>NC_081827.1:251654712-251964039 GCF_030867095.1 Alligator mississippiensis
AGACTCAGACATGGTTCGGTCCCCCACCATCTCCCCTTTCCCTTTCTCAGATTGCCACGACCCTTGCCAAGCTCCCCGCTAGCACTGTGCATGTAACTGTCCCATTAGCAACAAAGTCAGCACGCTGGCAAGAGAGGCTGGGATGAAGGCTTGGCATCACCCACTAGACACAACGCTCCCATGGAGCCTGTTAAAAAAAAAAGCCTTATTCCCTTGACAAGAAACAATTCCTACAGGAGACCACATCAGGGCTTTTATTTTATTCCTTGAAGTAGCACAGAATTGTTAAAAGATTAATGATGCAAAACAACACTGTAAGAGACCTACATCAATCTAGTATACTCTGGTTTTAATGGAAGTGGACCAGGATGGCAATGGTTAGTGTCTCACCGTGGCACCAGAGGCATGAGTTCAGTCTTGCCCTGGGCACCTCCCCTCCTAGAACTCCCCAAAGTATTTTGAAGCTCTCCTCTACCCCAAAGCAGGCCAGCGATTAAAACCCAGACCGGTGCCTCAAGTGTCTTGAACACGACATCCATCATGCCACTTTGCTGGCTAACCTAAAGGAGCGGGGACAGATGCTCTGATACTGTAGAGCAGAGGGGCCCATGAATAAATAACGAACCTAAATGAATGGAGGCAGAGAGTCTTCCATCAATAAAGCAGTGACACAAGTTTGGCCCAGGTGGGATAAGCCATAATTAAAAGTCATTAACCTCCAACTGGTGACGTTTGGGAGACAGCTGGGAAATGAGTTGATGGTCACAGACCAGGCCCAGCAAACAAGTGTCCCTTCCACACTCAAAAAATGCCATTGCAATGGCTAATGGGATTTGAGAGCACCCCACTGAAGTGCACTGCAGGCCACAAGCGTGAAGGCTGGATGAGCCCAATAGGAGTGTAGTCACAGACATCGGGGTAGACCCAGCCAGAGTGCTACTGTTTTACATCCAGTTGGCACTCGTGCAAATGATTGCACTTGGCATCGTCCAGTGGAGAATCCTCCTCCTAGGGTTCCTCATCGTAAGCGGTAAAGGAAACAGAGATGAGCCTTGACCTTATTTGCTCATAGCTGGCATTAGGATGAGACCCATTCAGTAGGACAAGAACCAGAAATAACCAGGTGCGTCTGCCACTCCACAGCTCCAGATGCTCACAACTACTTTCAGTATGACTGCCTCAATACCAGGCCTCTGTCTTTTAACACTCACCGGGCGCGTCTACACAAGATGGTAAAAGCGCAGCAGGCTAGTTCTACTGTGCATTAGCGCGTCACAGCAAAAGCCGTGCTAATGCACAGTAGAATTAGTCTACTGCGCATTAGTGTCACATAAAAAATGTGCACCAGCACTACTGTGCAGCAGTGCCGATTACAATGCAGTTAGTATCTGTTATTACAGGTACTAAACTTAACGTGCCGTAATTATGGCACACTAATGCACGTATAGACATGCCCACTCAGACTCAGCTGGTAACTCAGGAAAGTTTGTCTCATTCTCAGTCTTCTGTGGGTTTGCTTTCACGCACCCACGCTTTGCATACCACCCACCAATTAATTGCACAGATATTGCAAATTTTCCTATTCGTCGTCATACAGTTTGATAGCCTGGGTGACCTTTTTCTCAGTCCTTTTTAGCTAATCAGGGATTAGTGTTTTTGTAGCATTTCATGAATTTCATTCCTTTCCTTAGACTATTGTGACTGCATAACAACTACCTATAAGCGCCCATTGTAATATTCAACTGACCTTCAAGGTAAATTGTACCTTGCATTTGCCTGACACTTTCACAGTAACATAATCCTATTTCTAACATAAATGATCATTTTCAAAGAACTTGATGTCTTTGAGTGCAGACAATAACCAGCTGCAATTTGCTTCATGAGCAATTTTATTTACATCGACGGTAGCAGAACTAAATTGAAAGGTCCATTCATTGACTGTGGCTGCTTCTGTGCTAACACCGATAGTGTGTTCAGCTTCAGGAAATCAATTCACCTTTTGATTTAGCCGTCCGTATTATTAACACAAGAATAATACAGGCTATAGATTTCCTGCCCAGATGAAATGTGAATGTCTCTTTTAGTGCCAAGGCAAGTGCCACCCAAATTATTGAGAAATAACAGTTTGATTGAGGAATATTGCACCTTTTAGGAAGGTTGTGGAGAGGATTCTTACCAATAGAGCTAGCGTCCTACTTCCTTAATGCGTCATGAGATAGTTAAAGCTGCACTTTCTTTACGCCTCCCTCTCTCTCTTTCTCTCTCTCTCTCTCACACACACACACACACACACACACACACACACACACACCTGTGATACAACTGGGTTGAACTCTTCTTTCTGACCGTACAGACTAGGTACAGACACTCAAAAAGCCCGAGGCAGAATCAATCTAAGTTACGCCGTTTTCTGGAAGCTTAGTAGTTTAGATCAGTAGTGAACGGAGCACACGTTCGCCCTTTGATGGGGGGCAAATCTTAGACCAGGTTCTGCTGTTTTTAACCTAGTCTGTGTGTGCTGAACTTCTGTTCTGTGACGGATACAGAACCATCTTGTGTGCCCAACTTCTGTTCTGTTACCAGTATAGACCAGTTACTGATCATTTATCCCAGTAACACTGGAGTGTCTGTATCTGGCCTATATCTCATTCACGTAGGATTCCCATTGTAATGCTGCACACACAGATGCACATAATCTTTGCAAGGGGAACCATCGCTGTGTCCCTATTCCACAAACTTTGATGCACTTCTGAACTAAGAAAGAAAGAAATTTATATCACACGATGCAAAGCAGGGGTTCTCCAAATAAAATATTACTTCTTAATACTCTTCTTGATATTACTTCTTAATAATAAAACTTCTTAAAGCTTTTTGGAAGTAGCACAACTGCGATGAGTCCCCACGGCTCTCAGCTCTGTACCTCCATATAAAAATGAGACTTTTGCTCCAGAAATTTGCAATCTAAATGGAGAAGACGGTGATACTATGGTAAGAGAAAAGAAAAGATTACGATCCCTGTTGGATGGGGAATTGAAGCATTGATGAGATTAGGTCAAATCCAAAAAAAACAAAGCATTTGGGTGCTTAAAACAGGACTGAATTTGTCTTTTGGCACCTAGCTCTAGAACTGAGATCCAGATACACGCTGCCGACACCTTAAAATTCACAAGGCTCTTCTCTATTCAGCCTGGAAGTTCCCGGGATACTTACATTACTGTGCCAGAAAGTGAAAAAGAGCTGTGAAGTCTCTGGAGGTCAAATCAGAGACGCCTGAGTTGAATGGGCTGAGAAAGAGAGCGAGACTTTGTCTCTAGCAAGTCCTCTCACGGCACCTTGGACTGTCACCGGGAAGACATAAGGCTCTGTAAGCACACGGTGAACTCTGTCATGGGCAGTGATTGAAAGCCAGTGGCAGTGGTGTGAAGGTGACATGGGGAAGAAGGCAAATGAACCCAATACATTGGTGACACTCCCCCCAGCACACACAGGCTGATTTATGGACATCGTTACCAGTGTCTCCTGCTCTCAGGAAAAGGAAAATACTTGCTAATAAAAATAACCACAGTTTAATCCAACAGGAACCCAATAAAGATAGGGAAAATACGTTACTGAGCTCCTTCTTTCTCCCAGAATAGATAGAAATAGCCATGAACTGCCACTGGAGTGGGGAGATGGGCAAATAACAAATTGAAGCATCAATTGAATGCAAAACCAGACTGCCTTTCTGGTTTTCCTTTCTAAGAGAGTCAGCCACAGCACGAGGCCATACAGATGCTGGTGTTGGGGAAAGAGAGAGTTGGGAGGATGTGCGTGGCATGGGGGATGGAGAATGGAGGCACAGAAAGAGGTGTGAAATGCAGTCTAGAGTAGGGTGGCCAACGATCAGTCATTGCCTGTCAGGATGGTCCCATGACATGCAACCGCACCATTGGCAGCATCCCATCATAGCACCATGTGTCCGGCATCACCACTTGGCCACACACAAACGGACATAAAACTCCTTGACTCATGTGCACCCCGGGGTCAGCAGAGGGTAGACAAAGCCAGGACAATCGGGATGATTGGGACCTGTGGGACTGGGCAGCTCTCATGCGATTCCACGAAGCTGTAATAGCTTGTCCAGAAGCATCAGAAAGAGGTAAAGGAAGGCAACAAATTTCCTTTCAGTCCTTGATATTTGAACAGAGTGGCGGAGAGAAGCTCGGGGCAATAAAGAGCTTGTGTTTGTCACGTTCAGCTTCTCCCCGGATGGGAATCTTCCAGGTCAGCGCTTTGCCGCGGGCTAACAGCAGATGAGAATGACAAGGACCAAATTCAAATGGCCTGGTTACAGTTTTCCAAGACCACCAGAGTCTTACAGTTATCAGTTCAAACCTCCTGACTGGCATGTCCAGAGTAATCCTGCCTCGCTCCAGAAGTGACACTTCCCTGGGCAGCACAGCAAAGGGTAAAGAGGGTCTCCCATGGGGTCCTTGCCTCCCTGTGCGTATGTACATCCAGGGCAATAATACTGCCAGAGTTGAATGGCAGGTCCCAGACGGATGCCCCTGGATGGAAACACAGCACATGCTGCTAATCTCTGCCCAGGCTGGTTTTACCGTGGATCAGCCAGAGCTCAAGGATATTTTGCCCTCTTTCAACTGAGGTTTTTTGTTTAGCTTTTTTTTCGTCGGGAACAAAGTCAGTGAAACATGTCATTTCCCCGCTATTTTTTTTTAATGTTATTGAAATGTTGAGAGTGTGTGTGTGTGTGTGTGTGTGTGTGTGGTCCATGGTTTGGACAACTCTGGGGATTGGTTGGTATTTCTCAGGGATCTAAATTTGATATGTTTTTCACAAATCTCAGTGACTCACTTATTTAAAAACACACGCCAGAGCTCGTAGTGAATCAGCCGTATCGCTGAGGATGTCTCTCAGAGTCCTCACGCTCGTCTGCAGAGTTGTGGCTGGTTGATTTTAAAGGCGATAGATAAAAAGGACAGGAAAAATAGCAAACATATACGTATATATACATACACACACACACACATAAATAGATATATGCATATATATATATATGCACGTATATATGTATATATTTTATATATATATATATATATGCATATATATATGCACGTATATATGTATATATTTTATATATATATGCACGTATATATGTATATATTATATATATATGCACATATATATATGCACGTATATATGTATATATTATATATATATATGCATATATATATGCACGTATATATGTATATATTATATATATATATATGCATATATATATATATGCATGTATATATGTATATATATATATATATATATATATATATATATATATATATATATGCACACACACACACACATATATACCCTGAGAAATGCCAACCAGTACCCAGAGATGTCCAAACCATGGACAGGCCATTACAATTCAGTCCAGGCTAGCAATGGTAACTACAGAGTGGAAAGGGAAGACATGCATGTACCAGGATACTAATAGGTGTATTACATTGTTACACTGAATTTGTATTCCCTTAATGGGGCTTTTCTCCTTTGCCAGGTTTTCATTTTAAGTGACTCTGCCACAGTGAGTAGTTTTGTTCATGTCTCAACATGCCTCATGATTTAGGCATCAAAAGCCATCAGATCTATTAAGGGTTGTAGTTTAATAACCATCCTCTTTCACTTCCATTTCCACGGCATGTAACAATATGAATCTTTTCCATGGTTAATGAGATCCTGAAAAAAACAAAAACCCAATCTGTCCCGGAGCTCGGGTTGATCCCGCTGATAACGGCACACTTGGAACAGCGTGAGACTTGCAAAAGTCCACTCCCTTATCAGAGGGGGAACAGCAAATGTAAAACTCACTTTTTAATATTCATGATGCAGCTCAGAGATCCTGCATTTGTCAAACCTAGCCAGGAACGCTCCTTTTGTTCTCTCTCATGAAATATTAGGTTACCCAGAGAGGTGGGGGAGTCTCCATCCTTGGAGGTATTTAAGACCCAGGTAGACAAAGTCTTGTCTGGGATGCTGTAGTTGGGGCTGGTCCTGCTTGGAGCAGGGGTTGGACTAGATGTGACCTCCTGAGGTCCCTTCAACCTCATTTTCTGCAGTTCTGTGGTGGTTTGCTGGCAGCAGCCTGGCTTGAAAAGGCTCCGAGCGATTGGTGGGGCGTTCCCACCAATCAGGCAATGGCAGGGGAGGGGCTTGCCCCTCCCTACCCAGGGGTGAGGCAAAAAGCTGGACCTGAGAGGGAACTAACCCCCCTCCCCCTCTTTTGATTGGTCCAGAGCCCCAGAAGGGAATAAAAGTGCAGCGTGCCCAGCACACGGGCGGCTGTGTCAAGGGACAGAAAAGAGGGCGAAGAAAAGCTGGCAGAGCTGTCCAGCGGGGCAGAGCCGTTGTGCTGGAAGAGCCCAAAGCCTGCTGGGTAGGTAAGGGGACGGCAAGCGACTGCATCCCCCAACCCCACTGCAAGGTGCACAGCCTGCGCACAGAGGGTCCGGGAGGGACCGAGATGCTGGGAGCTGCACAAGGCGGCTCAGGTCTCCAACCCCTGGCACCAGAGATTCATAGATGTTAGGGTCGGAAGGGACCTCAATAGATCATCAAGTCCGACCCCCTGCATAGGCAGGAAAGAGTGCTGGGTCTAGATGACCCCAGCTAGATGCTCATCTAACCTCCTCTTGAAGACCCCCAGGGTAGGGGAGAGCACCCCCTCCCTTGGGAGCCCGTTCCAGACCTTGGCCACTCGAACTGTGAAGAAGTTCTTCCTAATGTCCAGTCTAAATCTGCTCTCTGCTAGCTTGTGGCCATTGTTTCTTGTAACCCCCGGGGGCGCCTTGGTGAATAAATCCTCACCAATTCCCTTCTGTGCCCCCGTGATGAACTTATAGGCAGCTACAAGGTCGCCTCTCAACCTTCTCTTGCGGAGGCTGAAGAGGTCCAGGTTCTCTAGTCTCTCCTCGTAGGGCTTGGTCTGCAGGCCCTTGACCATACGAGTTGCCCTTCTCTGGACCCTCTCCAGGTTATCCGCATCCTTCTTGAATTGCGGCACCCAGAATTGCACGCAGTACTCCAACTGCGGTCTGACCAGCGCCCGATAGAGGGGAAGTATCACCTCCTTGGATCTGTTCGTCATGCATCTGCTGATGCACGATAAAGTGCCATTGGCTTTTCTGATGGCTTCGTCACACTGCCGGCTCATGTTCATCTTGGAGTCCACTAGGACCCCAAGATCCCTTTCCACCTCTGTGCCACCCAGCAGGTCATTCCCTAGGCTGTAGGTGTGCTGGACATTTTTCCTCCCTGGGTGCAGCACTTTGCATTAAAGTGGCCAGGCCAGGCCAGGCAGTCGGTGCACAGCCAATGCACAGTGGGTCTGGGAGTGGACCGGGATCCAGGAGCTGCTCGAGGCGTCTCAGGTCTCTGATCCCTGGCACAAGGCTGGGAACACAGTGCGTGGGTGCTGCATGGAGGGTCTGGGAGCAGACAGCCATTGCCAGGGCCCCAGGACACCAAGGGCCATTCTTTTGTTCCTTTTAGAGATCTAGCTTCTTTACCTAATACTTCCAGGCCTCATATTTTGTGAACCCTGTGCCTCATGCTTTGTAGATTAGTATTTCACTAGACTATAAGATTGCATGACGTTTACAGAGACCCTATGGTTCCCAGACCCCTCACCTGCACCCAGTGTATTTGCATAGAGTTGCATAAAAATATTGCACATAGTTCCCAGGTGCTTTGTATATATGTTCTATTTTAATTCGTTTTAAATGTATACTAATAAATGTGTATATAGTTAAGTTATTGCGTGTCTTGATCTGGCTCTATAGGGGAAGGAGGGAAATTTCACCCCACAGCGCACCTGCCCTGCTGACATCCCCGTCAATTGGAGAGGGGAGTGCATAATTGGATACTACCCAGGCTACAATTTTAGGGTCCTATGATTCATGTTTGTGAAGCTCTTAGGGATCTTTCGATGCAAGATTTTAGTAGAGCACAAAGCCCTGTGGGTGGGGGTGGATGAAAAGTGCCACGGAGACTCAGATCTTCTATAAAGCAGGCACAGAGGTATCAACAGCAATTCAAGCTTCCTTCGCACAGCGGCACCTCTGCGTGGAAGACCTGCCGCTGGAGGCGAAACCTCACTTCTGCTCTTGCATGGACTCAAGGAAAGCCACTTCTGCTTTCGTACCTGTCTGAGAGGCAAATCAGTCCCCATCGCTGCTGGTCATGACCGTCTTGGGTTGCATTCGAAGTCTCCCAGTCATCGCAGCCCTCTGGCAAAGGGAACCTGGAGCTGCTCTCAAGGAGAAAGTTAACGTAAAGGATTCCCGGTGTTAGACGTTAACCCAGGAAGACAGCTGCATCCTCCTGAACACATCACCCTCCTCTGAATCGGCCATGTGGGACGCTACACCACGTACTGAACACATGGGTTTTATACTGCCTTGCAGTCCCCATCCCTTCTCCTGCGGTGAGGAAATCTAAACAACCTGCTGCCTCCAAAGGTCTTTATATAAAAGCCTCCCAGTCACCTGCTGACTGAGTGCATCTAAATGCAGCATTATAAAGTATTGATAGGTAGGCCCAGACCAAGCAGGAGGAGAGAAAAGCATGCATCCTTTCCACCCCCACCGGGTTGTGTTATTGCTGGTATTTTGCCCACAGTGGGAGCTTCAACAGGGGGACACAAGCGGCGACGTTTTTCACTGAGCTCCCAGCATCCAGAAAGGCCAGGGCTAAACTCGAATCAAATGCATAATTAATATTAATCATCCCAGGACCTTTGGAAGCAAAGACAGGGAAGTGCTTGTAGGTCACCGAGTCTGTCTCCCCTGAGCAAGATGTAGGACTGAGTGAGCTACTTTTAAAAAATGTTCCAGGATGGGGACTAAAATGTTTCCGCTTGCTGTTTCTGCATTGCAGACCTTTCTCCCAGCCCCAGACGGCTGCCGATATCCAGTCTCAGCACATAGACATAGTGAATTGTCTGCACAGCCCTTCAGTGCTGGGTCTTCTGTTTAAGTGTCTAAAGGACTTGGGATCTCATTTCAACTGTAAGGTATTGGGGCATGGACCACCTTTCGCTTGGTTCGTACAGCAGCTTGCACAGTGGATGCAACGCATGCCAGGGCCAGGGGGTGCAACTCATGCCTTGGCCTCCTTGGAGCTACTTCAATTCAAATAATAAGTAATATTATAATAAATGTGGGTGCTCAACTTAATACAGCCCATGTTGCGGACAAGCTGATTGCCAGCGCTTTGCTTTTCGGCCTCTTTCCTCCAGCCCAAGCAGCTTGCAACCCCAGTTCTCCCTGTCTCCTCCCAGACGTTACTGAGCTGACCCTAATCTTTGCATTAAAACATTTTTAACGAAAACTGGGTTTTTATTCAGTGAAAAAATATTGCAAAAATGTTAAATGTTCTGAGGGTTGCCCTTGTAAAATAACACCCCCCTCCTCCCCAAACTTGGCATTTTCTGGTAAAAGTCACTGGGGGGTTTATTAGAGACTTGGTTGTTTTCCAAAACTAAAAAAAAAATAGGGCTGGATTTTAAAAAATGAAACTTTTCCCTGAAACTTTCCCACAAGAAGTCATTAGCCTTTGTTGTCCAGACTGAAAAATGGATGAGAAAGGAGTGTTTTGATCTCTGAAAATCTTAGTCTACAGTACAACACCCTCAAAGACTCTTCGGCAACATTCGTTCAAAGCCAGCTCTTCAATCTGGATTACCAGCACCGCGTACTATGGGTCACGACGTCTCCCGAACCAGGCCCTTCTTTGCTTCGCTTATGAGATCTGACAAAAGCCACAGCGTCGAGTCAGGCGCCCGCAGCCCCGATCAGCTCACGGCTTAGTCGGAGGCGCCGCGCTATTAGTGACAAGTGTAATTCATGTGCAGAGTTGTCGAAAGCCTGATGCTGTCATAAGAGGAGAGGTAGCTGCGATGCTTTGGCAGGAGCATTAGCACAGCCTTTGACAAAAATGTCCCCTGTCAGGAGTGTTACTCAGACTTCGGGTGCTTTTAAAAGCAGCAGAATAATCCTTTTTTTTCCCCCCAGTGTCATACTTTATTCATAGTGACACCCTTTGCTTTTCTCTCCTATTCATTTATAAGCCTGCTCGAGGCAAAATAAAAATGGAAAGGAGGTTTTCAAGAAGCTGGACTTGCAGTTAGCAAAAGGGGTTCAACTAGATATTCCTTCCTCCCTTAGGACTCCAGGAGCACTTCATTTCCATTCCTGGGCGACTTGGGTTTCTTAGCTTGGTTTGTTTTTCACAGCCAGGGATTTGCTCAAGTTCCTCCCAGCAAAGATGAGCATCTTCTACCGGGCATCAAGCGCTCTGGATGGCTCGGCATACGCCGGGCAAGGAGGTGGAGGGTCAGGTGAGAAAGCTCGGCGTGATCTGTCTTGCAACACCTCACCCGTTCACTGGAGCACTCGGGCAGGGAAAGGTCACGCCGGTCCTGCGCCACGACAGTAGGTGGATGACGCGTGGCGGGGGAGAGGAATTGGTGAGTGCTGCCGAAGCAGGAAGAGCAATGCAGATACATCGAAGGGGGGTTTCCAGACAGCAAGCTCCTTCATGCTGTGGATAATAATAATCTGCCTTGGAAATGGATTTGTTTTACAGCTGCCCCGCTGTGTAAGACCCATGCATAACCCTAGCTGGAGACCGTCCCTGTCTGCACGGGCAGGAGGAAATGAAGAGGATAGCAACTTGACCCAGGTCCTGCAGCACAGCAGTGATAAATCCAAGAGCAGACCTGGGGTGCAGGTTGTAGCCGTGCTAGTCTAAAATTGTTTTCCAACTATTTAATGTGGTCTAATACAAGATATCAGATTCACCCAAAGAACCGGAGCAGACCTGGGACTCTCATGTGCCGGGGTAGTGCCCCAGCCTGTTTCCCCAAGGAGAAAGGGAGCTGTAGCATTTGCAAGGAGAGGGGGCAATTCCCTTGATTTCACACCAGAGACCGAGGTAGGGTTGGGGGAGAACTGGGTTAGATGGCTTTTTTATTGCTATTTCTCCCTCCCTCACTCCAGACTTGGCCAGGCAACATGTTTATACCAGTGTAACTAGCCTTTATGCCAGTGTAACTAGGAGCAAACAAATGGCATGCGTCTTTACACCAGTATAACTCACACAAGCCTAGAGCTGTCTATATTATCCTGGAGGCCTCTTCAGCCCAGACCCAGAAGGATGAAAAGCAGCTTGAAGTACCTCCCCTGCCATCTAGATCATAACTTCTGTGATGCACATTTGTGACGTGGAGCCCAAAATCTCACCCCGGATCGTCAGAGCGATGCTCATGTCCAGCTGTTGGTTTCATCCTGACTGTAATTACAACTTACAGATGTTCAGGGCAGAAGGGTCCATTAGCATCATCTGTTCTGAATTTCTGCTTGACATAAACTGGCCACTATTCCCAGTATTTTACACGCACGCGCACACAGTGTTGTGTGCAAAATTTTACTGGCTACTCCTATATTTTAAACACACACACCCCCATCCTGCAGCGCTTTTCTGCAAGGATGCCGTGTGCTCGCTGTCCAGGACGCTGCAGGGATGTGAATTTTTGGTCTCAATTCATTCCCTGATGGACATCCCCCCCAAACTCACCACTGCCATTTGCATTAATTATGCAAACACCTGCTTCTGTTGGGTAAGATGGGCTGTGTGGGATGCTTTCCTTTGCAGGGAAGACTGCATGCCTATCTGGGAACAGGCATTGCTTACTGGATCCTAGCCTGTTTGAATGCAAAACAGATCTATTGCTATATACAAAATCTCCACATATTCATGGTGGTGTTTTTTAGGAAGGAAGCACAGCAGAGAGGCCCTGGAATAAATGGACTAAGGGAAAGAGCACCCTTCCCACCATAATCATTTTGCAAGAAAACTCAGAAGGTGTTTTGTGAGGACGAGAGGCAAGGCTAACCGGTGCCACTCGCTGGCCTTATAATTTCTTCTGGTTGTCAGCTGAAACCCATCCCTCATAGCCACCCCAGCCGAACATTGCTGTTTGCCTTGGCACGCAAAACCTTTTCTATTTGCAGTTATTTCTGCGACTGCATCTCCGTGACACTGCTGATAAATTCAGTTCTGGCAGCAGCGAGCCCAGGTGACAGCTGAAAACAAAAAAGTGCAACTGTTTCTGACACAGCATCAACGCGGAGAAAAAGGAGCGGCAGGACAAGACTGCGCTATCTGCATAGGAAGGAAACCAACAACAGGAAAAAGCCGGGCTGGACGTTTCAACACGTATTTTCTAAAGGTTGTCGTCTCCTTCCACATCCCCCCAGCCCAGAATAGCGGTGAGCTGATGTGTCCCTTAGTAATCCCAGACAAACCCACTGTCTGGGGTTGTCTTTCGTGGCTGCTTCCTCTACTCTCTCTATCCCTTCATCCCCCTGGGCCGTGCTCAACGCAAGCGTCACTGTGCATCAAGGTCCCAATTCAGCAAAGTATGTGCTTAAGTGTCATTAATTCCCATGCTTTAGGGTTGTTGGTTGTAGACGTGTTGGTCTAAGGACACAGGCAGACACGGTTCTTTGGGTAGATGCCATCTCTTTTATTAGACCAACTAAATAATTAGTTGGTCTAATAAAAGAGATGGCATCTACCCGAAGACCCTTGTCTGCCTATTAACTTCCATGGGGCTGTAAAAGGTTTTAAAGCCCAGCAGATGCTTGAATGCTTTGATGGATCAAGGCCTAAGTATCTCCGAGCATCTCAGAGAATGATGCACGTAATGGAAATAATGCAAAGTCCTGTCGTCTTGGGCTCGACCTGTAGAAAATATAAGGCTCTAAGACAAATGAGTGCTATGTTAGTCTGGTCCCAGAAAAGCTCCCTGTAGCCTCGAATGAAGCCAGAGACAAAATGCTGAAATGCTTAAATATGAATACGTTGCCAGACTCTTTTAAAAGCATTTTGCAGGGTTTCTTGGGGTTCATCCTACTGGGAACGGGACATGATCTGAAGGCATGGGTTTCTCCAGCACGACTCACGCCCATGAGAAGAGGGTGGTTTTCGTTTCTGAGGATGATGTCTGCAGGCGTTAGTAGCTGGGATATGCCGTTTCCTTTGCCACCGGTTCTTATCACGATCACCCCATACAGGACACACTGAATTGTCTGCACAACCCTTCAGTGCTGGGTCTTCTGTTTAAGTGTCTAAAGGACTTGGGACCTCATTTCAACTGTAAGGTATTGGGGCATGGACCACCTTTTGCTTGGTTCGTACTGCACCTTGTACAGTGGGTGCAACTCATGCCTTGGCTAGGGGGTGCAATTCATGCCTTGCACCCCCTTGGAGCTGCTTCAATCCAAATGATAATTAATATTATAATAAAGGTGGGTGCCTGTTTGGGCAATCATGACCCCAACTTAATGCAGTCCATGTTGCGGACAAGTTAATCGCCAGAAGAATCAGAACTTTGCTTTTAGGCCTCTTTCACCCAGACCAGGCAGAGTAAAAGTTAAATAAACTAGAGTATGGGAAGGCTTTGGGCTTCTACTCTCATAATCTTATCCCCGTGGGCTTTCAGCCATGTTGTTCTGACCAAGGATGAATCTGCTTAGAGACTGGAGTTAGGTGAATAGAAAAGAAATGGTCACAGGTGGGCTTCCTTCCTGGAGCTGTGTTTAGCATGGCTGGCTCACAGAAAAATAAATGAACGTGGTTTGTGCAAGTGTTGGTTTCTGTGAGGTCTGCAAATAGACAAGAAATGGACCCCCTGCCAATGACTTCAGTTAGAAAAGTTCAAATTTAGCGGGAGGGAGAGGGAGCCTTAATATCAGAGCCCCTAATGGCGCACACCTGCCAAATTTGGAGATCCTGGCATAAAAGGTGCCTGCAAAATGCAAATTACTTGTATCAGTCAATCCCCTGTCTGTAAATCTCAATATTGCATTGAGAAATAACAGTAGGGGAGAAAACTGTTGCAAAAGGCTGGAAAGCATTCGCTGGGCCAGGCCCCCAGCGTGATGGCATCCCACAGCTCACAGGTGAACCTGGATCTCAGCAGCTGGTCCGGCTGGATGGACCCGAAGATGTTGGTGCTTTCTCCAGATGCCAGCACTGGTGTTCGTTAAGTGTTTCCTATTCACCAGGGCATTCATTAGCTGAGAAATATACTCCAGAAGTAGTTTGGGTGGGCAATATTTCTCACCCTTCCTTGCAAATAGCTCCCTGCAGCGCCCTCCTGCATGCTTGTGCAGGGGACTTAGGAAATTATGGTTTCAAGTGAAAAGTCAGCCTCACTGGATTGCAGAGAGAAAGACGCTGAAGTCACCAGGCTGATATCCTTGCGCTGCTCAGAAAGATGTCATCAGGCTTCACATTTCCACGGTGCCCTTTTGTCCCTCTGAGGATTTCAGGGGAGGCAAAGGAATTAGCTCAGGGATCATGTGCTCCCATCAGGAGCAGGAGAACAGGGCACATGTTTTGAGGGTTTGCTCACAAGTGGTGCAGAGACAGTATAGATGTACCGTCCTGGACCAGGGAAGTGGGAGAAGTCAGGAGACCTGGGTTACGCTCCCACCAGACTTGGTGGTGGGACTGAGGATGTTGCTTCATCGCTCTGTTCCCGTTTCTCTTTCTCCCTGCTCTCCCGTCCTTGCCTGGAGTGCGTGTTCTTCTAGGAAGCATCTCACCCCAATCTCTCAATTTGCAATGCAAATCCTAATGGTAATAACATACCATCTCCACGGGCAGTTTGCCTTCAGACACAAAGGGAGGACATGCAATGTGAAGCTGATTGCAAGACATACAGCCCAGGACCTGGTGCTCTCCTATCACAGCATCCTTCCTTTCTTGTTGTCGCTCGGATATGGCTCTTATCATAACGTGCACACATGTGCTAGTGCCTGCTTCAGCTGCAGTATTAACACAGCACGTGCACCCTGCCTGTACGGCACACGCTGCATCTGGGCTTGCACGCGGGACCTCCCCGCTTTGTGCACGTCCTGTCTCCAAGCCCATTTCATGCTCCCTGCTGTGACAAAGCATGCTGCTCCCCATCACTGCAAGAGCCCCCTGCTATCACAGCCCACTCTTTCCCCCAGGAAATCCAGAACAACGCTCTGGAAGTGGGCAGATCCCATCCACGGAGGTGCTCCCGCACGTAAAGTCTTCCACATAGGACCGTGATCACGGCACATAAGCTATCAGCATTTCAGCTGAGCGTCCTTGACACGTTAGTGCTGCCTTTGTTCCCTCTTATCATCACTTATGTGTTATCCATTTGGGAGCTTCTGCCGCTTACCAAGTTAAAAGTTAAAAGCAAGACATTTGGTGCAAGACTATTCTTAAACTATTCAGGCTTTTGTTGCAGATACCTACAGCTCCCCCCACCCGGCTTTTGTAACGCTTGTCCTTTTAAATTCAGAAGCCAGACAACAAGTTGTGAATGACTTCCCCATTCAGTAGGACAGGGACACGTTGCTTCCCACCTGGCTCTCAAAGGTGGAAATCTTCCACTGACTCTTATGGAGAAGAACTGGGCTGTGGTGGGTCTTTGACTTTCCTAAAATGAGCCTAGCCAGCTCTGCAGATCAATTGTCCCGTGTCTTGAAGCAGGATGGGCTGAGGTTTTCCGAGGATCCCAAATCCCATTGACATCCAGTGAAATTTGGACTCCTGCTCTTCAACCATCAGCTCTTAGACGCTTAGGGTCAGGAGGGAGCTCTAGGGTCACCTAGTCCAACCCCTCGCACAAATGCAGGATGCTGTGTTGCTAAAGCAATCCCAACCATGCTGTGTTCCTAAACCACCTCTAATGAAAGAGATGCCACCACTTCCCCGGTTGCATTGGGCTCCTGTTCAGACAGCTAATTTTCCAGGATGCAATTCAAAATCTCTTCTCTCCATCATAGACACCCCAGAGGAGCTCTCCCTTGCACTCCTGAACTCAGGGCAATAGCAGCCCATTCTTTCTCAGTGTGTCAGAAAGTCGGGGAAACTGAGGCACATAACACGAGTGTAGCCATTTAACCCAGAAACAGCACAATCCATCCCGCGCCGCGGCAGACTCTTTGAAGGATGATTCATTTAATCCAAGGGCTGAAGCCTGCATTGGACTGAATCTCTAATAACACACTCAGGGAGAAATTTCCCTATAAGAAGTATGTTTGGGCCATTGAAACGTCCTGAGAACAGCTCAAGCCTTTCACTCTGCGTCACACCAGAGTTTCCCTATGACTTATTTCTTTATAAACCAGTTTTACTTAGCAAAGCTCTGAGCCTGCCCCTAACTTTGGCCTTAATTCCCAGCTGCTCCAGATGCAAGCTGGGGGTTACTAGGCTGAGCTCATTAAAACCCAACAAAAATGTGAGCTACACAGTGGAGCAGCTTGGAGGATTAGACACGGCTTCCAGCCAGCACCATCCTTTGCAGCAAACGCAGCTCCACATGCATTTGGGTCTTGTCAGAGAACCACCCCCCGCCCCCGCCGATCGGTTTTGGACTTTCATATCACAAAAACTCCTACCCAATGGATGCAGCTTTCTCTTTTTTTTCTCAGTGTGATGTTCAAACCTGTGGTGGGGGAAAGCAGAAGGGGGTTGGGGGGGCACATGAACAAGGGGCTAGAAAGGTCTCGGTGCTACATGCAAAATGCAGGCAGCACAACTGCAGTGCCCTGCTGATCCATACCCTTGCAGATCCTGAGAAACCAATTAGGCTTTCTCTGCACAGAGCCTATTCACCAGCTTGAGCACCTTCGCCAGTCTAAAGGGCCCTCAACAGAGAACGTCGCTCGGAGCTGTCCAAATATCCTATAATTAAGAAGAATTAGCAAGCTGAGAAGCCTCGTCCAAAGGAAGAAACAAGCGGTGAACAATGGCGTGGAATACTAAATTCCTCCTTGCACATTTAAAAGTCACAGCTGACAGACTGCCGGGTTTCCTTCTGCCTCGGGTGACAGGGGACTGAAAAGGACACAGGCCACCCAGTGCAAAGCGAATGCAGCTTTTGCAATGCAAAAGTCTGCTTTTCGAGGCTCCGTGTGTTCACACAGCAACTATTGCCACAACCCTGGTTAGGTGGGAAGAGGTGGGCAAGAAAGGGTGGCAGTGTCAGAAAGCGTGGATCGGGTGGGAAACCACAGACCAAGCCATGCCAGGCTCTGTGGGACACGGCAGGAATGAGAGGCAAGTGCTGGGAGTACTCCAAGCACAGGCACTAAACTGCATTGGGCTCCCAGGAAATCACGGAGACTTCCTTTACAAGGGGCTGCTAGAAGTTGCAAGTACCCACGGCATGCCGGCTGCGAGTTACAGCACAGAGCATAAAAAGACAGCTCCGAGCCTTGCCCATCGTGGGCAGAAAGGGAAGAGATGCCGCCCCCCTGCCTGCAGCCCAGAGCCCGGAGACCCACGCCCCGCCACGGGGACCGTTTGCAGACACGCTCACCATTTTCCAAACCGTGTTAACTGATTCGCATCACACAGTTCAAATCAAGTTTCAATTCGAAGTAGGGGTTAATCATTGATCATCAGGGAGGTTCTCCTGCATTTCTGCACTTCAGGGCCACAAAACTGCGCTCCCTTGCTATACCTCGAGTGGGG
Organism: Alligator mississippiensis; assembly: GCF_030867095.1. Classification (NCBI taxonomy): domain Eukaryota; kingdom Metazoa; phylum Chordata; order Crocodylia; family Alligatoridae; genus Alligator; species Alligator mississippiensis. Next base: position 251,672,296 of record NC_081827.1, read on the forward strand.
CACGAGCAACAGCCAGGCATATATACGTGTTAATTAATACAGTTTAAATTGCCTGGTTCAGACTGCCCTAGTTTGCATTAAATTTAATCCTCATTCAATGAGGATTAGTTAATTCAGACTGGAGCCAATTTTAAATCAGACTATAGACGTCCATGTGTATACAGCCAAGGCTGTAGTCCGGATTAAACCTAGAAAAACGTAACGCCTATAAATGCCAGGATGTGCTGTTCTCCCTGCAGCAGCTCCCACTTCCCTCCAAAGGCTGCACGTGCTCAGTGGCACAGCCTGCAGTCACCCGGTTAATAATGCCTGCCTGTGAAACATCTGGTTTAAGTGACTTGCCCAGCATGCCCCAGGAAATCTGTGGCAGAGGCTGGAATAATCCATTGTTCACTCCCTTCTCAGGGTCATTCATGCCACAGCTCCCAGCTTCTCCCACAAATGAGATCTCTCTCTCTCTCTCTCTCCCTATATATATATATATATATATCATCTGTGCACGTATATACATGTGTGTGTATGTGTATACATATATACACACACGCACACATAGAGAGAGAGAAAGTATGCATGTATATATAGAGAGAGAGTATGCATATAGAGTATATATATATATAGAGAGAGAGAGAGAGAGAGAGAGAGAGTATGTGTATATATGTAATATATACCTATCCCTTTGGGTTAGGTGTGCTCAGAAATGCCACACCAGATGGACTGGATGACCATCTGCAGATGCTCCCTCAGCCTCATGAAGGATGTTTGTGCCCAAAAGCTTGCAAAGAAGAATATTTCCAACTATTTGAGTTGGTCTAATAAAAGATATCGGATTTACCCAAACAGCCTTGTCTGACACTGGATGAAGCCCTTCTGGGGACACGGTCCCTGGCTCCCACCCAGCCTTTGGCCTGGGCTGGGCAAGGCTCACTGCAGTCAAGGCTAAGGCAGTTTTGGGCACGTGCAGCTCCAGGGACCTCAGCAAGCCAGATGGCCTGAACTAAGGTGCTAATGATACAGCAGCTGAGCAGGGGCTTCAGCATACTAAGTTTAGACTAAGGGGAAATTAGGAACACAGTCCAAGCGCCCAAGTCCTTTCTTTTGGCTCTAGCCCTAAATCCCTGCTGTGTCCTACCTGCCAGGCCCTCCCGAGGGCCAAGCTCTGTCTCAGCAGAGCCTCGTTAGGCTCAGGGCTTTAAGCAGGGCCTCTCCTAGCTGGAGGGTTGCTATCAAGAAGGATTGTGGAGGGGAAAGAGGCTCTAGGATCAGAGGGGGGTAGATTGGGTTATTTGCTACTCTGCCCGTGTGGCTTTTGCAGTTTTAGCTGCATGCAAGGAACGTGACCCGACCGGGATGAGTCCAGTTTGCTTTGCTGGGGTTAAAACCCTGAGGCGACTGGATTTTTAGCAAAGGATTCTGGATTTTTGCTCCACCTCCCCAGACCTGGGCTTTGCTTACTGGCTAGTATTAAAAAGACTTTTTTTGTCTTTCACTGGAAGTTAGCCAGGAAAATTATTGTGAGTGGGCCTGCTGCTAAGGGGTTCACTTTTATGCATATAGAGGGGCTCAGCCTCTGCACCCCAAAGGGGAAAATTCACAATTACAAGTGTGTTTATTACCCCTATTTACTACCCAGTGTTTTAAAATTGGCACAGCACAAACCATCGATTGGCTGGGACATACCACCAGAGGAAGGCACTTGTGCAATCTCCAGCTCTTCTGTTTCCCAGAGGCTCTCTGCTAATTGGATGTAGACACTTAAAAATGCTGAGAGGCAGCAACAGGGGAAGAGCCCAAACCAACTACAGAAACTTCCTCATCCTGACAAAGGGTTTTTAAAGCTTGCTTTAACATTTTTTCCAACTATTTAAGTTGATGTAATAAAAGAGATCAGATTCTCCCAGAGACCTGTGTCTGAGAGGTAGCACCGGCACGCTGCAATGCTGCAAATTCAGCTCCTCTCCCCAGCCCTGGCGAGGGGCTCATCATCATGGCAGAAAGGTAGCCACGCTCCTTGTGACAAACGTGATTGATGTGTTCGGATCCCCCTGCGGTGTCCCTTAATCAGTTATCTAATTGGAGACCTTTGCATCTAGATGGGGTGGAGAAGCTGAAGGAGGAGCACAAATAGTGTAGCACAGACCTGCCCTTGCTAATCATCCCCCTCCATTGATTTTTATACCTAAAAGGCCTCCAGTGCTGTTCCCTCCCTGACCTGCACCATCCCCTGTCCCCAAAATGAATGCACTCTGCAGAGAGTTGAGCTCAACCAGTGAAAAACCCCTCACAGACCGATTGCACACCTTCGCAGCAGCCCACGCTGTTAACTCCTTGGCTTCGCAGGTGTGTTTTCCCCTCCTATCCCTTCTGACGCTCCCTAGCTAGGATGAGGATGGCTCCATGTGCAGAGAGAGGGAGAGAGAAAGGCTGATCTTAATTGAATTGGTTTGGCTGTTGTCAACTCCAGTGCCCCGATTCATTCAATACCCGTTTTATCTGGGGTGGTAAATGATGGGCTTTATCAAGCAACACAGCCTCCGCCTGTTGAAAAGAAGATGTTGCAATGGAAACTTTACAACTTCATCTCATTCCCCCACTTGGAGCTAATGTCTTGCATGCGCAGCTCCACACATAGGCTAGAGCTGCCTAGGTAGGAGAAAGGACCACGGCGGGCCAGGCCGGGCTTCCACGGGTGGCCTTGAAGGGGAAGCAGCCCTGTTTTTCTGCCAAATGAACCTTGACAGCATGAGGCTTCGAGCCTTGGCATATCAGTATCCTGCTCTAAGCACATATCAGCTGCCACGCTTGGCATCCAACACCTCCTCTCCTGACAAGCCAGCCAAGCTCAGCATTACATCTTCCTTCCCGTGCTGCACGATACAGGATATCGGGTTTGACAGATGCAGGATGGGATACACGAGACGTCCCTCGAGGACGCCGCCTTTGCAGACTCTGCTAAACTTTTTCATGCCAAATCTCAGGTCGGGGAGCTGCGGCCGGGGAAGATGATACGAGTCACTCCTGCTGGCCTCCGTCCAGAGCCACCCAAGGGTGTCAGGCAGGAGCCCTGAGTTGCATTTGCCCCTATAAGCTTCAAGGGGTCTTGAAATAGCTCTCTGCCTCAGTTTCCCCATTATCATGATTCCCTGTTGAAAGGGATTGTGTGAGAGTGAACGTACAGGTGTGAGCACGAAACTGTTTAGAGCAACTTCGGCTAAGAAGGGGTCATGACAGGCAGCAGGAGGGGGGTGCAAAAGCCATTGCACTGGGGTCTTGCATTGCAGAGACCATGGCAGGGGGATGGATGGACTGATCCAGGCGGCCCCTTCCATGTGAGGAGGAAGGTTTTGTTCCACGTCTTCTGGGTGGGAGGATTATTTTATATCCTACACACACTGTTTCAAGAAGCCTCTTGCAAGAACTCCAGATGGTGGGAAGTCCTGGAGGGAAAGGGGGCTGTGAGCCTAGAGCTGAGCCAGGAGGCAAGAAAAGCCTATCTGACCCCCTACCCCTGGTCCCCTTGCAGGCAGAAAGTCTTTCTGGCTAAATGAAGCCTGGCTGGTTGTGCTCATTAGAGCTCCTCTTCTTCATCTCTGGATGCAAGAATGGTGACTCTGCTCCCTGTACACATGCATATCCATGCACACACCCCTTGTGATCCCCAGGTGCTGGAAGCTTACACACCAGGGGCATCACAGAGAAATGTCGATAGAAAGTTATTACAACTCCGCTTTTCCCCTTACGGTTGAGTCAATAAGTTATTATGACAGGAGCTTGTTTAAAGTTAAAACTGGCAGCATTCATATAATCATAGAAAATAAGGGTGGGAAGGGAGCTCAGGAGGTCACAAGCTCCTCTGCTCCAAGCAGGACCAGCCCCATCTACATCATCTCAGCCAAGGTTTTGTCCAGCCGGGTCTTCAAAACCTCCAAGGATGGAGAGTCCACCACCTCTCTGGGGAGCCTGCTCCATGTTTTACTGCCCTCCTAGGGAGAAAACTTTTCCTAATATCCAGCCTCAACTTCCCTTGCTGCAACTTGAGCCCATTGCTCATCTGCCCCCACTGAGACCAGCCCAGCTCCATCCTCTTTGCAACCCCCTGCAGGGAGGTGAAGGCTGCTATTCAATCCCCCTCGGTCTTCTCTTCTGCAGACTCAATCAGCCTATTTCCATCAGCCTCTCCTCATCAGTCATATCCCCCAGCCCCCAAACCGTTTTTATTGATGGACTCTCTCCAATTTGTCTATATATTTCCCGTACTGTGTCCAGTTGTGGACCCCCACGACAGAAAGGATGTGGAAAATTGGAGAGAGTCCAGTGGAGGGCAATGAAAATGGTTCGGGGACTGGGAAACATAATCCTTCCTCCCTATCCCTTTATAATAAGTGCTGAAATCTTTTGATGAAAGATGCAAGTAAGGAGCTAAGTAATATTATCATTACAGTGGATAAAAGTTGGTATTGATTTTTTTGTGAAACACTTTTTGGGAAAACAAATCATTTTTATCTAAATGTTTCTGCAAAACCAATCCTTTTTTTTTTTCTTCCTGCCATTTTCCAAAACAAGCAATAAGCAGAGACACATGAACACCAGGAGGAGAACATTTTTCGCCAAACTACCGCTGCCTCTTGGACCTCACTGTGCTCAAAAGGGATTTACCTAACTAAACACCTTGAAGGGGCAGGCCTGGGACCCAAATTTGTAACTCTCATGGACAGGAAAAAGTGTAAAATAGACAGCAGCATTATGGTTCATGACAAACTTACAAGTACTGCTCGGCACCTCCCTGCATTTCACAGGTAATAACCAGGGACCCTAGTTTTCCCTGATTAAAAAAATCACAAATTCTCTGATAAAAACCCCCAAATCCATGATTAAAAATGCAAGTTCCCTCACTCCCCCCTACAACCCTGCCAGTGCCCCTCGCCCCCCACCAACAGCCCCTACCCCACCCCAGCCCTGCCAGGTCTATGGGGCCAGGGACCCGGGTCCACATCCCCCTGCCCCCAGCAGCAGACGGCACGTCCCCCAGCCCCACTGCCTACCTGCTATGAGCTTGGTTGGGGGGTGGCTCCCCACCGCTGCACACACTCCTGGGGGGCAGGGGGGACCCGTGCCCCCCCAGGATGAGCCACCCACGGCCCCATCCTGCTCCCCGGGCCCCAAGGCCCATGCACCACCCAGCTGGGGAGCTTCCCCAGCCCTACCCAACTCCCTCCCTCCCGCTCAACCCCTCTCTCCCACACTTACCTGCAGCCTCTGCTCTCCAGGCTGCCTGGGGCCACATGCATGGACATGCACACGGTGCCCCTGCCTCACCGTCCTCCTCCTGCTCCCTCCCAGCCCCTTGCAGGCTGGAGCTGTGCCCTCCTGCAGAGAGCTGCCTGCAAAACTGCAAAACCCACGGGTTTCTCCAGTAAAATGAGAAACCTGCATTTGCCTCCAGTAAAGGGTGAAATCGCAGTTTTCTCCATTTTTCCATGGGAAATGGAAAACCTTGGTCCCTAGTAATAACTCCCTTCTTTTTGAATGGTCTCATTCTTCCAGTAGCCAGATTGCCTCTTCTGCTGCTGCTCTTTTGTCTTATACGGGCCCCTGTTGACTCATCTTCGTTCCCAATTTGCAGCCCTGCAAGCACGCTGCTCCCATTTGCCTGGAGTCTTTTCTGTGATACTTAGCGTGTGTATCCTTCCCTTTCAAACCTGAGGGAGGGCACCTGCTGCCCCAAAGCTTGTCCAACAGCTCTCCCAACTATTACAGTCTGTCAAATAAAAGATATCACAAAAAAGCCTTGCCTCTTGGCATTTTCCAAAATGCAACATGAAAAGTCAAGTGGGAGAGGGCGAAAAGGCTATCAAAACTGTGAGTCCATTGCAGGGTGGTCGTATGGAAAAACCGGGAAGTTTAGAATGAAACTAAAATAAGTCCAATGTTCATCAAAAATAGTTTCAGGGGGGAAAAAAACTATTAATGTGCTGTATGTTAAAGCTCACCAGGGGAGTCTTAAGGATCTCCCGGTGATGGGTATGTTAGAAATACCACTGCTAGATGATGCACACCAGCAAAGTACAGGTGAGAAGCATAGACACGGTGCACCCCATGCAGTAGGAGCCAGGGGACCCTGGGAAGGCTGTTCCCTTCTGCAAACTTTGGCATAGCCGTGATAAAACCAGAGTACCATGATGCTGTTGACTAGACTGATTAACATATTACTAATGCTGGAAAGAAACAGGAAACGGCTGGATATATACAGCTACACCATCCATCAACCCACCAGTAAAGTCTCTCAGCCAGGGTTAAAATGAATGCTAGCGAATTAATCAAGGCCACGCCGTTTCAACTGCGAAGCGTATGGTGCTCCCGAATGGAGAGGCTGTGGGGTCTGATGCCACCACGGCTTCCTGTCTTCCCGAAATCTAATTAGAAGCTAATGTAAGCAAGAATGACTGAAGGCTCCTAATTGAAAATTACACTTCCAGTTCAATCAACGCCTGCTTCCGTGGCGCTATTAGCAACGTTTTAAAAATAGCTGAACTTAATAATGACCTTGCATACTAAGTACTTGTTTATGGAGAACTCCAGTACAGATAATCGATGGAGGCCTCCCCGATGGCTTTAGCGCTGCTCTATAATGTACAAACGCTGCCCGGTGCCTGGTTATGGGCTGGCTGCAGACCGGCGGCAAAGGGAACAGTTGCATCGCTGGAGTTTGAGAAGACGATAGTGTTGCTCTGGGGGTTCCCCACACAAACTTCTGTTATTTTTAGGGGAAAAGGAGGCTTTTTCCAGAACGGAAGTCCCTGGGCAATAAGGAAATGTTACTCTTTAGGACACTAAAACTTGCCCAGATACAGCATTAGAAAATATACCATAATGGTCAATGCATTGTCTTGCTGGTCTGACAGCTAGGAAGTGACTTTTTTTTCTGTGATTTCATCTAAATTTGCTTTTCTGCCATGTAAACCATTGCTTTATACCTTGCCCCCTGTGGCATGGGACAATAGTTGTTCTCCCTCTTCTCTGGGGGAGCCTTTTCAGATATTTAAAAACTTCCCTTAAACTCCTTTTCTCCAAACTGAGAATCCCAAAACGTCTCGCCCTTTGCTAAACCTCGCGCCTTTTCCCCATACAGCTTGCAAATTGCTTGCACTAATGCGTCTAGGCAGCAAACGAACAGAACGATGAGAGGAAGATGGCAAAATGCTATCGTTGACAACTGAAGGGACTCTGCTTGTTTCCAGACTCCTATCGTTTCCCTTCACGGGCTGCCCGCCAGCATACAGCGGAGAATGGCATGTGTCAGGGAGTATTTCCATTCCCGACGTGGAGGAGATGGTGGAGGAAAGGCAAGTCTGGTCTGCTCTCTGCGTATGAAAGTCAGTAGCAAACATGGCAGCTTGTAGCACCATCTTCAAGTGACTCCTTACATAACCATAAAATATCTATTTCCACGAGCCGCATCCCTGCTGGCCGCCCACTCCATCCCAGCCCCCCCATTCTTGATGGGCAATTGGCGTGTGCGTGTGTGTGCACGCATGTGCATGGTGGTCCAGGAGGTCCCTTCCCGCTACGTTCCTAACTGCTTTGAGACGTTCTCATGGGAAGCGATGCATAAGCACTAGATATTATTGAAGTTTCTTTATTACTGGATTAGGACCTTTCCCCAGCAGAAGTCCATTGGCAAGGCTACGGGAATCTGGCCCTGGACAATTATACTTTAATATTTGCTTTATAATCATTCTAATTAGGTGCGCTGATTAGACTCGCTTTTATGTTACACTAGAGTTTTCCTTTCAATGTGGCCTGCTGGCTGCCTGTCTATCTCCATTCCCATCTCCTTTCCCTCCCTGTCTCTTAATAAAAGCCTTTTTCATAATAACAACAAAGGAAGAGTGAGCAAAATGAGAGTGATGACTGAAAATTAAAAATCTCAGCAAGGCGTGCAGAGGAGAGCTGCTTTCCCTTTGCCAATCCAAAGAACATCCTTAAAAAGAAGCCTAATCGCCTACCTTTGCTGCTGTCTCTATAGACACAGAAGGGAGCCTTTCCTTCGTTATAATTGTCCTGATCTTTTTTAATTACACCCTCGCTCTGCACTGTTCGGTGCCACTGCAGGCGGGAAGATGATGCTGGATGCCGTCCCAACACGCTCCAGCTCAATCCCACTCCTGAATTCAAATTGTTTTCCTTTCTCCCAAACTTACTTGCTAATGAAGTTTTGTCTGGAGCTTCTTGCAATATTTACAATGGTTCATTTGCATGATACATTTGCGTGAGCGCTCGCATGTGCGGCTGTGCTATTTCAAGTGGCTCTGTGCACATTGCTTTGTAAGAAGTGAAGCCCAAGTCTTCTGGCTAATTTGAGATGAAAACGAGTTGCTCGGATTGAAATGCACATTCTGCTTATTGCAGCTTGATCAACTGGCAGGGAAATTACAGCTGCTCCGGGGGTAAAGGGACTTTAAAAATGGTCCAGATGTCTCAGAGCATTTCGGGTCTGGGATTAGAAATGGAAACCAAGGTGAAATTCTTCAACTGTGTTAAACAGGAGGTGAGGCCGGGTGATCCAAATGGTGATTTCTGGCCTTAATCTGCAAATCGAGTAGGTCTGTTAGATAGTTTGTCTGTATCAGAATTAATAATACCGATCTTGGTCTGAAGCAGAAAGCTTTTGTTGAGATTGAAGGGGGCGGGCGGATGTCATGCTTTCCCCCGCTGCCTTTGTCCTTTGTGTTTGGCTCTAGCCATGCTTATTGGAAATGTCTTGAACGCTAACATGAAGGGAGTTGCAGACATTCAAACAAAGCGGAAAGTAAATTTTCTATAAGGATGGGGACTTTCAATCTGCATCCTGCATGTACTCCAGACTCTTATTTCTTGTTTTACACTTGAATTTTCCACCCCCAAAAAAAATAATCCAAAGAAATGAGGATTAAATCCCACTGCACTCCCTTCCGGCCCTCCAAATTCCAGCAGTATTGAACAAAACACAAAGTCATAGCCCCCTTTTCACTCTTTAGACCGTTTTGTTTCTATAATAAAGGTAAAAGGACACAACCCAGCAAGGGATTGGGCATGAAATCATTCATCAGTCATAACAACTGTGGTAACCAAGGCTTGAAACTCCTTCCCTCCTGCCTACACACCCTTCCTGCAGTCCCGTAGAGGTGGAGGACATCGTCAGAGCTGGCCCCCGCAAACCCCTCGCAGTCGTCATCTTGGCCCGGCCCAGGAGGAAATCAGCCAAGGCAACGTGTACTGGAGGAGAAGCAGTGCAAGGTTGCAAATAAACAGTAAAAAAATACACAAGGAGGAGGAAAAATAGGTAACAACCATAGAAAATCCCAACTTAAAGGAAACAGGAGCGATTGAGGGGAGGCAAGAGGCTGCCTTACATTGGCTCGTTAGGTGGGGAGGGAAGGGCACTCTGAAACCTAAAAGGGAGGAGAAACAAGAAACCATAAGAAAGAATGAAACTCAGGAGGAGTTCAGACAGCTAGACAGTGCAAAGGGCTGCTGGATGGGAGGGAGCCAAGTGCGTTGTCTTAGTGAAGTACCTACCACATCTAGGCAGAAAGAAACGCATGATGCATCTTGGTCATGTCACTTAACACCCGCCTGGAGACACTCAGGCGGAGTCACAGAAAGGAAGGGCTGCCCACGACCTGAGCTAGGATCCAATATACCACCTCTCCTCAGGGCCAGCAGTTTTTATGCCTGCTCCTTGCAAGCACAGAAAGGATCTGTAATGTTATCTTGCAAGGATCATTAGAAGATCTGTAATGACACAACTTCCACTCAAGCCATCGGGTTCAGAGGGAGAAAATTTTGCCAGAAGGTAATTAGATCAGCATCGTCCTTCATCCTCTTTCTGTTTGCATCGGAGAGAGGATACTTGTGCATGGGAGTGAGTGGTACAGCCCTGTCTCATTTACTGGGGGTCCTTTCAGAGACACCCCCACTCCCAATGGATTGTCACGTTCCCAAGTCGGTTCATCAAACCTCAGCGAGAGCTCCTCCTGCAGGGTCCACCCGCCTGGAGGTATTTAGCAAAGTAGTTAACATTGCTCAACAAAAGTAAATAATTATATCAGTTAAAGTTACTCAACAAAAGTAAATAATTATAGTTAATAAAGTATCATACTGGTGTAGAGGAACACTCCCACAGGAAGAGCGTCGTTGATTTGTACTCAAGGCTGTCCAGCGTATTTCCTTCCAACACTACCATTGCAAACTGAGGACGCTGGTTTTTAAGGTGACACTTCGTATATAAAGTCAACCTAAAGCAAACTCAATGAATGTGATTTACCTCCCAAGCACTGTAACAATTTGCTCCTTGCCACGGGAGCCGTGGCTGGGATGGTCTGGGTTTATTTTTTCTTGTTGAGCAGTGCTTGTTTTCTATAGAGAAGATATTCTGGCACGAATAAGCAGCTTTCTCCGTTTCCAGCAACATGGTTTCATCTGCACACCCAGCCCATAAGTCCTCTCTCCAGTTCTTGGGAGTGCGTAGCTATGAAGATGCTGTGTATGTCACAACTTGAGTTGCTGGTCTCAAAGAGGCAATGAATTTCAGGCTGTGAGAGAGTACATGACACGACAGAAGCCGCCCCTGCTGTGGCCAGCTGCTTATTGACTGCTCTCTGGGATCCTCTTCCACAGTCATATCCAAAGCAAAATAGACTTTGCTCCTTCCTTAAAAGATCACGTTCCAGCAAGAAGCCTCAGGACATTTTCTGTTTGGTAGCAGCCAAGGTATTCTCATGCTGTGAGTGCACACCTGTTTGTTAGCAGCGAAGTGTAGCCTATGCAGAGCATTAAAGCACCAAGCCAGTATTTGTTGTGCAGACTACTTTTCCAGTGATGGAGCAAAAGTGCCAAAGCAGCGAATCCAGATGGAGGGCCAAGAACTTGGATATTTTAGATGCCAAATCTCTATGATTGTATGACTTTCTACAAGTCATACAATCATATAAAATGAGGGTTGAAGGCACCTCAGGACGTCACATCTAGTCCAACCCCCTGCTCCAAGCAGAACCAGCCCCAACTACAGCATCCCAGCCAAGGCTTTGTCTACCTGGGTCTTACTCCAAGGATGGAGACCCCACCATCTCTCTGGGTAACCTGTTCAAGTAGTTCACCACCCTCCTCATGAGAAAGTTTTTCCTGATATCTCAACCTCAACTCCCCTTGCTGCATCATGAGCCCATTGCTCCTTGTGCTGTCGTCTGCCCCCGCTGAGACCAGCCCAGCTCCATCCTCTTTGCACCCCCCTGCAGGGAGGTGAAGGCTGCTATTCAATCCCCCTCGGTCTTCTCTTCTCCAGACTCAATCAGCCCATTTCCCTCAGCCTCTCCTCACCAGTCATGTCTCCAACCCCCCAACTATTTTTGTTGCCCTCCACTGGACTCTCTCCAATGTGTCCACATCCTTTCTGTAGTGGGGGCCACAGCTGGACAAAGGACTCCAGATGTGGCCTCCCCAGTGCTGAATCGAGGGGAAGAATCACTGCCCTCGATCTGCTGGCAACGCTCCTATCAATGCAGCCCAGGATGCCATTACCCTTCTCGGCACCGAGGGCACACTGCTGGCTCCTGTCCAGCTTCTTGTACCCTGTCCCCCCAGGTCCTTTTCTGCAGAGCTGCTGCTTATCCAGGTAGTCTGTACAAGTTATACAACACCAGAGCCCTTGGCATGGGCAAGAAGGTGCAAGAGGTATTTTCCGTGATTCAGTTTGCTCCCAATGAAAGGGCCCAGCCAAAGCAAAGGAAGCGGAGGGGTGTCAGCCTGAATTTCTACATACCGCGTTGCAAAAAAAATGTATCTCAGAAGCAGCATGGCAAAGGGCTAAGGTCGGAAATGCTGCTCAGGTTCAGGCTCTGCTCTCAGCGCTCTCTCGCTCTTTAATTTGCTGTGCAACCTTCTGCAATTCAGTGAAGCTCTGTGCCTCAGTCTCCAACTTTGAATGGGGATCTGACTCAGCCCACAGGAGAGCTCTGTTTGTAAAGGTATACGTGGGCCAGATTCCCTGCAGCGCCACGAGGAGCTGGAGAGGGGTCAGTGATCTCTGGGATGCCTGTACTGGAGACTTCCTAAACTCGCCTCCCCTTTGCACCGGCTGTGAACTGGTGGGATGCTGCACACCTGCCCTGATACAACTGCCCCCCTCCCTCGTGCCAAGTTGGTGCCAGCTAAGTGCTCTGTGCCCTGTTGAAATTATTACCTGAATCCTGTAACCAGATCCCAGCTGCTGTGCACTCCCTGAGCAATGGAGACGTGTTGGGATCTAGCCCTCTTGGTGCTGGGCGTTCATTATTGCTCTCCTCCGTGAGCCTCCCCGTCCTTGTGAGAAGGCTCTGAACCAAACATTTTGCATTTTGACAAAGACTAGGAAGTTTGCAGCACTTCTTTCCTGCTGCTAAATAAACTTTTGTAGGCACAAGGCCCTTGTTGGCAATCAGATATAGGTTTCCCAGGCTTTTGCTGAGTGCTGACACCCTTGCCAGAACAGCTGTGGGTTTCTCAAGATGACTCTCTTCCATGGCAAACTAATGAATGGTTGCTTTCTAAGTAGCAGCATCCATTGGTTTTATCTTCCTAATTATTATTGTTGCAAATGCACTGATTGATGGCTCGATTAGTCTCGGAGAAACAATGACTTCCTTGCCTAGTGCAAGAAGCCTTTTCAGATGTCTCAATGTTGGCTTCTGTTCTCCATGGCTAAATGCTCTGAATCTGCCTTATTGTTGTTCAAATGAATCCTTTAGCTTCCTTGCCCAAATGTGCTAAGGGAAATGAAATTACAGCACATTTTGGAGGAGGTGCTCCCAACCAGAGCTGGGAATTTCACTGCTTAAGGGATGCAAGCAAACATAAGGGACAGAAGAGTGCGGTGTCCAACAGTTTCCATTGTGATTTTCAAACCAAATGCACCCACGATCCATCCAAGATGCTGAGCTCTTTTGAGCATCCAGCCACTTGAGCATGCAAGTGAGAGCTGAACTTTTGAAGATCTGGCAGCAAGTAAGTAACACAGATGAATCAAGTCGTACATGTTTCCGGTCAGAATGGAAAAGGAGATCACGGAGGGCAATGCGATGGACAAGGAGATCACTTCATACACGACAGGCTATGGGGTTTATCCCAATCATTGGCCTTTAGCTGAGGCATACAGAAGCAGAGAGAAGTAAGGCTGGAAGGGACCTCTGGAGGTCATCTAGTCCAACCCCGCATTCGAGGCAGGATCACCTGTTTCTAAACTGTCCCGTACAGGTTTGCATCTAGCCTATTCTTAAATGCACACAATCAACCCTACTGCACAACTACAAGGGCCTCACAAGAGTCAAGGACTCTCTCCACCCTCCCCAACTTGATTGCAATATCATTGCATATCCTTTGATAGGAATATTTCAATAGATATGGGGAAAAAAACCCTCTACACTTCAAGTCAATGTAGAACACCAGGCATGAAATAAGCCCGCGTCCTACGTCCTCCTGTTTTAGTGATTTATTTGTTACTCTTTTGTTACCTGTGTTTTCGGCTGACATTTGCCCGTGTTGCAGTGCAGGCGGGTTCTTAAACACAGAGCGCTGACTTCACCTCCCACCATCTTCAGGGATGCTCCACCCAACCTACAATTATTGAGCTTGGTCCAAGCCTGGAGAGCTCACGTGTGCTCCAAGCAATGGATTCAGCAAAAGTGCATTCAGCAAAAATGCACAGTTGGACCATAGGTGAGAACCTGACCTTCATGACATAGGCCCATGCTTTCAAATGGACTCCTGAAGTTGGGATCTTCAGCCCAGGGGTTTCAGCTGAATTTGTTGGGGCATGGAATTATTTCCGGACTAGGCTCCCGACCTGCCGGGAGAACTGAAACGTGCAACCGAGTCTGGTAGTACGAGACTCAAAAGCAAATTATTAAGGAGCATGAGGTGCTCTGCAGCCATCCTTGAAAACCACAGAAATGAACTCCTGACAGAGCGATCTAGTTCTCTAACACACAGCGCAGACGTAACAGCCAGACCTCGCCGCTGCATCACTCGCTCGATAAAGAGGCAGGTGACGACTGATGCTAAATGAGAGCTCAAATGATGCCGGTGTGATAATTTGATCTCCCTACTGTCATTTCCGATCTCTGTTCCCTGCCGGTAGCTGATTTGATTACAGCGCGGGTTGCATTTTATGCATGTTCCCTGACGCTTGGCAAGAAGAGAAAATTAAGGAGAGATACCATCATTGCCAACCTCTGCTTTGAGGTGTGTGGTTCGTATCCAGCTTGGAAATATTGCATGTGGTTTCTCTGGATTTATTCCGCCATGTCCAGCAGCACTGAGTATGATCTATCCAATATTGCAAAAATCACACTTTACCCTTAAGGTGCACTTTTTTTCCCTCAATTTAATATAAATGTCATTTGAATACAAAGCTTGACCCTTAATTACTATTTTGAGTGCATTTGGTTAAAATGACCTCCTTGCTCTTCTTGGGGTGGCATAACAAGAAGAAACACCGTGATATGCAATGCTGCAGTTCTGGAGTCATTTCCTACCGTTCGTGAACTCTGTGAGGCCTTTTCCAATTGCATTTGTAGCTTGCTAATGTTTGGGGATTTTCCAGAATAAATTACGTTAATTGTGTTCCTTGGAATCTGTTTTCCACAAAAAGCCCAATAAACAGCAAGAAGAGGAGGGGAGAAATTAAGTGACACAGTTAATTAGATTAGGTTTGGGCTGTAGTGATGCAGGAAGATTCCACTAAATCCTATAATAGGCCCTAATGAGGATTTTATCATGCTTGTTAAGCAGGTCATTTAGTTGTGTGACGGGGCCATTGAGTGCAATGTGAAAACTGGTTAATAAAAAAAAAAATCTTTTAATGGCATTCACAGGCGCTGCGCTATCAAAAGAGTCCAGCTGAATGGAGTAGCCTCAAACCAAGCACAGTAAAAGCTTTGCAGATCCTGTAACAGTGAACATGTCATGTGATTAAGCCAATTAATTTTCCCTGACTGGCATAAAAATTAATGTAGCGGACATGATTCAACACTGGGGAGTTTTAATTATTCAAATCGATCAAGGTAAAAATTGCTAATTTTTTTTGCAGTGTGGGGAGGGGCGCAGAAAGAAGAAACAATCTTTCTTTCTTTTTTAATTTTTACCCCCTATTCTTTAATTACAGCTGATAGGGAATCTGCTAGCTAGAAGTATTGCCAAACCTAGCGGTTGGCATGGGTCTGTAGCCCAGCTGCTAAGTGAAATCTTCCTTCTAGCCTGGCCCCGGGGTACTCGCCACCAAAGAAATCACTGCCCTTGTGAAAATGTAAAGGCCCCATGGCTCCTAGCATGGTTAGGACATGCCAACTTCTGTAGCAAATGGCTCACAAAGCAGTGGGGTGCCCAGAAGGAGCTTTTGTGCCATGCAAAGTCCATCACAAACAAGCTGCCCCTGCCCTGCTCATGGACGAGCTGTTTGCTACCTACTTTGGTACGTCCTTTCTCTGCAACATCTGCAGAGGCAAAGGGGAGAAACCTGCTTCCCGACCTCCTAATTCCTTTCCTCTGTGGAGTCCCCTCTGCCTTGTGATTTGGACTTTTAATTAACAATATCGCACTTGGCTGTGCAAGGAATCGCCATAGATTGGAGCTGACCCATGACATGGCAACTGTGGATCAGCTGACCTGATCGGTAGCATTGCTCTGTGTGTCCATGCAGCATAACAAAACTAAACTGGATGGTGATTTTTTGGGGGGGTAAAGTCAGGAACAAAAAAAAAAGGAGAAGACCACCTTCCTGTTTGGAAAGCAGCATGGCCTAGTGTGTATATTCACAAATGCTTATGGCCATAAGTCACCATCCAGTATGACTTCCTATATAACACAGGCCAGAGAAAATCCCCTCTCCTTTCTGTATTCCAGCATGCGCTGCGGCATTAGACTGGGATACAGAAGATGTAGATCCCTTGTACTGTTCTTTGACATTTATATTATGGTAGCACCTAGTGCGCAAGGGGCATGTCTACACATACCTCTTTTAAGCGGGCTTAGCCTAAAATTTCAATTTTTAAGGTGCGTTAAAGGCATGTGTCTACACATGCATGCCTTTAATGCACCTAAAAAAAGGTGATTTAAGGCTGCGTGCACCTAAATTTGATACCTGCATAAAGTAAGTATCAAATTTAGGTGCAAATAGCTAAGTCGCATTAGTGCACATGTAGATGCTTAATGCGCATTAATGTGGTGTGCGGCAATGGATACACACTGCGTTAATGTGCATTAGTGCGTCTGCACATGCACTAATGCGACTTAGCTCCTCGTACCTAAATGTAATGCACCTTAATGCGCATTAGCACATCCACGTGTAGATGCATGCCTAAATCGCCTTAATGCACCTTAAGCAAAAATGCATTAAGTTTAGACGTGCATAAATATACATGGAGACGTGCCCATGCAATCGGGAGCCCCTGTGTGCTACCTGCTGTCCAAACACGTAGTAAGCGTATTGTCCTAAGTGCCACTCACAATGAGGGGCACTACCCATCCCAAAGAGGTTGTCCTTTCAAGCGGTCTTCAGCAGCATTACTTTAGCGCTAAGCGGCTCCCTGTATAACAGGAAGTAGGACCTTTAGATGTGAAAGGATGCGGCTTCACTGAGGGTTTCCCATTGCTTCCTAGAATCTACCATTTAACGATGGACGGGTATTTCCATCCAAAGCCGCACAGCATCTGTGATAGTAGACAACAGAGAACAATGATTTCCACTGGCATTTTTAAGACCCTTCAGAAAGGGGGTTTCCTGCAAGAACAGACCAGACTCCATTACAAGTTGGCCATGTAGAAAGCAAATTTTCCAGAGATGTGTGCCTGGCTGTCCTTTAACGTGCAAACTTCAGAGGTAGACTGTTTTCACTTGGGTGCTAAATTCGAAGGTGGAAATATGAAAGCTACCTCATTCCCCTTCCTCAAGTCCCTCCTTAGCTCTCCCCGCTGCTGTGATGCATGCAAAACTAATTGACAAGAAGTTGGCCATTCTGTGTTTTGATCACCGTTGGCATGTTAACCCATGTTTTTGTCTTCTCCTCTCCATCTTTCTGTATCTCCCTCTTGTCTTCTGACTCACAGTTACATTGAAAGCCCTTGTTGGAAGTATGTATCTTTGCTCTGTGTTTATACAGCACCTAACACAATACTGCTCTAGGCCGCGGCTGGGCCTCTGAGACCATTGCATATCATACATCATAAATATCATTTGAACATGGCCTTTTATCTATTGCATGGTGGTTCCTAGCCAAAGGCAATGGCAGAGGATATTTTAGACACAAGTGTGCAGGTGAGTTAACTACACCATTATCACAGCTTAGCTGCTTCTGTCCCGTTCACTTTAGGTTTGCCAGTGTGCATCACAGAAGTGCGTTTTAACTTTTGCCAGGGTCAGTGCGATAGTTGGAGATTTACAGCATCAGATGTGCGAAGGGGATATTTATTACCAGCCACTGTCATAAACAAATCCAGTGAGGCTTGATGGATTCAGGGCATAAATTGACGTGAGTTCACTTATAAGCATCGCAGTCAGGTGGGAGCACCGTTACGGTCATTTTGAACCAGGTGTCTGCGTGCTCTCAAAGTGCCACTAGAAGTCAAATGAAGTTCAGAGCTTGGTTTGGCAGGATCACAAAATGTGCAGCATCGGCCTGCTCGTCAACTGGTTTCAGCCAAGGACCTCAGTGCAATTGGATCCGTGCACATCCCATCTCTGTGGACCTGAGGATCCTGTTGAGCTAATGGACTAAGAGATGAAAGGCAAACACTGTCAGTGATACCAGTGATTTGAAGAGGATTTTGCATATCAGATCCTTTAATGACAGTACAGGAATTAAATCGGCTGAGTAGCTGGCAGGAGACCACATTATCCTTTATGCCAAAGCCATGACACCCAATACTGGCAAAGATGGGAGCAAATGCATTGTGTTTGTAGATCTATTGTGACCTCAGGTGCCTTTCCCCACCCTGCTCATCACAAGGCTTTTTCGATCCAACCCAACGAAGATTAGTGTCTGCAAGCCTGCTGGTCTCCCAGTCTCCATGATGTCCACCAGAGTCTCAGGACCCTCTTAAACCCAACCCAGTCCTTGGGCTTTTTCAAGCTCACAAGTAGACTCTCTAGAGCTCAGTAGCCTGCAACAGCCCAAGCAAGCTCCAATAGACGACATGCTCCACACAAGTGTCCTCAACAGCCACCCTTCTCCCCTTTTCAGCCATCCCATGCTTTGCAAGAAGTGCCTCATAACAACAGAAGAAACACCAAAGCAGTTCAAATAAGCAAAGCTACCCCAGTCAGGTGTGCCTTTCCCTAGGCCTCCTCTTCTTCACTGGCAACTACCACCATGTCTGGACTCAAGAGTTCACTTCTCAGTAGTCCTTTTCCAAGCTCCTCACTTAACACAGTCTGGGAAAGACTGACATGCTGACCTCTGGTGCTGGCTTTTACATAGTTCTGGGATCTGTCCGCTCCTGGTTATGAAAGTTCAAAAAGAGCCTGTCCTCTTTTTCCCTGCAGAAAAGGACCTGGCGGGGACAGGGGACAAGAAGCTAGATATGAGCCAGCAGTGTGCCCGTGTTGCCAAGAAGGCTACCAGCATCCTGGGCTGCATTGGAAGGAGTGTTGCCAGCAGATTGAATGGGAAGTCATTATTCCACTCTATTCAGCACTGGGGAGGCCACATCTGGAGTCCTGTGTCCAGCTGTGGGCCCCCACTACAGAAAGGATGTGGACACATTGGGGAGAGTCCAGTGATGGGCAACAAAAATGGTTCAGAGACTGAGGCACATGAATTATGAAGAGAGGCCGAGGGAACTGGACTTATTTACTCTGCACAAAAGAAGACCAAGGTGGATTTGATAGCAGCCTTCACCTCCATCCAGGAGGGTTGCAAGAGGATGGAGCTGGGCTGTTCTCAGTGGGGGCAGATACAGGACAAGGAGCAATGGGCTCAAGCTGCAGCAAGGGAAGTTGAGGTTGGATATTAGGAAAAACTTTCTCACTAGGAGGGTGGTGAAGCGCTGGAACAGGCTCCCCAGAGAGTTGGTGGACTCTCCATCCTTGGAATTTTTTAAGGCCCGGGTGGACAAAGCCTTGGCTGGGATGAAGTAGTTGGGGCTGGTCCTGCTTGGAGCAGGGGGTTGGACCAGATGTGACCTCCTGAGCTCCCTTCAACCCTCGTTTTCTATGATTCGAAGGTCAAACTGGATTTTCTACTGGTTCTCTCTGGCCTTAAAGCCAATATACACGAATCCAAGTCAATGAACAGTTTCCATGCACAGAAGCCGCAGAATTCTGTTTCCTCAACGACAATATGTTCTTTGCTTACAATTGCACCTCACTGGGCAGGGATTATGACACCACACTAAGCAATTCAACTCTGGATTGTGTTTTTAAATCACTGTCCAGTCTTTGCATGTAGGATCACTTCTCTGCGGAGAAATCTGAATTCAAGTGTTTATAAACATTAATGCAAATACTTCTGGTCATGTTAAGTCTGATGTCTGGGTTCTGGCCAGGTTGTACACCTGATCTTCAAAGACTTGCACATTCATCTCAGTCTTAATCTGAATATAATTTTTATACCTGCCCTTTTTAAATAAGTGCTTTATAACCCTGGTATGCAGAGGGATTTGCAAGTTCACAAACATATATATTATAACATGAAATACACCCTCTCATATAGTAGGTCCTTCATAAAGAAAAAAAATACAAACAAGATTGCACGTAACTCATGTTCCAGCTTTGTCGCCCTTGTTTACCGTGAACCTGTACCACATCTGGAGCTCACATATGTATCTTGCAGCTGAACAACGTACCATGAGACAGCATCTCTTTGCCCTTTATCATGCATGGGGATATTTCATGAATCTCCTTATGTCAAATTAAGGAGTTGCTATTTCAAACTGCTTTGCAGAATAAGGTCCTGTGTATTTGTTGCCTTGGTCAACTCTTTTATGTCTGGGTCTACAGAGAGGTGCTTTACAGCTGTTTCTAAATGCAAGTCAAGTAAGGATGAAATATGTGCATAGCTCCTGCCTACCTAACAAGTCAGGTTCCCTCCCGCCTCCTCCCCTATTCTTTCCACTTTGTGCCTGGGACACAAAGTGCTGAAATCAACCCTTACCGCTTTAATTGGTGTCATCCTGTCCTTTATGCTACCAGGATGTAATACAGGTCACTTCTATTGTAAGTCAGCAGTCTGGGGCAGCTCTTTGTCAGGCCCAAGACGATGCTTGTACAAGGGCCAGACAGGATACCTTCTTCATACTCTTCTATTTTTGACTTGGCCTTTTTTTCTTTTCTTACTTTCCCTTTTTCCTCTTAATGCCAGACCCTAAAAATATCCTGACTTGACAAGCTTGCTTTTTTGAAACAATTTAAACAGTACTAATTATACATTCAAGAACGGAAATATAGACCAGAACCTTCTGCGTTGATTGTACTGTATAAGCCACGTCTTACCCTACTGAATTTAATGAAGTGACTTTCAGTAAAGGAGGGGAAGATGGGGAGTTGAACATCCACTGAGATACTTGCTTTTGTAACAAGGGAATCTAAACCCCACTAAAAATCATCATCATCATCATCAATGGACTCAGATGGAAGGTGGGTAAAATGAATTCCAGGGATTTGGGGTTGACAATATTGCAGTGGCTTTTGGTACATGTTGGGGACTGTGAATGTACAGTCTAGCACAATGAAGCCTGGCTCTATGGCTGGGGCTCCCCCATGGCTGGGGATTTTATTAATAATAACAATTGATGGGGGTAAAACCTGCTTCCCACTCAAAGGTAAAGGAAATGGTGCTCCATGGAGGGGAAAGGAACTGCTTTTCTGGTGTCTTATGAAACCAAACCAGTTATGGAAGCTACCTGGTGCCGGCAGGGACCAGCTTCCCTTCTGGCACTGAAAATGCTGGTGGAATAGCAGCCGGCCTCCTGGCCTCCCTGTGCACCATTAGCATCCATTGCTGTCTTCTTCCCATCCTTGCACAGTAGCCAGAATATCGGTGGGGTTTTGTGCTTTGAGTCCTGTTGACCACAGGATTTATGCAAACGGCCTACTGAAATTGCACTTTGAATGCAACCAGACATGGGTCCCGGCTGCCATGCTCACAGCTGAGGTCAGGCTCTGAAATGCTGGGTCCTAGGGTCGCAGGTCCGGGGTGCCCCCAGGTTGGTTGACCAGCCTCTGCCACTCAGGCCTTGCCTGCCTGCGCTCTCAATATCCCGGAGGCCTAATAGTTTCTCACCCGACGTGACTCTGATGGGAAGGATTACTGAGGAGTATGCCCTCACTTCAGTCAAAAGGGGCAACCTTGGGGGACAATCCCTCTGTTGACATTAAAGAGCTCTCCCTGCTCAGACCCATACAGTATTTGGCATTAGAGGACCCCACCCCATCTCTGGACCAGCCAACAGCCCACGGCCCATAAGGCCAAAACAACCTATAAACAAATGATGTGCTCTCTCCGGAGTGCCTTCACGTCTCCCCATCCCTCTGCCCCATGCCTTGTAGTATAAGCTGCTACAGCCAGGAATCCACCTTGCACAGGTCCAAAACAGAATGAAGCACAAATCCCCCTGGGGTACCTTTTTCCAGACCTCCCCCCTCTCCTGGATGTCTACTTGGTCCTGCTGCAATTAGCCCCCCTCCCGCTTTCCTGGGCCTACCCACTGTTTGTAATCTCCGGTTCATTCTCTATGGCTTGATTTTTTTTTTATTATTAGAAAAGTATCACAACTTAAACACTTTCTTCAGTATTTCCGGAAAGGAGAACGCCAAACCAACAAAAATTATTATTTGCGTTGTTGAGAACAAAATAAAAAACCCAGACACTTCTTAAAAAAACAGAATCCAACAAATCGTACTCTTCCCCGCCTGCATTTCTTCCCCCTTTCCCCACAATATATTTAAACTTTCCCTTGGAAAAGGAAAATAACATAACACTTTGAGCAGGCCACCCCTTTACAGCTCACAGTATAGGAAGCATAACGTCTTTCATTTTAGACATCCCTCTTGGCCTACTAAAAACAAACCCCACCTCCCTCACTGTATGGCCTCCGTAATGTTTCCCAAGCTCAGCTTCTTTGCATTTTAGCTGGAAGTCCCTGACTGTCAGGATCTGACTGACTGCTCTTCCCTGGAGCTGGGCTTATATAGCCCCAGGCTCCGCCCCTTCTGGCCTCCAAGCAGTCTGCCTTAAAGATGCAGTACCTTTTTCCTACTCTTACACAAGCATTTTCTCTCACTTGATAGTAATGGGGTTAGAAGTCTCCTGTTACATCTGGGCATAAACAGCCCTCCACCTTTGAAGTTCAGCTGTGATGAGAAGTTTCTATTGATGAATGGGATAATGAATTGAGATTGTGGATAGTGGAGTCCCGCAGGGTTCGGTCCTTGGACCTGTACTCTTCAATGTCTTCTTCAGTGACTTGGATGTGGGTGTGACGTGTACTCTGTCCAAGTTTGCATATGATACTAAAATGTGGGGTGAAGTACACACTCCAGGGGGTAGGGAACAATTATAGGCAGACCTGGACAGGTTAGAAAAGTGGGCAGTACACAATAGGGTGTAGTGCAAGAAGGACAAGTGCAGAGTGCTACACCTAGGGTGCAAAAATATCCAGCACACCGACTGTCTGGGAAGTGACCCTCTCAGCAGCACAGAAGAGGAAAGGGATCTCGGAGTCATAGTGAACTCCAAGATGAACATAAGTCATCAGTGTGATAAAATCATCAGTGAAGCTAACTGCACTTTATCCTGCATCAGCAGATGCATGGCGAATAGATGCAAGGAGGTGATACTTCCCCTGTATGCGGCATTGGTCAGACTGCAGTTGGAGTACTGCCTCCAGTTGTGGGTGCCGTACTTCATGAAGGACGTTGATAGACTTGAGAAGGTCCAGAGGAGGCCACTCGTATGGTTAGGGGCCTGCAGGCAAGACCCTACAAGGCGAGACTGAGGGATGGACCTGGACCTCTTTAGCCTCCTCAAGAGAAGGCTGAGAGGGGATCTTGTGGCCGCCTACAAATTCATTAGGAGGATGCAGCAAAGGAATTGGAGATGCTCTGTTCACCAGGGCGCCTGTTGGGGTAACAAGGAGCAATGGTCACAAACTGACAGAGAGCAGATTTAGGCTAGACATCAGGAACAATATTCTTCATGGTAAGGGTGGCCAAAATTTGGAATGGGCTCCCAAAGGAGGTGGTGCTGTCCCCTACCCTGGGGGTCTTTAGGAGAAGGCTGGATAGACATCTGGCTGAGGGCAGCACCCCAGTGCTCTTTCCTGCCTATGCAGGGGGTCGGACTCGATGATCTGTTGAGGTCCCTTCCAACTCTAACATCTATGAATCTATGAACGGCTCCAGGACAGGTGGGTCTAAAGGGCCAGGACCTTGGAGTATGAGATCAGGATTTTAAATGAAAGTCAGTGGGACAGAGCATGCCCCCTCATTGATATCAATTGTTTTGCAGAGTAAGACCCCATTTATCTGTTGCCCTGGAAGATTCAAGGCCTGGAGGCTGAAGAGGCATGATGGAAAGCCCTGGGTGATGCATTGTAAAGAAAACAGGTGCAAGAGGAGAACTTAGCAGAGACACACCTCACCTTTGGTAGGATGCACACAGGTAGGCGAAGGCAGGCTTTCATGCTTTCTCCCATGCTGCCCCTAAAACATGGAAGAAGCCACACCTAAACATCTGCAAAGCAACCTCTTGATTCTCCTTCCAGCTCTTCCTTCTAATTCTCCTTTGCTGAGATGCCTACAAAACCTTTGAGAATGGGTAATTGCTGCTATGCCATGATTTCTGCCTATCCTCCTGACCTTTATTGCCTCATGGTTTCCCTGTGTGCTCAGATCTGTCTATACCCATCCATTCTCTCTCATTTTACATTCAGCTGATAAACTTTCCAGGGCAGGGACTTTTCCTGTTGTGTCTGTACAGCTCCCAAAATACTGGAGTTAGCAAGGGCTGCTAATCGATATGATATCACAGATAAATATTAACAAAAATAGCCAGCTGTGAAATGCAACTTTGAGGACAAAACATGGCATTAGCATTACGTCAACACTTGACTGATTTTTAGAACCGTGTAGTTGTAAGGAGAGCACATGTAATGATCTGGCACTGGCCGTCTCCTCCCTTCTAAAACATGATTTTGGGTGACCTGTGTGCAAACAGCATTATATTTCCTATGCGTTTAAAAATGATAATTGAGGCCCCAAAGCTATTGAGAGAGATTTTTTAAATAAATGAATGCTTGCTCCCACCGGACAGTGTAGAAGCTCACGCCCCTGGATGGCCCAGGGTCCAAAACGTGTGTCTCAATAGAGATGGTCATTGGTATCAAAGCCCATTGCTCTGATGAGTTCCACACCCGTGCCAGCTTGGCCAACCCTTGGTTCAAAAAGAGATGAGAGAAATTGTTGGGGGACAAGGCCATCAGGGACTGTAAATACAACACTCAGGGGTGTAGCTTCAAGCTTGAGATATCCATAAATTCAGGGGGATAGGTCACTCGCTCTACCTGTTTCATATGGACCCTTGGCCTGATCTAGTATTGCAGTTCTTTTGCAAATGTTCAGTTATTTTTATTTGCTTTAGGTGATCCAGCCTTCAAAAGTCATGTCTTTAAATTCCACCTTCAACAACAAAGGCAGGAAACTGCACTTACATGGTATTTTCTCACATGCAACGTGCCTGGGAATATAATAGGCACCTTGCTTTTGAAACGTAGAATGAAGAAATTATTTTTTTTCTGAGTTATGGCTGCATAGAGCAGGGACAGGGCCTGATCCTCAGCTGACTCAGCCTCCTTTTCCTGCTTAAGCAAACAGGAGCAGCTAGCAGACAGCAAAATTGCAGGAACAAAGGTTACCTTGATTAGTGGAACGTCAAAACCATTAAAAAGAAGAGATGATTGTTAACACCTGTGGAGTGAAGAACAGTGGGCCATTAAGTCACTGACTCCTTCAGCTGCCTGAATAGTAATGCTCCTTCACTGTGGAGCAGGTATCAAAGCAGGGTGCTCCTATCCAGGGCAGAAAATCAGCTTCCTCACTTAATCCATGCACTCCAAGGGGACTGATTTGGCAAGGAAAGATACATATCATATGCAAGAAAATACGCCGTACATAATGGAAGCTGAGAGTCTTGTGTAAGCCCAGGATTTCAGGAGCTGAGGTTTTAAATAAAACAGCAAACACTGTAAACACTGGTCTTATCGCCAGTCATAGCAAGGCAAGTCAGTGACAGCCAAATGTTCTTGAAAACATTGCAATATTGTGTTGCTAAAGCATTAGCCTAAGATGGGCCTACAGCAACAGACATTTGTGGCAAGACATGGGTTGACCCTAGGGTTCCCTTGTGCCCTTCAGGGGTCAGCTCCTATCTGCAGGCCCACCCACCTTCCTGGATGCCCAATTTATTTGCCTTCCACGCCTTGGTGTTACTGTTCAGGGTATAGGCCCTCAATTTGGGCAGCGGGCCGTCACTCTGTGGGTGTCCCCTCCTTCTTTCACAGGGCTTTTTGCAGTGTCCCAGTTCACCCACTAATTACTCCTGATGGCTTGTCTGGATCCTAAACAGCCCCTGCACTCTTGCAGACTCCCCTGGCAGCCTCCCTTCTCCCAGCCCTAAGGCCACTCACCATCACTGTCTCTGGGATCCAGCTTTCCAGCAAGAGCTCCTCTCCTGTCCTTCTGCCTTGCTCTTGCTGCTGATGGGTTTATCCAGCTCAGCCGAGGCCAGACTCCTGATCTGTGCCAGCAGGGTCAGAAGCCTCCCATTACACTTTGTACAGATTTCCTCTGTGCACAGCTCTGCCAATGCACTCGGTACTGGCTGCGTGTCTGTGCCATTAGTGATGACAAATTGTGTGGCGTGAACAGTTTTTTCCCGGACTGCATCCACATAAGCGTTGGCTTTTGTGACCCAAACTGGGCCTCAAGAAGTGAAAAGTTAATGAACAAATCTGTTACCACTAAGACTTACAATGACCAAAAAAAAGAAACAGAGGTTTTTCTTTAAATCAATGAACCCAAGCACATATTAAGTGTATTTTATGTCTTTCATCCTACTGGTAATGGATCCTGCTCTGGGCAAGTAAAATGCAAACCAGAGACAGAAACAGGCTAGAAAGACAGGGTAAATGGCCGCAGGGTTCAGTTGTCTGACTTGGGGCACAGAACATAAAAGTAGTTGAACGGTTTGTTGACATATGGTGAAAAGGGAGCTGCAGTCTCCTCCTTCAGGCAAAATGTCCATTGATTGCAATGAGAGTCGTGCGTGCAAAGGTTCCTGGATCCTGGACTGAACGGCTGTGAATTCCTTAGGCCAACAACATCACAAGGACTAGTGATTTTGAGGATCCAACTTGCGACCTCACAAGCAGCTGATTTTCAGAAAGTTGTAATGTAAGCCCTTGGAAAATATAACCCCTTTTAGTTGCCTTGATTTATTGGGTCTGAAAACAAGAAGGACCTACATGCGGTCTAGAAAGAGTGGAAGCATGAGAGACTGAAAGTCACGCTCTTCTGCTCCAATAACCTGCAGAGTTGGGATCTGGTGAGTGAGCAAAACCACCCCCATGCTATGCAGACCGTCTCCCTTTTCAGTGCTCTGCTCCATTGTGTCTGCATTGGGTATCCCTTGCAGATGCAGCAACATGGTTTGGAAAGAGCTGCGTGTTGAAACCAAGCCTGCGGCATGATAACCAGCAGTGCAAAATTAATTCCTCTGCATTAGGGCAACCGATGCTCTTGAACTGGATCAAAACCAAAGGGTGATCTTGCTACGTAGGTTCCCCAGGGAAAAGAATTAGGGGGGAAGGATAAAGATGTTGTGGTTGTTAGTCTGATTTGAATGGCAAATTGCTCTGGGTAGCATCTTTCTATTCCTGTGTGTATAGTGTGCCGAGCACAATTGACTATTAAATATATTGCCTAATAAAAACAAATGGCAGCATTGAATTTATCCCTACTGGGGAACATCACCAGATGCCTCTTCTGCCCCATAGACTTGAAACTCATCCTACCCCTGCTGACACGTGCAGGCGTCCTGAAACGGTGCGGCCCAGAAATGCCGTTCGGATTGATATTTGGCCCCTTGCTTCTTGGCCAGATCAGAGCTTCCCATAAGCTGAGGCCGGCACTCAAGACTTAAGTCTGTCTTCCAGCTTGCTTATCTGAAAGGAAACCAGGGGTATTTCAAGCATGCATTTCCCTTACTCACCTATGCCATTTTCTCTCCCCACTTTTTATGTTCCAGGTAATTCTTAATATGATAAAAAAGCTGCCTGGTGCAATTTCAGGTAAGGCCGGCATACTTTATTAAGGGCTGCAAAACATTTAGTGGCCGGGGGGGGGGGGGGGGGGGGTAATCAGTTGTGGCAAGCAGCTTGATTGCAATTGCTTTGGGGTCTGTTGCACACAAGCACCTGATTAGATTTCAGTGACACTGCCAGTTGTATAGGAGTGTTCAACCTAGTAATCTGAAAGGGCCTCTGGGAAATCATGCTCCTTGTTCTTCGTGCCGCCACCTGGATAGGCAGGAAACAGGAAAGGCAAGGACAACATATTATTCCCTTTTACAAACAAAATTAGCCAGCAAAGAGTCACCTTTTAATAAATCCAGCGCACTGTGCGTTCAGCGCTGCCTTTGCTCTAGCCTGCGGTCATTGCTCGCGTCCTTCTTCGGGATCAAGGCACAGAGGACGTGAGTACAGGTACAACTCAGCCTGAGAGCGTGGCTGTTTGAGTCAGGCTGTAGAGATTTGCTCCGGAGATTGCTGGCTCACTTGGAGGTTTCAGCCCCAATCTTGGCTGCTGCAATTAGATCAGGCAAGTTAAGAGGGACGGAGCATCTGGCAGCCAGAGGGACTGGATATCTGGAGCGTGGGGTTGGATACAGAGGTCTGGAAAATGAAATCGCAGTCCCGCAGGAAATCATGATTTGTCAATGTTTTTGTTTTCATCCAAAAGCAGGGAGAGAAGTCAAACTATCAGCAAGTTTTGCAAGCCTAAAACTTTAGAAAAATTTCAGCGCAGGACTATTGCAGGGAAAATGCTGATATTGCCCATTTGCACCAAACCTTGAGTTTTCACCGCTTTTTGAATGTCGGTCCAAAGCTCAGCCTTTTATTTTGATGTTTCCCAGTGAAATGTAAATGTTTGCATTTGCCCTTACTGAATTTCAGTCAGATAATCTTGGACAATTTTTCTTGTTTATCAAAATCATGCTGAATCCTGGCCCTATCCTCCCACGCGCCTGCCGGTCCACCCAGCTTGGTCTCACCGGCAGGTTTGCTAACTGCTCGCTCAATCCTATCACCCAGGACATTGAAGAAGGTATTGAGCCGAGTTCCCCAGACATCTGTCCTAGGTCCAAGCGCTCGTCTCCCAATTAGACTTCAAACCACAGATGACTATTCTTTGAGCACAATTATTTAACCGGTTACGTATCCACCTTACAGTAGTTTCATCTAAGTCGTATTTCCTTAGTGAAGAGCTCAAAAGGATTAAACGCTTAAAACCAGATGGTGTTATGATTGAATTTGCATCTTCCTTCTACCTGTTTAGACCGACAGTTTTAAAATCTTATCGGTTTGGTCCTTTTAAACCTTGTAGTAGAAACATAAATAGCATATTTGTAGTCTGCTTTGCTTGTAAGAAGAGGGGACTGTAAAAAGGGGGGTACTGGCAGCTAGATTTGGGGGCACAGAAACAACAGAAGGGGGGTGCAAAATGCCAGATAACTCTCAGCTGTCAGACCAGCAATTGAGATGGCGCGCACCTGCTCCATGCGTCGCATGGAGAATTAAGCCGGCAGCACTAATTAATAATAACGGGAGTTAAATGCTGCAGCTCACGTGTCATCGTGGAGATGGTCTCTTTCCACAACGGCACGAGGTTGTCCTACCCAGACGATCTAATTAGTGCCAGAACATTATGAGTATTGATTCTGGGAATGAACGTAATTTCAGCGAATAAATGTAATGAGGTTTCTAAAGCAGCAGCACATCCTGCACATGAACTAGAAGAGCCGTGCTAATTTGATATCTGCTGTATCCTGATGCTGGCAGGAAATTTATCCCTAAGTACAGCAGTGCCGTTTATGACGGCCTCATCAAAATAACGGCTGACTGTCTCAGCTCCTTTGAGGGCCTGGAAACAGCACGCATTTCTACCTCTGCAATTTATATTGGCTTTGTGCGTTGCTGTAAACTACACTGGGATCCAGAGGAGGCAATGTTTTCTGGGGTAGCTGCATACAGTAGGCCAGGAGACAGCACAGGCCACTGCTTACAACCAAGCCCCTGCCCCAGGCTCCACGCTTGCAGTCGCCCCGATGATCAGCAGATGCCACAAAGGGAATAGATAGAAAAAGCCATGCACTGGGTCCCCTCCAGCTAGGATAAACCAAATGTACCTGGCAAGAGGACCCTTCTCCACAGCACAGGCTGGGTCCAGTCCCGTCACACGCTGGGTCAGGTTGCTGACCCTTGCTCCTGTTATTAGAGGCATGGTATGATGCCTGCTGTGCCTGGGGCTGGTGCCCAGGTCACTCCACTTCATTACGCTACTGCTTATGATCATACTTTGCCATTAGGTGGCAAATGAGCAAGAAAGAGCTGGCTTGCCTTGGGCAAGGGACTCACCCTGGATAAGCTGCAGACATGACACCTAAGCTGATATAAGTTTCCCCCTGGCTTTTTTCCAACATCATTCTACACTCGGTTGAAGTCAATGACACCAGTGTAGATCCGAATTTGCCACGTGCCTGCTTCTTTTTTTTAACACAGGTGTAAAGACTCATTTTCCTGATGGAAACAGTCATGTGTCAAAACCCTAAGTGTACCTCCCCCTATGTTTGATGGAGTTGTAGAGAAGTCAGACTGGAGGTCACGTGTCCTAGGCACAGAAGTTATACCTAAACCAGTTTAAGTGATTAGGTGCTATCTTAAACCTGTAACAGAACAGAAGTTCACTGTACATAAACCAGTTTCAAAATGGCTGAAAGTGGTTTAAGATAAATCTGGTTGAATGTAGTATCAGACTTAACTGATTTAGGTCAAAACAGTTTATGAAATTTCTGTCCCAGACCCCTTCCTGGTCAAGTTAAATCAGAGTCCTCCAGCATCCCAGCATGCTTTGCAGCCCTGGGCTGTCTGCTCCAGAGAGTAGGGCTGGCCCCACCCCTCTACTCCCTAGCCCAGGGATGGGAAAAATGCAGCCTGAGGGCCAGATGTGGCCCGCTAGGCCATTCTATCCAGCCTGCAGGGCCCCTAAAAGATTTAGAAAATTAATACTTATCTGCCCCTGGCTGCCTGACATGCAGCCCTCAATGGCTTGCCAAAACTCATTAAGTGGCCCTCCACCCAAAACAATTGCCCAGCCCTGCCCTAGCCAGAGCAATGAGGGCTGATTCACTGGCCTCACTGGCTGGCTCACTGGCCCCCTGGGGAAACCCCACCTGGGATCTGGGGTCTGGGGCCAGGGCTTGGGGTTAAACTCACCTTCCCTGAGTGGAGCTGCCCTGCTCTGGTAAACTTAATGCTGGCTGCAACTGTGGACTACAAATCCCAGAGGCACCTAGAAGCAGGAAAAGGAAGTGATGAGCAACCTTGCAGAGTCCTACTGCTGTGATTGTGGACTGCAAATCTCAGAGACCTCAGGGGTAGCAGGAAGAAGAAGTGAACACACAGCCGAGCTGTGTTGAATGCTCACTTCACCTATTCTTGTTCAAGCTTTTATGAATTCATTGCCACTACCTTTTTCCCCACCCATACCCTCCTCAGCTTGGCAGGCACCTCCCCCTCCCCCCCGTCCCCCAAGGCAGACCCTCCAGCTCTCTTCCTTTTGGCAGTGGCTGGCAGGCATGCTCTAGCACATGCCCCCCCACCTCCTCCTGTTTTTGGCTTGAGCCACTGCAGGCACTTGGCTGAATTTCCTGAATCAAAAGTGAATGTCTGTTCAGTTGCTTATCAGTTCAAGCTCTGCAGCTTAGACTAAACTGTGAAGACTGAATCGATTCAGCCTCAGGCTTTTTGGCTGTCTGTACTTAGCCATCTAATCCAGCCCCTGCCTGAGGCAGGATCCCTATCCAAACTATCCTGTACAATCCATTATCTAACCTCTGCATTCGACTACACAGACGTAGCAGCCTAACCTGCCACAGGTAAAGCAGGGAATCATGGCAGCCAATGTCCTGCTTCTAATAAAGGTTGTCAACGTCTGCTCAAGGGGTCCCAGGTAGAGGGACACAAAAACCCCCACAGTCTGTATCAATCTGACCATGAGATAAAATTCCTTCCTGCCCCCAAATTTGCAACAAACTTTAGAGATACTGCTGGGGCTTGACCCCCAAACCAAAATCTCAGATGTAGTTACCATTGGGTAAGATCTGAACACCATTTGTGAGGTAATCATAGCACTACAGCCACTTGTTTCCTGACCCAGCCACAATATCACATACTGTATGCCAGGCTACAGTCTTCAATCACCATGTCCTCCTTGAATCCTCCTCCCACTCCACACTTCATTCATTACTTGCACTTTCTGCTGTGCTTCAAATGACCAAACTCTCCCCATACACATCTCGTTAAGACTCATCCACCTGCTGCCCTTCACTGGACAATCTCCACCCTGAAAAGAGTCAGCAGTCAAGAGATCAGTGGTGCTTTGAATTGGATCCTCTGGCACAGACCAGAAATCCACAGGATACTCCATCTAATTGTATAATGTTAGCTCCCAGCTGTCTGCAGGCTCTTTCTCTGCACCGTTGTATAGCATCCTTCTCATTGTTGGATGCTCAGCAAACCAGGTGAGTCATGCACTGAAGCCTAAATCATTGTCTACCTATGGATGCAAACAGTTGCACTGTAACAAGTTTCAAGGGCTGGAAATCTAAAAAAAATCTCATCCGGGAAAGTATTAACACCCAGGCCTCTTCCCACTAAAGCCAATGGCACAGCTCCTTTCAATTTCCATGGAAATAGGATGAAGCCCTTTGGTGGGATTCTTTGCACCTTCTTTGAGTTTGCATTCTGGTGGCAATGACTATAAAGGGGATACATCCTCAGTCCTGCCTACAGAAGTGCAAAGGAAACTTAACCCTGCTATAAGGCAGCAGCTGTGGATTTTATGGGCAACGCTGGCTGAGCTGTTGTTGGGCAGTCAGAGGACTGGTGGAAGGCATCACGCTGCATCTATTGTGTTACTCTGACTACACCTTTGGTCAGTCAGGTGGATCTGAGAGCTGGAAGTGGTCCCTGTCATGTGTAGGTGCCCACCCAGCCCTGTGTCAATTTTACAAGCTCAGCTGGTCCACTTCTTTACCCCGACCCCTCCTTACAGACACCTGCTAGGCCTTGAAGACAGAGCCATTCCTGGCTTTCAGAGACCTGGTGTTTTAAGAACAGGCAGAGTGGTACATGCCAGAAATGCTACAAGGCTCAGCTGCAGTGATCTACAACTGCAAATAACGCTTAATTAAATGCAGCTGCCAAACTGGTGCCTGCTTCTGCATTTTATTCATACAAGCCTATTCTTTGGATGGTGGTGGATTTTATTCAATACCTGAATCATAGGATTATAGGAAAGTAAGGCTGGAAGGAACTTCGCAAGATGAGATCGAGCCCAGGCCCCTGACTAAACCATCTCAGCCTACCCAACCTGCTCTTGAAAACTTCCCGGGATAGATATTATACAATGTTTCTGGGCAGTCTGTTCCAATGCTTGACCAACCTCATAGTCAGAAATTTCCTCCTCATGTCCAACCACAGTTTCCTCTGCTGCAGCTTAATGCCATTGCTCCTAGTTCTCTCCCCTATGGCCACACTGGAAAGTGCCCTTGTATACCCTAGTTATGTCTACATGTACATTTACACCACCTTAAATTTACTGCACAGTATTTACTGCACAGGAAGCAGGAATAGGATGGTGTCTAGATGTGCAGGCATTAAAGCGCATTAAAGCTGTGTGTGGTCTGACTTGAAGATAGTCCCAAGTCAGTCCACACACTCAGTGGGCACCTGTATACACCACGGGTTTTAATCCTCATAAAATTAAATAGGTTTATAAAATTTAAATTTGCTTATTTTGGAGCGTTGCATCTGTGTTTACACTCACTAGGTTTTTGAATGAATTAAGCTGGGTCCCAGACTAGTGCCACAGGAGAGTGGGATGGTTCAGCACTGCCCACCCCAGCCCGGGGCCCCCCACCCACCCCATCCCCATTCCCTGCCATGCAGCTGTGGAAGCAGGGAGCCAGTAAACCACACAAGAAAAATAAAAGCGGAAGCATTTCAAAAGTGAAAGCAATTCAAAGGGGTGAACTACAAAAAAGTCATGGTACCATCTGGTGGACAAAGAGGCTCATTACCTGCCTTTGAGTACCTTTGTGTTTGCACCCAACGAATCCATGGACATGACGCTTTAATTCCCAG
The DNA here is from genome assembly GCF_030867095.1 of Alligator mississippiensis. NCBI lineage: Eukaryota > Metazoa > Chordata > Crocodylia > Alligatoridae > Alligator > Alligator mississippiensis. Next base: position 251,705,782 of record NC_081827.1, read on the forward strand.
TGAGCCAAACTAAACTACGTCCAAGGAATTTTAATTTAATGCACCAGAAAGACTTTTAAAGCATCCTGAAAACCCACTCATGCAAACAGTCATGCAGTTGCAGCTCAAGAAAGGGCAAAAAATGTAGCATGTACAAAGGCTCAGCGGTACTGCACAGTAAGGCATCTACATGTGCATTATTGCACAGTAACTAACTGGGTGTAAGTTTGATACCTATGTAATGCAGGTATCAAATGTATGCTCAACTTGGCATAAGTCACCATACTTATTGCACACTAGGTAGGTGCACGTGTAGACACACTCCTGTACTTCAACATAATTTCAGTTACTGCACAGTAAATGCGCACGTGTAGATGCGCCCCCTGACAAGCAAACTCCATCTATAGTTGCAATTTTAACTTAGCAACAATTGAATGAACCCTGAAGTTTCCCTGTACCTGGACTGCAGTTTGCCTTGGGTGCATTTATTGGGGGAGGGGGGTTGTTTTCTCCCTGCCATTATCTGGAAGATGTGTGCCTGCTGAATAGTATTGCATGTGGTAGTGAAGGAGAAAAATCTCTGATATTTACCCGTTAGCTCAGCTTTTTTCTGCTCCACTGAGTTTGAGTTGTCACGAAACCCGAGAGAAAACACCAGATCCAAAATCACTTTTCCTTCACATGATTTTCCCCCCCCTGTGAATTTGTGAGTTTTTCATAATTGATTTTTTATTAGAAATGTTTTACATGCAAAAAAAAAAATCAAGCTATGTTGTTTAAAAAACAATCTGTTTTACAAGCACAGCCAGATGGACATAATCCCATGGCTTGGAAAGCTGAGCACATGTATTTTTCAAACCATCCCACCCCCACCTGCCCTCTTCATTCCCAAATAATACAGAGGAAAGGGGATTCTCTAGCCCAAAAAAAACCCCAAAAAACTCTCTTTAAAAAAAATCCTTTTAGATTTTTATTTTTAATGTAGAACATAGAAATAAAGCAGAAATGCTGCTTTTATGGCAAGGTTACAGCTGAGAAGTTATGAAGACAGAAGGAGTCTAGGACTTGGAGGTAGACTATTCTCAGTGGGGGCAGGTGACAGGACAAGGAGCAATGGGCTCAAGCTTCAGCAAGGCAAGTTGAGGTTGGATATTAGGAAAAACTCTCTCACCAGGAGGATGGTGAAGCACTGGAGCAGGTTGCCTGAAGAGGTGGTGGCATCTCCATCCTTGGAGGTTTTTCAGTCCCAGGTAGACAAAGCCTTGGCTGGGATGATGCAGTTGGGGCTGGTCCTGCTTGGAGCAGGGGGTTGGACTAGACGTGACCTCCTGAGGTCCCTTCAACCCTCATTTGCTATGATTGTGTGATTCCATAAGTCAGAAAATAAACATACTTCAGGGTCACAGCCCCATAGTTGCAAGGGTACCATGGTCTGACCACAGGGTAAGGACCACTTGGAAGAAACTGCAATTTTCCTTCCCTTACCAATGGAGCAGCTGTGTCACCCTAAGTGACAGTCTCTCACACCATTCAGGAAGACACCTGCTCCAAGCTCCCAAGCGGAGCCCCTTTTTCTTTAGGGTGGATGCAAGGGCTGACTACTGAAGACTACGTGGGAAGCGGGGGGCAGTGGGAGTCTGCTTGAGCTAAGCAGGAGAGGCAGAGAGCAGACTATGGGAGCTGCCCAGTGCCCCAACTAGGATGCAGCGCCTAGCACCAGCCCCAGCTCAGCTCTGCAACCCCAGCTCTCTGCGCCAGCCCCCTACTCACTTTGCAGCTCCTGCTTCCGTGCAAGCAGAGCAGCTCACAGTCCCCAGACCCCTCCATGGGCACCAAGAGCTGCCAGAGCTACCCAGTTCAGGCTGGGCTGTCCACCAGACCTGTCCCTGTGCAAGACTGGGATAGGTCACACAGGGCCACTTCCAGGAGGCTGCACACATCCTGCAGCCCCCTTGAAAGCATGCTGTGGCGGCCTGGTTGAGAATCACTGCTCTAAAGTAACTTGCTGTGAACCAAGTTCATTTCCCCTGGCAGAAAGGGCTGTGACAGTAGTCCTATGCTGGGTCTCATTGGTGACAAGTCCATTATTAAGGATTAGGAGACCTGTGCCATCAAAAGAAGTCAGCAATAAATGCTAAGTATGACGTCCAATGCCCAAAGACTGTTGCACCAGTGTCCCATGTTGGCCGCTGCTGGTTGTTTCCCTTTCTTTTATAGATGGGGTCAATGTTTGGAGGCTTTCCTGCTCGCTCTTGGCTGCAGGGGAGATGCGGAGGAGTAGGCAGTGACTCCAGCCCTAGTGCTCCCATCCCTTTGCCAGGTCAGAGCCCCACTTGTACCCCACTCGGGGTTCACAAATCAAGAGGATGGTACCATCCATAAGTACAGCCCTTTTCAGATAAAGGGGCAAGGAAGAAAAGCAGGAAGGGGGTTATCCCAAAGGTCCAACTGGTCTCTCACAGCTGCAGAGAGAAGATGCTAAGAAAAAGACTATTTAAGCAGGACGTACCCAAAATGATCCCTCCCCTGTCCCTCTTCCCTCTGCAGCTTCCAGCATTAGGAGACTTAGGAAGTCTTCCTGTTGAGGTTGTAGCCCTAACTTTCATGTTTGATACCCACCAGTAGACCCATCCTCTATGATTTTGTCCCATTTTGAACCTTATCAGCCTTGACAACTGACCGCAGCAGTGTGTTTGGTGGACTTGGCTCTATTATAAAAAGGCAGAGCAGTGAAGACATCTTGCGGTGGATCCAGAGGCATGACACTGGACTCGCACTGAAGGCCATCGCCTGGTCCAGCTCCAAATGGGCGCTTTGTTACTAAGACTGGGGAGTGGGAGGAAGCAGGACATGACACTAGTCCCATCACACGATTGCACACTCTTGGCCTGCTGTCACCACCCCAACCTAATAAGCCACTAAGCTAGCACCAACTTTTGACCTTGCACAAAAAAAATAGCTAAGGGACAGGTCAACACTGAGGTTTACCATATTTGACGACATCCTTTTAAAAAAAAACAAACAACCTTCCCACCCCGTCCCGCACCCCAATTGTGACGAACCTAAGAATATAGGTGAGGACGGAGACCACTCTTGGAGGGGCAGAATATTTGCCACCGAGGACAGAAATATTTGCAGTGCTGGCTCCCAGAAGGAAGAGCCGTGCATTGATGGAGATGCTGAGCGGGAGACGTTTCTCACAGCTTAAAAGGCTCTCCCTGCAGAGTTGCCATTGTAAATGTTTTCATAACCTTGTGTACCAATTAGCTGCTCTCACAGAATTGGGTCTCCTGAGTGATCCGCTCGCTATCAGCCTAATGGATCTGTGTGTAGAACTGCTGTCATGAATAAAAAAAGAGGCCGCGGTCAGTTATCGGGGGAATTGGCATCCTGAACTAGAAATCTCTCCGGGGGAAGAAGAAAATCTTTATATTATTCTTAGAAGCTCTTTCGCTCACCGTGGTAAGGAGACTGTAAATGACTGAAGAAAAGGGAAAGGAGGAGGTTTGGTGGGTTGGTTAGCGTGTTGGATTTGTTTTGTTATCACTAGAGAGAGAAATGTCTAACATTTCTTTTCTAGCCTGGGAAAGTCTAGGTGTCCTTTTGCTGGTCTGGGCCACTCTCCAACGACAGCCTTCAACTATTGATGTGTCTCTTGGCCAAGACCCATCGGCGCCTATGTCTGCTGAACATCTGGGGATACAGCAAAGCCTATCCCTCGTCCTGAAGAGTGGCTGAGAAGGAAAGAAAACTGAGTTTGTTATATTAACCCTCTTTATAGCCCCAATTCTGCTCTCCTCTGTAAGCCTGTGTTCACTCCAGTGAAACGGGCAGTATGATACCCATGCATCGGCATCAATAATAGTGGGTAAGATTTGTCCCTATGCTCACTGCCCAATGGGATTTTTTGGTTTGGTTTGGTTTTCTGGCAGGGTGCGATAGCTATTTCTTCTTATTGTATAACAGATTTTGAATATCGTTCTTGAGTGAGCTACAAGAGGGTGGGGGGGTTGTTTAGCCTTAAATAAAGGACTGTAACAAATACATCCTGGAACGGGGTCTCCTTAGGGCCCAGGCCTAGACTGGGGTTGATCACTGACATCATGAGATTGGCAAAGGTGCCCACCTGCCCCCCAAAAGCTGATATCCCATTGTACAGAATCAGACCCAGGTGACCTCGGAGACGTCATCCATCCTAAACTTGAGATGAGTCCATTGCTGCTGAAGTCAAGGACAGTCCTTCCTCTAAGTTCAAAAGATTGGTTCCCAAAAGCAAGATGCCCCATTTAAACCGCCCTAAAGACCTAAAGTAGAGACTGTTTTAAGACCCTCCACGTCTTGAATATTGATGAGGGTGATTTCATCGGCTGCCTAAGTTGGAAAACTCGGGACATCTAATGCTGAATAGGGATCGATAAATCATTCTACTAGGAGTGACTTAATTAGTAATCAAGCCCTAATTTGAATGCATGAGGCTCATTATCTTGCCATGACTTGGACTCTCTCAGAGAATATTTTTTTAAATAAGATACCTGGGGAAAGATTTTTTTAATTGAAATGGGAATGATCTATTTCTTGAATAAACGTCACCTCTGCCATCCTGACACTTGTTTTTTCTAGCAGAAGAGAAGGTGACAAGCAATGGTCTTGATTAGCCAAAATACCTACTTAAGATAATGTTAACTGTGTAGCATTTCCTGCCAAATACTGACTCTAGCAAGGCTATTGCTGTATGACGCGCAGGCTCTCTTGAGGTATAAAACCATTTCTTATTATCCTCCATGGAGTCTGCACTGCACGACAGCCCAGATCCAGACAAATGCATGAGCACGTTCTTCAATTTAAGCACGTGAACAATGAACAGTCCCATTGAAATCAACAGGACGTGACTCAGGTGAAATGCTTTTGCTCGACTGGAGTTTTAGTTGACAGGTTGAGCCCCAAATCAAACAGGAGCAGCGTTACTTGTGCTGCTGTACAATCCCACCACCGTCAGAAAGACACAGGGTTTAAATTGGGGTTAAATCCTACCTTTGCCCAAAGCAGTAACTATTGCTAGGTATCCTCCAGATCGAACTGCCCACCAACGGCAGGATGCCCATTTTCCTACACCAGGAGCTGGATGGAGACCTATCTCTGTTGAGTGCCAGAAGCCCAAATTCAGCACGTTTCCAGGCAGAAAAGACAATCCCAGAGATGAGTCTGACATCCTGGGCACATCTATACGAGACACCCACTGTGCAGCTGTTACTACACTGTCATTTAATACTTGCATAACCAAGTGCTAAATGGGACAGACAACTTAATTAGTAAAGAAGAAAACATATGAATTTATAAAGAGAACTGTATATAGTGGGGACCTGTGATGGCAGGGGTTGGACTCAATGATGCCCCCAGAGTTTCCTTCCAATATGTTTTGGTTTTTACAAAATATTTCTGCAGGGCTGAATAGAAAGCTGCATGTATTCGGCTTGACCTTATAAAGCCTTCATGGGTTTCCCAAAGAGACTTGAATAAGATGTATTAAAGAGAAGGGGAGACTTATTCCATGCAGTTCACTTCACTTAATTACCCAGCATCTGAATCGCTGTGCGACAGTAGACAGCTACTCCATACTGGCAGTCATAACAGGCAATCCTGCTTTCATTAGAGTAATTGAGGAGAGCACCATGCGCTTTGCCCAGGGCTTTATTGATTAATTTATTGTTTTCTGTGTTTGCAGTTGATTTGCATTGATTTTTCAAACACTCTTTGCAAATGAACCAGCCAAAATGAGTGGAAAAGCCCTTTGTTGCCTTGACTCTCAGTCATCATCATTGCAGTGGGTTCCTCTGTCATTCTCTCTGATCCTTTCCTAATGCTATTGGATCCTTTACCCATTCCTCAGCTGTCAGTCACAGAGGCTGCTGGCAGAAATAATAAGGATTATGCCTTAGTTGTATTTTTCATGAAACCACTGTCTCCTGGAAGAGGGCTCAACACTACAAAAACAGGGTGAAGTTACAGGATTCCTGCACTACGAAATGCAAAGTCCGTGTAGTTCTGTTGCATCCCATCTGAAGTCCCTGCAATGACATACATCTGGATGGACACCTGCAAAGTCAGTGGCATGGGCACAGGTGTATCACACGGTGGAAGGGAGGCCTGGGAAGATAAGCTGTTGAGGATACAGACTGCCTTACTGCTTATATACAGAATCACACAAAATGAGGATGGGAAGGGACCGCAGGAAGTCACATCTAGTGCAACCCCCTGCTCCAAGCAGGACCAGCCCCAACTCCATCATCCCAGACAAGGCTTTGTCAAGCCAGGTCTTAAACACCTGCAAAGATGGAGAGTCCACCACCTCTCCAGGGAGCCTGTTCCAGTGTTTTACTGCCCTCCTCATGAAAAAATTCTTCCTAATATCCAACCCAAACTTTCCTTGCTGCAACTGGAGACCGTTGCTTCTTGTTCTGTCATCTGTCAGCTTAAGTCAAAGGAAGACCATGCTAACTGAGACCTGGAAATGCAACCATAAGATTGTGTTGTGTCAGGGTTGACGGTGTAGATTTGCTAAGAGGTTAGACAATGGATTTGTACAGGATGGGTCAGATAGGGCTGAACCTGCCTCTGACGGGGGTTGGACTAAATGACCTATGGAGGTCCCTTCCAGCCCTACTTCTCCATGGTTTTATGCTTGTTCTTGTTCTTACTAAGGAGAAGAAGGTGGTATAGGGGTGGAGCATTCACGGCTTGATCCAGAGGCACCTGTGACACTGGATTTGCCCCCTGACCTGTATGCAGTAGACATGGACTGTAATCTTTGCAGGAATCATATGTGCAAATGGGATTGCAGAGGATGTGTCATCATGGGAAGAGCAGGTTGGGAGTGGACCTACATCTTGCTACCAAAGAACAGCATGTTAATCCAGTGCAGTCAGCCAGCACAAGGCCTCCTCCCCAAGCACAACACAGTGGCTCTGAGTAATCCCTGTTCATCATCACAAAATCACCTTGCCAGTAACCATCTTCTGCTGGCAAGAGCAGGGGCTGCAACAGCCAGAGAAGCAGGTGTATTGGCAGGCTGCGAGGTGATCGGATAATGGAGATGAGCCAGACCCAGGGAGGTGAGAACTGAGGTGTTTTGAGAAAGTTGCACGAGGAACCTCCCAGTATGTCTATTAGTCTATAAATACCTGGGGCTCGGCACTTCACCCCGCCAGGTTGTACCAAGGGGATGTGCAAAGGACCTGTTAAACATTGCATTTGTGCATGGCTTTGATTCCTTCCCATATTTAGAGAAGGGTTAAAGGAGACTGTAAAGGACACGGGGGCATCTCCTTTTCATCTTGCAATGAAAAGGCAATGGCAACAGCTTGCACATGCCGTAACAACCCCACCCCCAACATTATATAAACCCAACATGAGATGCTTCATGATTAAAAAAGGCAATCAGATGATAGAAGTGAGATGTGTCACTACAGCTGGGATGTTAAACAAGTTTTCTGGCACAAAATGCCCTTCCTTAGATCTGGGAAAGAAGCAGGCATGCCCTAAGCTAAAAAACACATTAAAAAAAATTACTTTTATTTGACCTCATTATGCAACAGAAAATGGCCGCTCAAAAACAGGAAAGGGCGATAAATCTGTGAAGCATAGAGAAGTCATCAGAAGTAATTATAGGCCAAGTAAAAACTGTTGGAATAGATAAACCTAATTATTTAAAAGAATAAGGCCATGCAAAAGAGATGAGAAACATTAGTAGAGAAAGCAGGTAAACTGTGATGAGCATAAATCCATCATCTATGTTAACTCCATGGGTTTTAGCATCCAGGAAACGAAGTTTTATGTTTCCAGGCCCATCTTCTGAAGGTGTTGTGGAAGGAACATTTTTTACATGTTCTCTGGGCCGTCACAACCACACCAGTAGTGCAATACTGCTTCAACAAAGGTAATATTAACACTGGCAATATACTCCTGGACTCCTACTTACCCAGGCACTAAAGACCGCCCGGCCGAGAGCAGATGTCAGAAGCTCCACGGGATAATTGGACCCAAACTAGACACAAGCAGATGTCAAAGTCAACTTGCATCCTCCTAAGAAATGCCTTGTAGGACCTGAAGAACACAGCAGATCAATCCCGTTCTCTCTGCCCTTTTACCAAAATAAATTGTGCTGGGGTTAGCGGCAGGTAGCAGGTCAACCTCATAGCTGATGCAGTCCCCTGGAGCTCGCTGAAGCCAGCAGCTCTTCAGCCAGCATGCAAAAGGAAATGGTACCATCATGTGAGGGCACATTTTGCTGAGCAGAAGATGGGCCCAAGTACTTGCAATGGTGTTGTCTGGGCAGAAGGATGCTAGCTACCTAATTGAACCTCTCCCATAGCTAAAGGGACCGAGTCTGAAGAGGAAGAAAGTCCCGACCTCTGCTCTTCTGGCTGTCCTGGCTATGATATCTCCAGCATAGGTGGCTGCAGGATCCTTCTAACCACAATCTGGCAGAGGAGTCTGCAGATGAACGAGGATAGGTCTTCTGAGAGCCTGTTGAGTTCCCGCTCCGGTGAAATACAGGGGAGAAACGAGTCCAGCAATGGGAGGAATTGCATGGGGGAGGGATGGAGGAGGAAGAGCCAGGACATAGAAGGGGGAGAAGGAGGAACCACAATACATGGATGGAGCCAGGATGGAGATAGGATGTGGGGGAGACACAGGGAGACAACAGAAGCCAAAGACAATAAAATAGACTGGAGAATCAGGAGTGGGGAGTGGATCATACCCTCTCCAAGGAGGAAAACCATTGGTTTCCTTAGAAAGGCAGGAAGGACTGAAGACTGGATGGCAGGAAGTCAGAAAAGAGAAGAGGAGCCAAGAAACGTTGGGAAAATGCAATCTCGGAAGAAAGGTAAATGGGCTGGAGAGGAATAGGTTAGAAAAAATGTACAATAAAAGGAGAGGAAAGAAGAGAAAGTCGACCCAAGAGATGAGATTGTATGGCTGTTTTCCTATTATATTAGTATCCCCCCCAGGCTTGAAGATTTCAACACTAGGGATTGCTGATGATGATTATTTGAGTCATTGATTATTTGAATATTTGGTTATATGAGTAATTATTCCCCTCTTTGGCATTGGTGAGGCCACATCTGGAGTCTCGTGTCCAGTTTTGGGCCCTCACTACAGAAAGGATGGGGACAAGTTGGAGTCCAGCAGAGGTCAACAAAAATGGTTTGGGGGCTGCGGGGCATGACTGGTGAGGAGAGGCTGAGGGAAATGGGCTGACTGAGTCTGGAGAAGAGAAGACCGAGGGGGATTGAATAGCAGCCTTCACCTCCCTGCAGGGGGGCTGCAAAGAGGATGGAGCTGGGCTGTTCTCAGTGCGGGCAGATGACAGAACAAGGAGCAATGGGCTCAAGCTGCAGCAAGGGAATTTGAGGTTGGATATTAGAAAAAAACTCTCACGAGGAGGGTGCTGAAGCACTGGAACAGGTTACCCAGAGAGGTGGTGCAATCTCCATCCTTGGAGGTTTTGAAGACCCCGGTGGACAAAGCCCTGGCTGGGATGCTGTAGTTGGGGCTGGTCCTGCTTGGAGCAGGGGTTGGACTAGATGTGTCCTCTGGAGGTCCCTCCCAACCTGAATTTTCTATGAGTCGATGACAATATTAGCATATGCTAATTTATAAATCATCTCTTTCATTCTCATCCTTACTCCATTTTGCAGCAAGATGTGTATCTGGCATTTTTCAAACTCAGGGAAAAACTTGACCATGAACTTATGCCTTTCCTCCCACACGTCTGCCTCTTTCCCTGGCATAGAGTAATGCAGGCAATGGCCCTTGAGGAGGTGGTAGTGAGCGCTGACACAGAGGGAGGCATCTTCTCTTGGTCTGTAGAAGAGCTAAGCCCATGGTCCTTGGTGGATGGATGCTGCAGGACCATGCAGGGAGAGACCCTGAACCTCCTGCACGCTGATTTGCAGGTATTGGGATCAGCCTGGAAAGGAAACCTGCAGACTCCTGCATGCTGGAAACCAAGATCACTCCCTCCAGCTCGCTTGACCTCATTTCTGCAGGTTGTTTTTTCAACTGGCTTCCCCTCTTGTTGGTCTCTAATATCAATCTGTTCCTACGATGGCCCTGAATGAGCCTCTAGCTACAGGGGGAAGAGGAGAATGCCCTGCATCTTTTAACGAATGCTTCCAAAGGATAAGACGTGCTTGGATTTGTTTGGAAGAATCCTCTCTATCGCCTGCTGAATAAATAGGGCAGCTCTATTCCCTTTGGTGGATGAATGCATGAAATACAGGCTGTGCTAACGTGGAACATTTTGTGCCTCTCCGAACAGGTAGGAGCCTTTCCCAGGGCTGGGTTATTTCTTTGAGTCCCTGAAGCATGCCACAGACTCTGTCCCGTGCTAAGCTGACCTCCTTTACTGACCAGCGGCGAACATGATAGTTGAAGAGTATACCGGCATTCACATCCATGCTGGAAGCCTTTTAGAAAACTAAAAGCTGCATCTGTTGTGTCCTCAGCTTGTCTGTATTTACATTTAATTTGCTATTTGTGCGCTCAGGCTGCTAGTATCCCTGGGAGCAGGCAGGACATGAGCTGCTGCTGGCATACCGGGCTTCATTGGCTTTGTTTCCATGGCTCAGTCTTGCAGCTGTGCACGTTCCAGTCCCTTCTCAAGGCCCGTCGTGGACATGCCGAATACAGTATAGTTAGTTGGCCTGCATAAAACCCCATCTTTGTGCATCCCCATCCTCAAACTTCCTTGTTCGTCTGTGCTGGAATGATGAGCTCTCCTCCTGGCCACAGCAACCCTTTTGCAATGCCTGGACCAGTGGTCCCCAACCGTTTCAGACTCGAGGTGCCCCTCAGAAGATGCCAGCTCGTACTCTTCACTCTTTTTTGTTTCCACGGGAAAAATAATAGAGCAATGCTTTTGTTGCAAAGGACCGAGAAAGGCCACAGCAGGTGACCGTGTGTTTAACACTATGGATTCCTATTCGAAAACTCAGTGTTTATCTGGTGAATCATGTTTCCAAGCCTAACACTGCGTAGCAAGCTACAGCACCCTTCAAAAGATCTCAAGGCACCCCAGGGTGACTGCAAATCGCTGGCCTAGACAGGACCTACTACCTCTGGGTGTTCCCATATACAAATTGGTGCCGTTGATGATGATGATGTCAAATGTGATTAAAAGACCTTCTCGGATGTGTTTCATGCTTCACTGTTTGTCCAAAAACAAGGAATTGATTTGGAGAAAACCATAACTGCCAGAGATACAAACCCAAAAGACTTCAACGCTGCTTGAATTCCAGCTATGTCTCTTCTGTGTACCAGGGGCTGCCTTCGCCTAGGAGCTCCATACAACACACAGAAACAACGACCGGCTAAAAAATGCATGCAAGGAAACATCAAAAAATGTGGAAAGCCTTCCAATTTGATTCCAGTTTTAACAATCCTGGCCTGCTGGCTGTCTTCAATGCAGGGCTTATGACAATAGAAGCCATTGCAAAGAAGAAGGTGTTTAATGCAATGATTGCTCTTTTAATTTAATCAACCAGGTGACCAACGACTTGATGTGGAGTGCTTTTACTAAGAATATTGGTGCAGGGCACAATTTTCTCCCGTGCTGGGAACCAAGCAGATATCCGTGGAAGTAGAGAAAATGCATCTGATGCTGTTTTAATTTTTGTAACCTCCTTGGAAATTCAATTGGCAGAGGTTCACAAAGCACGCCGCTCCTCTACCAGATGTTAGCTAATCGAGTCGTTTTCAGAACGTTACCCCACCTCGCAGCACATTTCTAGAGAGTCAATACAGTGAAGACACAGACGGTTGACAGCCCTCGCTGCACTTTAATGGCAGGGACCTAAGTGTGAGTGATTTCATTCTGGACTTGCAAAACACGCTCTCCCACTCTCTCCCAGAAATCAGGGTTTCTAGGTTTGCCACCGAGCTGAAAACATTGCTTCATGGAGAAATGAAAAGTCAAGGCTGCTGCTCAGGCTCTTCTTAAAGTCCTATATGCTCAACACACCAGTTACTGGAAAATTGGAACCAGTCACTGTTGCATTTGGGGGAGAGGAATATATGGCTTACGTGTCAATCGGGAAATGATGGGTCATTTTAGTGGAAAACAGTTTGGGCCAACTCTGTTATGCAAAATTAAGAGCATAAAAATTTTAGAGGTTTTGCAAAATCCATATCCCGGGCAGGGATCTCAACTCAGTTTAATGGCCTTAAACATAAAGACACTGGCTGCGTCGACACGAGATGCTGGCTGTGCAATTTTTACTATATAAATAAGCACTAAGTGTCTGTATGGTAACCGGAGTTACTGTGCAGTAACATTGCCGAACGGCTTTGAGGTGACGCTGACTACATGGTAGCTCATTGCTACTGCACAGTAGAGTCCCGTCATGCTTCGCGCCACGTGACACTGTTGCATAGTAGTAACGAGCTACTGCGCAGTCAGCGTCTTGTGTAGACGCAGCTATCGTTGCCTTTATAGTTATAACCAAGCGAACCCGTTCAGATGAAAGAGCTGACACCGATCTTTACCCATTGATCAGCTGAAAACTCTCCAAGGTTCAAGAAAATTGAGCTGGTTGTTTGTAACCCCTTTCCTACACCCTTATTGCATCTCCTAGGCCAGGTTAAGAGCAGAAGGAGGAAATGGAGGAATCCATGCAAGTGCAAAGAGCGTGCAGGTGGGTCTCAGTCAGGCAGATACCAGGAAAGGTTTCTGCTTTTTTAAAGATCAATCCAGGTGACTTCAATGAGATGGTTCACGTAATTAAAGATCATGCATACGTGTTTGCACAACTGCGGCATAGGAGGCTCCATGTGAATATGGCTAGTCTGAGACAATGTCCAACATGACACAACAGTCCAGGCTGCTCAAACAGAGCACAAATGTATAGTCACCGGGAGCAAGCGCAATGTCTGGGGCAGGCTGTCTCTAAACTCAAGACGGTGACTGCCTCTGGGAGCCGGGGAAAGGATTTTTCCCCTCTGTTTTAAAGGGACAAGCCCCATCAAGCCACGTGCTCTCAAAAGTTAGGTCGACTTATACACTGAATCTGTGAAAATCCTAACTTTTTGCATCAGAAAAATGGGGCCAACTTGTACACCATGAAATATGGTACAAGGAAAGGGGCTCCAGGTGAAAGCAATGAGATTCTGGCAGATGCTTCAGCATCTATAGGTGCAAACTCCACAGCAGCCCAAGCAGCATCCAAGAGAGGGCTTGACACAGCAGGCTGGTAACGAGCTAACACAGCATCCGTAGTCCATTAACATTTGGAAACCCTAAATCCAGTAAGGCAAACTAGTGCTTGCAATTTGTATGTCCCGAGCCGGCCCTCGGGGCGAGAGAAACTAACTAGATGTAGAGAAAACACAACCAATTACGGTGTTTTTACCCAGCGGTGCTTGGCATTTAAAGAGTTTAAAGTTTAATTATGTTTTTGCTTTTGGTGCAGTGGAGAGTCGGTCACCTATGAAGTGAAACGGCGGGGAAGGTTTGCACTCATTTGCAATCCTCTAAAGCCACGAGTGCTGAGGCGTGAGGCGCTGGCTCTGGATTTTGATGGTGAGCTATAGTGCACGGGAAATATTTATACGTTCAGTGCGCGGCGTGCTCCTTTCATGCGCCCAGTTCACCTGCAGACTCTGACGGACCTCTTTGAAGACACCCTTCACCCCACCTTCGAGGAGACCCTTCCCGCCGAGTTTCTACTCTTCTGTGAAATGTGAAACATCAGAACCGGACGGAAATACGATTCAACCTCCTGCTTGCCACCGGACAACTTCGAGGTAAAAAGACTGTTCCAACTTTTCTCTGAGCCTAATCTGCATAAAATGAACTACTCCAACCAGGCCATTTTACTACACCTTCAGCTCTGCTGTGAAATACAAATGTGCATTTCTACCTAGGAGAACTTTTACAATCTTTGCTCTCTCCTATGCCTGAAGAAGGCTGCCTGTGCCCAAAAGCTTGCAAATAAAGAATTTTTTTTGCAAATATCTAGTTGGCCTAATAACAGATACCACCTCTGCCATGACTTCTGATTCCTTTTGCCTCTGGACCCATACTGCGATAACTTGGATACGCTTCAACCTGCTGCATTTTGAGACCTATATACACAGGTCTTAGTCAAAAATCTGAATTCGACCATATTCCACGGGGACATTGAGAGCATGAATACTACTAAAGAATAGTGAGAGGCTTTGGTAGTATAGTAAAATGGCCACTGAAGTGCCTAAAACAGATGTATCATGGAATCACAATTAAAAAAGCCTGGAAGGGACCTCAGGGGGTCATTTTGTCTGCTCAGGATGCAATCATCTATCTCAACCATCCTAGACAAGTGTTTGTTTAACTTGCTCTTAAAAACGTCCAAGGATGGACATTCAACAGACTCTGTAGGTAGGTAGATACATCGACATGAAGTCCATAAGGACTTTGCAAGATGTGGAGGGTTACAAGCTTATCATAATCCTACAAGGTGCTAAATAACTCCACCCTGAATAGCAGTGACAGCAGTGGTGTGGCAATCCCTCCATTCAAGGATGATCTCTACTACCCATCTCATTGATGGGTCTTGAGGTGACTCCAATCCTTGAGCCACAGATCCGTCCACAGAAGTTGCAGCTCTTCCCACAGGGGAAAGCAGGCTGCAGGTGAACTTCCTCTACTATTCCTTCCTCCGCTCTCTCTTCTCTGCTTCAAGGGCAAGACAATTTACTTCGAAACGAGCCATTGTTTGGCACCATTGGAGTTGGTTGGCAGCCAGTTCCTCCCAACTCTTGACGTCGGCATCTGTTTTCTTGATGTACATTTTCAATTTGTCTTTATAGCATTTCCTCTAGTCACCATGAGATCTCAAGCCATTACTATACAACCCAGCAAAGCATTCAAGCCATGAAGAGGCTCATTGACCTACAAACAAGAAAAGTCTACTTGGACACCGGTAGAGCTAACAGATCCATGCACCCATGGCTTTGGTATAAGCAGGTACAGCTTGATAGCTGTCAGTGGAGCGTCGTCAGGATCTGGCCAGGTTTTTATTCCAATGAGCCTGTTCTGACTTCCTGTGATCAGCCTTCCCTTAAATAGCATCTCTAACGTTCCTCTGTTTTTGGAGGGATACTGCCCCTTGTATTGAAAAGGTGCCTGCTAGAGTCAAACACCCATGACCAAAGATAAATAACACTGGCTGGAAGCCGTTTACACATCATCCCAATCAGTTAGCTCTCTAATCTTTTATTTAACCTCAAGCCCTCCACTGGATTGAGTTATCCACAAGGGGAATGTCACAGCCGGCTCGGTGAGATTGCAATAGAAGTGGGCCGAGTCAGTCTATCTAACCCCACCGCGCAGCCCTGCTGCGTAGCCCTCACCCACAGCTTGGCCACTGGAAGACAAGGGCAGGGAAGAGGCATTAGCATTTCCTGCGGCTGTTGGCGATGTCTTACGGAGACCCGGAAAACTGGCCAGATTGGGGCGTAAATCAGCATATCTCCATTGTAGGTTGCTTTACACCCACAGAAGTTCTGATCTGTTTTAGTCCATCTACCATAGTGCCTTAATATTATCAGCACTGGCCTCTTTTAATGGCTGCAGAGAGCTTTGAGCTACCCCAGGGATTTAGGGTTGTAGCCTGACTGCCTGGGGTCTAAATTGAATCCTTTGTCTCTTGTTCTTCCTGATCTAAACTCTTGCATAGGGCTACTGGTGCAGAGTGGTTGCTATTGCTCACCTCCAGAAGAGGCTGCATTTCAGTGGTGGGTGAGTTCACACTTACACACACACACACACACACACACACATACACACACGCCCCCTCTCTCTCCCAGGGTCAGTCAGCACATCAAAGGATCAGCTCAGCAGACCATAAATCAAGCTATTTCCTCTGGCTATGTCCTGGCAGGCTCTGATTGCTAATGTCTAGTAACAACAATCTGTTCCACTTCATTCCCCGGTCGTTTCCTGGGGTCCAATCTTGGCCTCGTGCTTGTAGGAACCGATGGTTGTTTGCTTTTAATCTGTTCCCCATTTATTTTCAGTTCTCTAGTTGAAAAACCTTCAATGCCCCCAAGGACTACGCATTGCTTTTGTTCTTGCCTGGGGGTTTGCTTTGCAACAGAACAGCAGGGTCTTGGGCACAGAGCCACTGCTGTGCTGCAAAAGATGGAGATTACAAAAATGGGGGAGAAAAGTATAGAAGACCCTAATGCAGCAGAGGGGAAATGTGATCAAAGGGAAGCTGTTAAAACAATGCCAAGGAGATGTTTTTACAGGTGCAGGGTGACTCTTTAAAATTGTTTCCTCTGCCATCTGCAAGATTTGATAGTAATGTTATTGCTCTTGTTCTAACCACTAATGGGGGAAAAAAACCACTCCAGTGGGCTATATCCTTCTTTCAAAGAGTGAGTTACGTGGGGTTTTGGAAATGGAAGTTTAACCCCTGTGTTGCCTCCTCCCACTCACTTGAAAGCACGCACGTCTCTTGACTCGAGCCGGCAGCAGGTGCTCCTGACCAAGAGTCGCCCACTCGAGCTGGCGTCAGAGCTCTCCTCTTAGAAATCTGCTTCATTGTAAGCCTCTCACACTCTTCTCTTCCTTTAAAACAGCCAGAGCAAAGCAGTCCACTTTTCATGGCTACTTTCAAATCCGTATCCGAAGTTCTGCGCCGGGGCAGGAACGGCAGCGCTCTCTCTTTCTAAAAAACAGAAATATTCCTTCTGCTCCCACGCTAGATGTGCTTCCTTTCTGCCACCTCTCTTCTGCCTGCCAAAGTTTGTTTCAAGTTCTCTGCAGAGAAGGTTTTGGCCATGCTAACCTCTGCCGCCAACAACTCGCAAAGCATCCACATTCAGGGGAAAAGTTTGCTTGAGTGAGAAAGTTGCTTCACTTTAACGTGCTCGCTCTCTGGTTGAATATATCCATGCGGAGTGCAATTGTGCGCTCTTCTTTTCACGTTTTCTTCCCCAGTGGAAGGAATTATTTCAGGAGCATGGTTTGAAGACAGGCTCTCATTTCCTCATCCCTGGTTCAGATCCATCCCGAGGCAGGTTGTTACCTGCTGACCGGTTTGGCAGCTTCTGTGAAATGTGCTTGGCAGTCTGCTTCCGAGCCGAGAAGCCTTCAAGAGGAGCTCAAATGGACAAAGGAGCCTGGTGATGAAATTTTACCTACGGGGACCGTACTTCCCTGTTTGCTTGGGACCGTTGGATTTCGACGGCCAGTCCCAGCTGGTTGGTGAAAATTAAAATAAGTGTCCTGGAAACGCAGGGGCATGGGGCACGGCTCGGTGGGGAGGCAGAGTGGCATCATGTGCCAGCATCCCTGCCAGACTGTGCCTGCACCTCTGCCCACCGGCCTCTGCCACTGCCTGCAGCAGTGCCGCTGATTTGGGGTGGGGGGCACGCCGTGTCCCGGATGTGCAGGATGTCCCGGATTTCCTAGTTATGGCTTGCCAGGGTGGACAATTGCAATAAAGTTTTGTCTGAGGCGTGTTGTCTTGCGCTGTGCTGTGGGGACATAGATAATTAGCTATCAACCGCTGTGAAAGACTTGCACAAACTGCCAAGTGGTTTCTTTGGCCATGAGAGGGCTTCAGCCCTGTCAGCTGAATGCCTTTCATGGCCCCTAAGCTGATTTCCAAAACCAAACTCTCTGGGTTGGGTGGGAGAGGCAGCTGTGATAACCTCATTTTTCACGTCGAGTGTCACCCTCTTGTATTTCAGAGGGGCTCGTCGAAGCTCTCCCAAGGCAAAATCAGCATCTCTGCCCGACCCGAAATCTCCACAAGCCAGTGAATCTATGGCAGGGATGGATTTGACCGTGCAGACGGCAGACCCCTCGAGTGTCAGATCCAGCGAGGTGTCTATTAATTTACACCGGTTTGGGTGGTCACTGGACAGGTGGGTAATTTATCTTCCTGACATCTCCCAACCTCCTAAGTGACACGCTGTTTTATTCTTCATCAGCTGGCGTGGGACGCCTCGAGTCAGCCACGCCGTGCTGGAGAGCCAGAGTTCTGGCTAATTACAGCCGTGCTAATTAACCCTTCATAATTGAGGTCTGATTAAAGTGTTGCTGAGGCTAAGCAGATGAACAGGAGAGATTCGAGCTGCAAAATCAGCCCTCCCGAAGCCGGTGAAAGCCCAGATTGCCGAAAGGTCAACGCTGCAGGGAGTTGCATCGGAAAAGGTTTGTACAGGTGGCTCCGTGACGGGGAAGCCTGAAATCAAGACGCATAACTGGACTGTAACAAATAGTGGCTGGTGCAAAATAACCTCTCCAGCGTTCCTTGTGGGCCATTGCCGTCTGCAAATCCAACCTCGTCCATGCAGGAGGACGCAGAAATTGTCGTGATGAGGCTTGGGGGGAGTTACTCCTGCCCCTTGGGCCTCTGGGTCTAAGAAGGAAAATTGTGACAGCCTTATTAATTTGGAGGCTGTAGTAGATGAATACACCTCTTTCATATGCACCAGCTGTTCAGGGAGAAAAAGGCCGAGTGGGCCAGCAGTCCGGTTACTGTGAGCTTGTTGGTATGGTCGAATGTACTCGTGGAAATATGTTTTCAAACCCTGGTATCTCTACAAATGCATTAGGCATGCTTCAGCCTGCCCTTCTTAGTTGGCCCTAGAAGGCGAGTGTCGTACCAGGAGCAGCCGAGACAAGAACAGCAATGAGACATCGGTCAGGCCAAGCGTGGCAGAGCTGCATGGACCGCAGGCCGAGAACGGCACGTGTCCCCAGGCCCGGCTTGGGTACCTTGCAACCACTCTGCGTGGAGCAAGAGGACGCCAGCCCCGCAGCACAGCGATGCTCCCACAGCTGCGTAACCCCATCCTGCTGCTGGCTGTTTGCACTGAATCGTCCCATACTCTTTATCCCTGAGGATACCCTTCAAGGGCAAGGCACGGTTCCCCTCCTAGGGGCAGCATCAAGTGAGGGCTCATAGTTCACCAAGGGGGAAGTACCCAGCTAGGTCCATGCAGGGGCTGCAACCCGGGCATCCTTCGTAGGCATTAATTCACCTGCAAGAGGCAGGTCTCACCATACTATTAATGTTGTTTTCCTTAACCGAAGACTGAAGGATGTTGGCGTGTGGAGGAGACGGGCAGAAATGTGAGCAGGATCTGCTGGGAGATCTCCCACCCGGGCGATCATCAAAAAGCATCCTGACACCCATCTTGCTGGGGTCGTCTCACCCCAAGCGTCTTTCCTGCCCAAGTGCGGGGGAGTCTGGACCCGATGATCTGCCAGGTCCCTTCCAGCCCCGAGCAATTAGGAAACGATGCTCAGCTCTGGAGGCTTGGCATAGATCTGTCTGAAATCCATTAGAAAAGCTGAAACAGCCATCGGCAAGACTCCCAGGAGTCACCTCTTGCATTCGGTCATCGAAAAGTAATGCTGGAAGGGACCTCTGGAGACCATCAAGTCCAGCCCCTCTACCCAAGGCCGAATCATCCCTTGTCTAAACCATCCCATACAAATCCTTGTCTAAACTATTACTAAAACTGCACACGCACAGCTACAAGGCAAAGCACCCTAGCCCTAACCATGGTCTGCTACTACAAGGGTCGTTAAAATGCACTCGAGAGGTCCAGGAAGAAGGTCATGCCCCCCACTACAGAGGAAGGCCAAGCTGTCCAGCAGTCCATACTGATCTGACCATGGGGTAAAATTCCTTCCTGGCCCCAAATGTGGCAATCACCCTGACCCTGAGCAAAAGGGCAAGACCCTCTATCCAAAAAACCTCCAGATTTACTCCCGGCAGAAACGTTGGCACACCCAGGTCAAAATCCCCAGCCTTGGCTGCAGCAGATACCCAATGCTTCCAGGAAGGCAGAAAAAATAATCCAGGACACAAGTAGCAACAGAAGGAGGAAAATATTCCTTCCAGCCCCATGTGGCCACCTGCAAAGCCCAACACCTTGGGAAGCATCCACAGTCGAGCACAGACAGTCACTCCTAGGTCCTCTCTGACCTCCCGCGATGGAGAGCCCACAACTGCCCTAGGCAGCCTATTCCTCTTCATGCAGTTTTTCCTGATACCCAATCCAAACCTACTTTGCTACAACTTCAAGCCTGCATCCTCCTCTCTGCACCAAAGCTCTCCCTTTTCTTTATGGCAGCCCTTCAGATATTTGAAATCATTGGGCCATCTCTCAACGCAGGACCAGTAATGCGGCTTCTTCTAACCCCGGCTTTATAAATTAGGACCCAGAAGTGACACAGTGAATATGAAATCCACCTTATTGTAAGCTCTTCTTGAGAGGCACTCATTCAACAGTACTCTTTTAAATACACGTCTTTAAATACACGTGTCTGCGGGTCTCTCTGATGTCGGGCTGCACAGCACAAGGCTCTGCGCTCTGCTTGGGATCTCCTGTTCATTAAACTTCACGGCAGTGCCTTCTGCTTTCTGAGGAGCATTATATACATATATCTAGTCACCTCTCAGTAATAAGGGAGGAAACCTCCATTAGGGCCATTGAGGCAGGACTTCAGATAGGGCAGGAATGGTCCTGACCCTCTAGTCTTCAATGCCTCCTGCAAGCAACTTTTAAAGGCCCATCAGGGGCACTTATGCAAATAGAAGTGCCTAATCCTCATTAAAAGGAACATTAAACTCCGAGCTCTGAAAAAAGAAAGGGGCCACCGGGCCCATTCAGGACTCTTCAAACGCCTTCCCTCCATGGAGACCAAAAATCATTTCTGCCAGCCTTTGAGGTGTCTCCTCAGGGACCATGAAGGCCAGTGACCTGGAGATGTTGAATGCGTTCGGGTTTCATCTATATTGGAAGAAGGATCAGAGGCTGGCTTCATACTTAGTCCCTCATTAGCCTCAGAGCAGAAGCCCACATCTGAACGGGAAAGGTCACACTATGGGAACGGGGGATTTGAAGCTATCCAGACACACAAAGAGTCCCCTTTACACCTGCCCAGGCAGCGAGATAGTCCGCTGCTCTCATTGCCTTAGGAGACAGGCAGGTTTTTTGCTTTCCCCTTGCCTATCAGATTTGGGATGGAGCAGCTGGCTAAGTCCTAATGTCTCCTTATATCTGGAAACAGAAGTTTCTAGATCCCAAATTAGGGAGAGAGCCAGCGGGCCCTGACACCCCCCCCAGAGCCAGCAAAACTGCTGTTCCCTTCCCCACATCCCTACAGCTTCCTTTTCCTGCCTGGCTGCGGACAGATCGCCCCCAGACAGACCCACAAAGGCCTAGTTCACAAGGAGATTAAAAAAAAGGGCTCAGCTCTTCAGCATGGCTCTTCCATCATTGCCATGCTCTTGCCAGGTTTGGCATGACATACAGCCAACCTATTTGCAAAGGTATGGTGATCACTGGAGCCAGTGGCATACACATCCAGAGCCCTTGCAGAAACAGAAGACCTATATGCACAGATAGAGAAGGAGGTGCATGGGTGCAAAAAATGTCATGTTTTTATATATGGAAGACCAGAAGTGGCAGCAACTGCCCACAAACCTCCGGTCACCGCTGCAAGAAAGAGGCTAGCCCATATACCTCCCAGACTACACAGGCTTTTCTTTTTCAGTTACAATGACATGATTTGAGACTAGACTATAAACCGGGCAAAGAACTAGTGATTGCCGATACTTTGTCTGGGGCAGTTTTCAAGACCGTTGATGATGCTGAACTGGCTACAGCAAAGGATGGCACACTGCGGGAGGTTATCAAAGCCATCACTTCTGGGTACACCAAGTCCATATTTGCAGTTTAGAGCAGAGCTCTCAGAGATTGATGCTGTTTTGCTCCAGGGTCACAGGATGCTAGTGCCCAAAGCATCATGATGAAAAGAATACAAGAGGGTCATCCGGGCATTGAAAAATGCAAAAGGAGAGTGAGGGAGGCATTATATTGCCTACTTATGAATAGTTGCATAGAAAATGCTGTACATAAATGTGACACGTGCTGGAAATACCAGCCTAAGAATAAGGCAGAACCGATGTGGATAGACAATGCCATCCAAGAGGCATGGTGCACAGTGGGAAGTGATGTGTTTGCACTAGCTGGCAAAGATTATCTGTTGGCTTTAAATTATTATTCTCACTATCCTGAATTTGCTTTATTGGACAAAATGACTTCACAGCAGATTATACTGCGCCTTAAAGCAATCTTTTCCAGACATGAAATCCCACACTGGGTTATATCTGACCATGGCACAAATGTAAAAAATTTGCTCAGGACGATGGTTTTTGGCATGTTACATCGAGCCCGAGATACCCACAGTCTAATGGGCTTGTGGAAAAGGGTGTTAAGATAATAAAGAGGTTATTAAAGAAAGCCAGTGATTCAGGTGGTGATCCATATTTAGCAATTCTGAATTACAGATGAGCTCCTCCAGCACCTGCTGAGACTTTATTGAACAGAAAGTTGAGAACTAGGTTACGCAGACTGGCAGTCACAAATCACGGGACTTGCACAGGTATAAGCAACAGGCCAAACTAAACAACACTTATACTACGGCAAAGGGTCACGGGCATTGCAGGCACTGATGCCCAGTGATGCAGTTGGTATTTATAATGGTGAAAGCTGAGGACAGAAAGCACAGGGTCTTCATAAGGTTGCTCCACGATCTTAGGTTGTGTTGACTCAGGATGGACAGTCGTTTCGAGGTAACGGGAGACACTCGCAACACTCATTTTTATCGAGACGAGGTATTTTTAACAGCACACATTGTCACACTCCAGGGATGCAGCGTCTGGACTGGGCAGGGGCTGCTCAGGCCGGGGGGAGACGAGGGCAGGGCCCTTGTGACAGCACAACTCTCTCTGTGCCACGTCCCCCTCCCCATTTGCATACCACAGTCATAGTGATGGCAGTGAGGTGGGCTATGATGTCATCCCGGTCCTTTCCTTTCCCAGCAGGATCTGCCACCCCATCCTCCCCCCCGACTGCTGGATCCTGCCTGGGATCTGCTGCAGGCGCAGCTCACTTCTTTTGCAGATCTGCCTCCTTGGCCTCGGGGGACTCTTGGCCCCTTTAGTCCCTTAACTGCTCACTCCCCCAGCACCTTGCTCAGGCTGCCTTGGCCCTAGGGACCCATCACCATGCACAAGGCAGGACCGCCTATACCTCCCCTAGCTAATGCCGCCCTGGGTCTCCTGACTCATCCGGTCCAGATCCCTGCTGCCAGAGGCACCAAGTCTGATACAAGGCACTGCTGTGAGATGCACCAGGCAGGGGGACAGAGAGCAGGACAAGACACCTCGGGGCAGTCAGTGGTCCCAAGCCCTGCAGACATTGCAACCTGCCACATCTGTGCACCCCGCAGGCAGGAGACCCGATCCCAAGGGTGTGCTCCCCGCCTTCGAGGTATTCCCCCACCCCTACTGGGTACCTGGCATGGTCCGGCCAGAGCCAAGGAGGACCGGGGTGGGCCTGATGGGGCCAGAGATGCACAGAGGAATAGTGAGATTTTCACCCCGTAATGTTCTTGTTCAAAATGAGATTTAACTTGGTGAGGGGTCACCTTCCTGTTAGCTCCCCTCCCCTTCATGGCCATTAGGATTGGCCAAGAAAGGACTTTAAAAGGGACATAAATGAGATTGCCTTTCTTGGGGGAAAATAGGTTTCAAATTTCTTTCTAAAAAGGAAAAAATCCTCACTTAGATTTTTTTTTTAATTCTGTGAATAGACCCTTCCCCCACCAAACCCTAAGAGATTTGTCCCCTTTCCAAGCCATTTTTTGGCAGGCACAATAATCCTGTCCCAACCTGCTTCAGATTCCTGTTCCTGGAAAGAAAATGAATGCAGGGAATTATGCTCATTGCCAGGGGGAGAGGACCTGGCTTTAGTGGTTAAGAAAGACTTTCAGTCAACTCTTCAGTGAACATTTTATTAGAGAGAGACCTCGTTCAATCCACCACATCCAAAGAGTCGTGCCTGGATAGTAAAGTCTGTCCAGTGCTGCAAGCTACTCAGCCTTTGGAGCAAGCTCAGAGGCTGCCTTGAGAAGCTGGAGCAGCCTTTGAAATGCGTTTCCTCCTCAGCATGGTCCTATGGGGCTGGTGACCCCTCAGCACAGTCCACTGGGCTGGTTCACCCTCAACACAATTATCCTGGCCGTGCCTGAGCCTCTTCTTGTCCGTGCATCCTCAGCTCCCCGGGCCACTGGTCCAACCTCAGCTGTTGTCCGTGCAGTCCAAGGACTGAGACACCGGCACCCACCTACACTCAGGTCCATGCAATGCAACGACCTCTGCTTGGCGCTTGGCTGGTTGTGCAGGGTTACCACCCTCGGGACAAGGATCCAGTCCACAGCCTCTCAGCAGGATGCCCCTCGTGGCTTCCACTCACCCCCTTCCAACTGCCCAATGCAGTCCACGCATCCAAAGAGCCCTGCATGGATAGCAAAGGCTCTCTAGTGCCACAGGTTATTCCGGCTTCCCTGGGGAGTCCAATGCAATGGCAGTCCCTTCTTGCGGCACAGGGAAGAGCGGCCATCGGAAGAGCAAAGAGGGTCCATGCAACCATCTCTTGGTGCTCAGCTCGTCTGCAGGAAAGGCGGAGGCTTCATTGGTCTCTTGGAGCCTGGTTGTGGAGGTTTCCTTTCCACCTTGTGTAGCTGGAACCGATGTGCAGACCCAGAGAAAATCACACCAAGTTGCGTGAAGAGAGAGGCCAGAGAGAGGAGGGAAAGGTGCAGGGGAGAGGGGTCAGAGAGCGTGCAAGTCATGTTTGGGGTGGAGCAGTGGAGTCCCATGTTCCCCGGCTGTCAGATCCACCTGCAGCGCTCTCCGGACTCTGTTGCACCTCTTGTTTCCTCCTGATGAACGTGGGAAACTGCCTGGAGGAGCCTCTGGTGCTTTTCCTCTTCAGCACGGTCCTCTCAGCACAGTCCTCTGGGCTACTTTGCCCTCAGCACAGCTATCCTGGCCGTGCCTCCCCGGGACATGCTCCCCGCTCTGTACAGGCCTCTGGGACTCTTCTTGTCTGTGCATCCTCAGCTTCCCGGGCCGCTGGCCTGACCTCAGCTGTTGTCCGTGCAGTCCCAGGACTCAGACACCGGCTCCCAGCTACACTCAGGTCCATGCAAAGCAGTGTCCTCTGCTCGGCGCTTGGCTGGCTGTGCAGGGATACCACCCTCAGGACAAGGATCCAGTCCACAGCCTCTCACCAGGATGCACCGGTGGCCTCCGCTCACCCCTTGTAGCCACTCCATGCCCCGCTGCTGATGTTCACAGCCTTTCCTTCACTCCTCTTCTCAGGGAGGAATAACAGGGGGTAGAGACCCCACGTCACAGGGTGTCGAGGGCAGGGTTAGGACCTGCGGAGGCGCCGGCCAAGTCGGGAGTGGGGACGGTTGGTGCAAGGGGGAGGATGCTGCCTGGGTCTTTGTGGAGGAGGCTGTGGGCAGAACTGGGCATCCATGGGTGGAAGGTGGGGGAGGAAGGGTGGAGTTGGAGATGAGGTAGAGAGAATGGACCCCGAGGGGCTGTCCGGGGGAGTCAAAAGGGATGGGAGGGGGCTGTGGACATTGCGCAACACCAGAGATGGAAACTGGCAGGAAGGCCAGGAGGGTTTTCTGGTGCCCATCGCGGGTTTGAAAGAAGATGGGTAAAGGGCGATGTGCGGGAGCCCGCCAGGAGGAGTCATGGGGGAGGGAGGTGTGTGTTGGGCGAGTGCCGGCAGGGTGTGCGGTGCAGGCGAGGGACCTGGGGCCGTGGGCAGGGGTGGCCAAAGGGGGAATTCGGGAGTGGTTGGAGGGGCAGCGGGTGCTGGGTAGTGGGGCCACCAGGCAGCACGGTGAGGGTGTGCAGGCGGGATGGGGGATGGTAATGGGGGAGGGGAAGAGGAGTCAGGATAGAGGGTTTTGGGGAACTCCCTTCTCCTGCGCATGTCACCAGCCGCCAAGACTCAGTGATTCAGGAGGTCGAGAGAGAAGTCCAGCTCCCAGGGATGCAGAGTCTGGACTGGGCAGGGGCTGCTCAGGCCGGGGGGAGGCGAGGGCAGGACCCTTGTGACAGCACAACTCTCTCTGTGCCACGTCTCCCTCCCCATTTGCATACCGCTGTTATAGTGATGGCAGTGAGGTAGGCTATGATGTCATCCCGGTCCTTTCCTTTCCCAGCAGGATCTGCCACGCCTGTGGACATGTGTGTGTGTGTGTGTGTGTATGTATGTATATATGTGTATATGTATACACACACACACACACACACGTATTTATATATATATGTGTGTGTGTATATACATATACACATATATATACATATATACACACATATATATACACACAGGTCCACAGGGGTGGCAGATCCTGCTAGGAAAGGAAATATATATATATGTGTGTGTGTGTGTTTGTGTCTATATATATAATGCATTATATATGTGTGTGTGTGTGTGTGTGTGTGTGTGTGTGTGTACATACACAAACACACATATATATATAAAATGAAAGGAAATGGTTTGACGACGGAATAATTCTTTCATCAAACACTTTATATGGTTTGATCAAAGAATTATTCCACTGAAGAAGCAAAAAAGCTCACGGCATGCTGCATAGAATAGAAATATATATATATTAGAGCCAACGTGTAGATTTAATTCTAATTTCTTCCCCCCTGAGCCACACTTTCATTAAAATTCCTTCCAATTAATAACAGGATGTTGAAAACAAACCCAACACCTACAAGCCGGGAACGTATTGGCAATTAAAATTTGTTGCATGTTTGAACCTGCACCGGTGCTTTTAATGGACACGGTCACAGGCCAACAATAACAGCAAAAGACAAAGGGAGAAGGAAATGGTTTTTTGTCTTTTTAAAATGTAACTATCTGGCACCTGACCCTTGGAGCAGCTTCACTTCCCCAGGATTTCGGAGGCCTCAGACCCTCTCCAGGATCTTGAAATTGCAAGCTGGTGTTTGCAGCCCTAAAGCTAGGCACCAAATAGAGCGCCAAAAGGAATGAAAGCCTGTTCAGGGCTCTGGTTCTGCTGATGGTGGTGAAAGGAAAAGGACACGTTGTCAGCAGAAATAATGACCTAGCTTCTATGAACTATCATCAGGGGGCATCAAAGCACTCGGTCGATATCATTGCGTTGTCCCCCTTCTACAGATGTGGAAACAGAGTCAGAGAGGGGGGCGGTGACTTGTCCTGCGCCTCCCATTAGGTTGGGGCAGAGCTGGAACTGAGTTCCCTGTCTCCTGAGTCCCCGCTGCATGCTCCGTTCACTTGCCATGCTGCCTGGGCAGGGCAAGCTGCTGAGAGTTGGCCGTTGTCCTTGGGAATCAGTGCCGCCGTGACGTTGAGGGCCCACGGCCAAGACCAGTCGCAGGCAGTGCCAGCTGGGATCGGTGCCACAATCCACCTAGCTGCCTCCAACCCTGGCCAATGCCAAGTGTTTCAAAGAAACGTGCAAAAAACCCAGCAGAGAGGACTTTGCTCAGAGAGAGGGAGAGCTACGTGTCACAGCCGGCCTGAAATCCCAGTGCACAAGGGCTCGTATCCCTTCCCAACTGTGAATCATGATGCATCCCACTTGTGTTCGGTGCTGTGCAAGCATCACATAAGAAGCTGTTCCTGCCCTGCCAGCCAGTCTAAACAGACACGGGGTCAGGGAAGGGATGAGAGGGAACGCAGAGGGGATACGTGCAGTGGGAAAGGCTGCAAACCATGTGATAATGCTGCCACCACTTTTTGTCCCCATTCTGCTTCCAGGGTTTGGGGGAGGATGCATTGGAAAGCATTGGCTGAAGAGGGAGAGAGAACTGGAGGGAGGAGGTTATAGAAGTTATGAGAGCATTTGAGGAGGAGGAGGAAGGATTGAAGCAGTGAGGCTGCAAAATACCAGGCATGGAGCGAGTCAAGCAAGAGGCCGGTCAGCACAGACTATCCCAAATGGTCTGAAGAGACCTGCTCATGTCCGCTGGGGCCTGTACTGAGGTGGGCAGACTCCAAGATCCAGAAGGTGAAACAGCACACGTTTGCTCCTGTAAATCATGCTGCCCCCCCAAGCAGCCCCACACCAACCTCTGATGGGTGTAGTGATCGCTGGGTTCAGTAATTGAGGCACACGATGAATGAGAAGGACTAGCGATTAACTTTATTGTGGAGCAGCAGGCAACCTCTGTAGTCCTTTGGGTCTCTCAAGCAAGTGAGCCTGACTCAGAGACCAACTCCCAATTCCCAACCTCTGTACAGTCAGTAAAGGAGCGTCTCTCAAATATAACTTCTATCGGGGACTCTGGCAGAAGGCCCTTCTCCAGTGTCGATCCCCAGAGCTATCCCTCCCAAATCCCAACTCGAGAGAAAGCAAGGAGCAGTGGAAGACGCAGGGTTTCCTGTACAGGATGACATGCAAACTGAAGCTCCATTGTGTTAAGTTATGAACAGCCCTGGCTGGCATCATTTTTTTGTTTAGATTAGGGGTAGAAGGGAAAGAAACATTTCTGCAGCTCACAGGAACGAGCTCCTTAGCGCTGGTCGAGTACCAGCACTTCAGAGACAGAAAGACTCCCTGTGTTTCATTCTCTTTCCTTTCCGCAATGTTAATATTTGCTTTAATGATCCTCTTTCATTCCTTCCCTGGGTGTTCAGTGGGAATCATCGGCATCTCGCTTTCACTAGCAGGGGTGAATGAAGCACAAGTGCATTTTGTATTCGGCATTTCAGCTTAACAGGCTGATTGACTCTAGACTAAGTTTCGCTATTCCCCATCTGACTTTCATTACCTAGCATAAGATGGTAAGTCAACCTGAACTGAAAGTAATTAAGGGAGCTTTGGAAGAAGAAAAAAGCATTCTCTCTTCAAACGCATAATTGCGCGAAAATAACACAAAATGCAAATGACTAGGAGATGCGCTGATCGGGTTCTTTTATCATCGCTTTGAAGGTGGGAGCTACAAAAGGCTAATGTTTATCATCGGCAGACACCGCCGTCCCACTAAAGGATGCATCTTCCAAAGCCACCTTCTCGGTTTGTCTAACGCTACGTGAAGGACGCTGAAATAGCCCCGGCCACTCAGACCCAAGCAAAACAACCGAGCCAGGACCGAGCCCAGTTTACATCTCCGTTTTGCATTCTGCACATGACCTGGAAACCATCTCTTTTATCAGTGTGATTGCCTCAGAGAGGAGAGAGGGAGGGCTACAGGGGCTGTGTACATGGCTGAAAATTAGAGGTGGACGTTAGAAAGCTCTTTGAGGTTTAAGGATCCAGCAGGCACCGTTGCGGTTGTATTGGATGCTTCTCTAGTGCCGCAGGGGGAGCTGGGTGGAGATGGATGGACAGACAGATGCAGGTCCTATTCTTCTGTCTATAAGCAAAAGGAAAACCTTGAGGGGAAAGTGTCCTGCAGAAACTGGAGGAACCTATGGGACATCAGGGCAGTGGTGCCACCATGCTTCTTCCACCAAATTTCTAGACCTATGGGACATACATGTGACCAAGTCCC
The DNA here is from genome assembly GCF_030867095.1 of Alligator mississippiensis. Classification (NCBI taxonomy): domain Eukaryota; kingdom Metazoa; phylum Chordata; order Crocodylia; family Alligatoridae; genus Alligator; species Alligator mississippiensis. The sequence continues at coordinate 251,735,193 of NC_081827.1, forward strand.
CTCTGTGCCAGTATTGAGACATCAGAAGGATAAGTCCACTTGTCACTCTTTGCTGTAGGCTTCCAGCCTAGGCCCACTTCCTCTGGCCCAACTTCTGAGTCTCAGCCTTGTCTGGCCCATCTCAATCTACTTGGGCCCTTGGCGCTCTCAGCTGGAGCCTGCCCCTTCCCCTCTGTTGGGGCTCAGGTCTTGGCCCCGCCGGCTGACACCTGCCCCATAGGGCTAAAAATCTGAACTGCTTCCCAGGCACCTCTGTGTAGCCTCCTACCCTCCCGTCCAGCCACTATCCGATCCCCTGGTACTTAATCAGAATATAAATGCAAACCCACAGGCTGGGTAACAAAAAAACTCTCCCCATGCTGGGTCAATAACTTCCTCGCTGGCTGGAAGCCCCTTCTTAGCTTTATATCTGCATATCTTGCTGGGACTAATTGGGTGCCAATTAGTCCCTTTCTGCAGCCGTCCTACTTAGGAGCTCCTCTCCCTGCTGCCTGCAAGGCCAGACAGGCTCAGGCCCTGGGCTTATATGCTGAATCACTCCCAGGTATTTGATTTAGTCTGTGCAGTTCTCCTTTAATTCACAGCACTGCTGGACTTTTGCCATTTCCCCTTCATCCCACTCTCCTTCCACTTCCACTTGTTTTCTCTTCAATGTGATGATTAGCATGGTCACAGTGCTCATAATGTCCCTTAGATCCCTCCAGCTCTCTGATGGGAAAGGGGGGATATTGTCTGACAAACACCCGCTCCAAGCCAACGCTGTCCTTTTTTTATTTTCCAGCACGAGAACAAAATGATCCAGCTCCAAAGTACTCAATTTTACATTTTAGCGCGTGCTTTAATTTCGGTAATGGAGACATCTGAATTTTAAGTCGTTCAACCAGAAAATGTAGTCGAGGGCAGGGAGAAATAAACCATTGTGTGTTAAGTAGCATTGGGGAATGACCCAACTCTTAATTTCTGAGAGCAGAACGCAACTTTGATTTTCAAAGCACAGAGCAGGGGAGAGAGGCAAACAGGCAGCTGCATTCAGGCTGTCTCAGAGCTGTCGTTCCTTTAGCTTTAAAGGAGTTGTTTTATCTCGGCACCCCAGCAGTAGAAGAGTGGAGGAGCCATGTCAAATGAGAAATAAAAATGAGCAATGCCTATGAAAGAAAGATATCATGAGAATCTGCCATTCGGGAATAATGAAAGGCTCAAGCAGCTCGAGCCGATTGTGCCACCTACAAGAGGCCTGTCAGCTTTGATAACAATGGCAGCCATCAATTCCTGTAAAAATGGCAACAGCATGAATTGGAAATTCAGAAGCACCATTTAGGGTTGAAATGAGATTTTCTTCAGAACGCATTTGTCTGCGTGTTCCCACTCACTTGAAAAGCTCTGGACGGATCAGAAGGAAAGTGAAGTACCCAGGGTTGTGTTTTGGGAGGGTTTTATTCCCCTTCCCCCTGCACCATATCGAGCCATTTTTACATGCCAAGCACTTTCAACAAAGCAACCGCTGCTTCCAATTCACAGAGGGGCAATTGAAAACTGAAGGGTATTCGTGCTGCATTACCCTGGAAAGCATTCGGTGTTAGGAGAGGGGGTTTGCTTTTCCAGCGTGTTAGCGAGATACCAAAATCCAATTTTATTGGCCGATTACAAAAGAAAACAACATGACAAAAAAGCCGTGTCAAATAGCCCAGGCTTCTCTTTTTTACTGCTGAACGACCCTGCACGTGCCTCTGCGCCTGAAGTGTGCTGAGCCCTGTCCTGCAGTTTTCAGCCCCATGGAGACGTAATAAGTAATCATTAAAAAATCATGCAGTAGGCAAAAGAGACTAAAAACTTTTAAAAAGTGATGTCTATTGGTTTGTATGAGACTTCCCAAGTGGTGGAAGACGTCAAACCTGGGAGAGTAGAGCATGCGCGGGCAGACCCAGGAGGGGTGTGGTGGCGCAGAAGATCCCCTCTTTCATTCCTGGTACACCCAAACATTTGAAACCAACTGCCTGGCAGTGGCAGCAGCATTTCAAGTCAGGCAGCTCTAGGAGAATCAATTAACTTTATGCAAATTATAATATACTTCAAGGGGGCCTGACCTCTGCCCCACAGGCCAGATCCAGCCTATGGCACCCCTTCATCTGGTCTGCAGGGCTCCCCATGGGTCTAGAAATTTGGTGGAAGAAGCATGGTGGCACCACTGCCCTGATGCCAAATCTCCAGACCCAGGGGGAGTCCCAGGCCCTACGCTCTGAATCCAACACCCCACACAGGACATGGGAAGGGTGGTGTCAGGCCCCAGTGCCCAATACTGGCATGCACAGGCTGGGAAGGAGCATTGCCAGACCCCCCAAGACCCAGTTCCAGCATGTGGAGGGGGGAAAAGGGGTGCTGGGCCCCCAGGATCCAATCCCAGCACACAGAGGGTGGGAGGGGGTGAAGCTTGGCCACAGGACTTAATCCAGTTTACAGACAGGCCCCATGCCATTCATCTGGCCTATGGAGCCAAAAGTTTGAGTACCACTGATCTACCCAATTCCTTCTAAACCAGTGGTGGGCAAAATATGGCCCATAAGCTGGATACAACCCACCAGACCATTCAATCCAGCCTGCGGGGATCCTAAAACAATTTCTTTAACTAATATTTATCTGCCCCTGGTTGCCTGTCAAAGATGATAGGAGCCAGGGGCAGTAGGACCCCGGGGGAAGCTGCTGGCAGGAGTCACCAGAAGCAGTAGCAAGGCCTACCACAGCACACCTGCAGCTCCCGCACTTGCAGCTGGGGAAGCCCCATGGTGGAGCCTACTGCCTCCCCCCCATTCTCCACAGGTCCCCAGACTGTGCCCAGAGTGGAGGGAGACCTGTCCCCCTCTCCCCTGTGGAGTCCAGCCCCCGTGGGAGTGCAGGAGCCACAGGTGCACAGCAGGGAGCCCGTGTGATATAGGAAGCCAGGCAAGCTCCAATTCTCACCCCCAAGTGCAGCACTGCCCAGAACGCGCCTTGCTGGGCACCAGTGCCTGCACCAGGCACAAGCTCCCCAAGCCCCCCCGCCTGCTGCTGCTGCCGGCAGCAGGGGCTGCATGCCATGTGGGGGAGCATGGGGGGTCCCCACACCCCAGAAAGCTCATACTCTGCCCCCACCGACATATACACACAGCCCAACATACCCTATGCCCCACCCCACCATACACACACCCTGCAACCCTCCACACAATGTGAGTGAACCTGTTTTGAGTTATTATGCAATCCCTTCTAGATACAGTACACAAACACAAATCATGACAAATATTTTTTCTAATAAAATGAAAATATGGTACAGTAGGTGTTTCATTTCTAGTGTATGATTTGTTTTTTTCTGGTGCTAACATGGCAACTCCCCTCCCAAAAAGATTTCTGGGGGGGCAAGGGGAGGGACTTCTGGTGGCAAAGGTCAGGGGTTAGGGGGCAGGACTTCCAGTCCCAATATGGCAACTAGTGGGTGGGGCAGCTGTCAAGGGGCGGGGCTACCTATGCAGCCCCCCCCCCCCCAACAGCTCGTCCAAACTTGTTAAGCAGCCCTCGGCCTGAAATAATTGCCTGTCCCTGTTCTAAACTCTTCATTTCACAGGTGTTAATGACCCTCTTGCTTTTCAATGGTTTTTAATTGTCTTCCACTAATCAAGCTATGCTTTCTGCTGCAATTCTACTCCTGGAAATGTAGCTTCTATTTCACAGCCCTGCAGACTGTTTTAAACTCTAGCTAGAAACATTAACTCAGGTGTGAAAATGTTCATTCAGGTGAACATTAACTCAGATATAGAGATAACATTAATTGAAGTGCTGGATGCGTTAATGAAACAACATCCTTTGATTATTTTGCCTAGCTTGTTGTGTTTTTACCTATAATATATGATATAGCAAATTATACAGAGGGATGTGGGTTAATAGAGAAAAAGATAATGTGATAGATCTTTTTCTTCCCAACTTGTATTTCAGCAAATAAAACCACCACTCTTTATTCATCCTTTTTTTTTTTTTTTTGCTTATGAAAAGAACTTTTTCTTTAAGATTTTTAAACTCCTTGTCCCTTAAGAGAGAGATCCTATTGACTTAGTATCTTAATGTCACCATTTTCCTTGTAGGATAGATTATGTAGGAAATAACAGCACAGGTCAAAGAAATGACTTTGGAGCTGGAAGAAGATGCAGAGAATGTTTTCTACTCTGTGCAAAGCAGGCCGCAAGCCAGAAAAGCTGGCTCAGCCTCAGACTTTCTGCAAGAATTGACTGGGGAGGCTCTGGCCTCAGGTTTTCATCCAGTTTTTGCAACAATAAGGACAAGGTGCAAATAAGTCGTGTTTTTTCCCATCCCTATTTCTTGGGACTCATTCTCTGCTTTCAAAAAAGGTAGCATTCATGACAAAATCCCTACCAGCCCTATTTTTCTATGAGCCCATGATTATTAGGCCATTGTCATAGGATCCCAGCCAACGTGCAACCCCTTCTATAAATCATGTAGGAATTTTCTCCTTCTCTTCCAGATCTGATTGTGTGGTGGCAGCATTTTCACTGTGTTTTTTCCAGCAATCTGGGCAGTGCAGGAATCAGCAGTGGGTAGCACAGATACTTTGGTTGCAATTCACCCAGTATGACCTTCACATCATCTGTACCAATAGGGACCAACCTTTTTGGCAGGTGTGCCACAAGGTAAGCCCTGCCCCTCCCTGAGTGCCACTCCAATCCCTCTTCCTTGTCCAATCTGTTGCTCTGCTCTCCCCACTCTGCCCTATTTGCTATTGTTCTTACTGCCAGATCCATTGCTCTGCTTTCCCCTCCTTGGCTGATCCATTGCTCTGCTCGCTCCTGCCTGCCCTATCTCCTGGTGCTCCTCACCAGATCTACAACATGCCACACAAAAGTGGCTGTAGGACACTTGAGCCACTGAGTCCAGTCCCCTGCATTTGCAGCTAAACATTTACCCCAAGGTGTTCCTAAAAATAGTCTACAAAACTTCACACAAAGGCACTGAACCAGAAATATCAAGAATACCCTACAACATGTCACAGGTGGGTTATGCCATCTGATGCCAGGGATGTCAGGGCAGAGTGGGTCAGACATCTCCTATCGCTCCAGAGAGGTGAGTTTGGAGCCTTGCTTTCACTCCCGTTAAAGGCCACTCCCAAGTCACGCAGTTGCAAATGCGGACCAGTCATTTGAGCTGGAGACTCAAACAAGGGTGGATATAGTCTACATGTAGACCCTTAATCTAGATACATTACTTATGACCCATTCAGAGGATGTAAGTGTTACCCAATCCTTTTCCTCACCTTCTGCATAGAAGGGAATTTTATCAACAGTACAGACCTGCAGGCAAAAATTTGCCAAGAACGCAAAACACTTAAAGTTAATTTCTAGGAGACAACTTCAAGCTGGAGCAAAGCTGAATGGTCAAATCCTGCTCCCCTTGAAGCCCACTCTCATGACTTCAGCGGGATCAATGTTTAATGTTAATAGTTTCCATACAGTAGAGCTAGGCAGTGACACGCAAGAGCCTGGCTTTTCTAACTTTCAATCTACGCTTCTTGGAAATGAAAAGCAGTGACATTTTCCTTGCATCTTGGCCTCTGTGGACCCTAATCAAGGAATATTCCCATTGACATCTGCACAGTCTACCCTTAGACCTACACTATATCGCAGGGTTTTTTTGTCTTTTTTTAACAATGTGTACAGTTATTTGCAAGACAAGGTTCTTTGGGTAAATCCGGTATCTTTTTTAGACCACCTCAAAAAGTTGGGAAAATTCTTCTTTGCAAGCTTTCGGGTTATTTGCACAATATTTTTCAAATATATAACCTAGTTTTGAATAGAAGTAGCACATGGAACCATCAAACGGGTGTTAGAAATACTATAGGAGGAGAGAAAGAAAGAGATTGGAAATAAAAATGGAACAGACTTAAACCAGGGGGAGCCAACCAATGGTGTACATGTCACAAGTGCATTGTTTGGCAGATCTGAACGTGAGCAGGAAGAACAGTGCAGATAAGGCAGGGAGGAATGCAGAGCAATGGATCCAGCAGAGAAGAGAGAGCAGAGCAATGGATCAGGGAGGGAAGGGGATTAGTATGGGCCTCAGGGAGCAAGCAGGGCTTCCTTTATGCTACACCAGCCAAAAAAGTTGGGCCCACTGGACAAGACGTTGCTATTTTTCAAGCTGAGAGAAATGCAAAAAAAATAAATAAATAAGTAGCTAATGTAACAAGCACACACACTTGGGTTGTGTTTGGGAAAGTGTGTGCTTTTGGTGGTGTATTAGGTGGGGGGAGGGTTGTTCTTTGTGGGCAGGATGGCCCCTGTTGTTCTGGCCATGTTTTTGGCACATGGCAAGCTGTGGCCTGTATCTGGGCAAAATATGTAAAACCCCCTGCCCTCATTGGCCAAAGGAAGCAGAAGAGCATCCAGGCAGATGAGTAAGAGGCTGGAGCATGGCACTCCCTGATTGGACATGGTTTGGGTGATGTCACAACAGGTAGGTCAGGGAAGCAGACCCTACGATGACAGGCTGAGAGCTCTGGGGCTCTTTAGCCTGGAAAAGCGCAGGCTCAGGGGTGATCTGATGGCCACCTACAAGTTTATCAGGGGTAACCACCAGTATCTGGGGGAACGTTTGTTCACCAGAGCGCCCCAAGGGATGATGAAGTCGAATGGTCACAAACTACTACAAGACCGTTTCAGGCTGGACATAAGGAAGAATTTCTTCACTGTCCGAGCCCCCAAGGTCTGGAACAGCCTGCCACCGGAGGTGGTTCAAGCGCCTTCATTGAACACCTTCAAGACGAAACTGGATGCTTATCTTGCTGGGATCCTATGAACCCAGCTGACTTCCTGCCCTTTGGGCGGGGGGCTGGACTCGATGATCTTCCGAGGTCCCTTCCAGCCCTAATGTCTATGAAATCTATGAAATCTAGGTATATAAGAACTACTCGACTAAGGTTTCTAGCTTTTCTTTCCGTGGGCTGCTAAGAGCTGCAGAGGTGCACTGGGAGCCATAAAACCTGCTCCCCATGGGGGGGATCTCTTCCCCACTCCACTGGAGAGCCAAGCAGAAGCTATAGGATGGGAAAGCCTCAGTTTTCGGCCCAGCAGAAGTGGGATGGGGAAAAGAAATTTTGGGGTGTGGTATGCTGACAGAAGCTGCAGTTAATCCCTCAAAGCCACCATACTGAAGTGGAGGTCAGCACTACCACGTCTCGGGGAGGAATGGAGCCCCTTGCAATGCAGAAGGACCCACACTCTTGAGCAGCTCTCCGCGGCGCAGTGAACCCAAGGAGCAGCTCAGGACTCTCCGGTGTGGGCCCCCCTTCTCCAGCCCATTGCTGAAGGGCAGGTACAGGGGTGCAGGCCCCTGGAAGTACCTGTTGGAGAGCCCCAAGTCTCAGACTGCCTGGGCATGGGCGAAGCCTCCCCAAGAGGGTGCCACCTATAGACATTTCTCTGTAGTTAATAGTGTTTGAAAATTATATTTAAATTTTTTGTTTTGTTTCGTTTTTTGTAATAAATTTGGGGTTTTGTGTTTCTACTGCTTGCGCGAAGGGGGTTTTGTTTACACGGGATGCCCCAGCAAATTTAGTGTTCCCAGATTTTTCTGGGTGGGGGCTTTGAGCCACGGGTATGATTTATGAGGTACCGTGAAGTTTCAACCAGGCCCTTTTTGGGTTAAATACTGTTATACTTAAATGGCGACAAGTAAAGTCTGCTTTTAGTATTATTTCATTTTGAATAATGCCAGGTGCTGCTTGTTATAGAAGCTTATCTGGGTCCCTCGATTTGATCGGGGGCTCTAGGCTCTGGTTCGAAGTTGATGCAAAAAACCAGCGTCATCAGAGTTACTGTCTCTTATGCACCATTGTCAACGGCCTCCATATACCAAGGGCTGGCTGAAGTTGCATATCCCTGGCCATGTTCCTTTCCTCCTCTATCTATACCCTGCACTGAGAGCTGGAAGGAGTGGGAGAGCCCCAAACCGGGTTTGTGCCAGAAGAGTGGCCTGACCTGTGGCAACCATGGGGCCATTTTTATGATCCTCCATGTAGCAAGTGGTAAATAATGGTATTTAACCAAATGAATCTTGCCTGCAACATGCCGATTTCTCACTGGTTTCAGGCCAGCCAGCTCCTCTCCCTCCTTTCCCGGGAGGAGTTTCCACAAGTAAGGCAATGTTGATTGATTTGCTGGAAAATCTCCTGAGGGAATTTGTGAAGACACAAAACACTCAGTCCTGCATGTGCTGCCCCTTTACTTTTCATGTATTTTTTTATGGCTTGTTCTTAAAGAAGCAAAGAACTTGCAGGGACGGGATGTGTTACCTACATTCCCTGAGCCTGAATTACTGCACACCCATGTGCACGTGCGCACACTTGCCCCTACGTTCCACTCTGCTGGACCAGTAAATTTCATCCCATTTCTCTCCTCTTGGACCTCTGAGAAAAGGTCAATATTATCTTGTACAACCAATGAGGTAGCAACACCGGTAAGTAAAGCTAAGATAATGAAATCAGCAAATCAGTGACTGGAAAGATGTTCATCATTACATACACAGCAGAGACTCCCTGTGCCTGAAGAAGGGGGATTGCACCCGAAAGCTTGCAAAGAACTTTTTTCCAACTACTCAGTTGGTCTAATAAAAGATATCACATCTACCCAAAGAACCTTGCCTGCATCATTACATAGATATATATATATATATAGAGAGAGAGAGAGAGAGAGAGTCTACATATAGAAATATAATATAGGATAGCTTATAGATGTAATGATGATCATTATATCCAAAAAGTTACATTCAGGTTGCAAAATCAAGGATTTGGAAGTGAAGAAATGCCCCAATGGAGGTTATCTGTGTACACTTAATTCAGCTCCTTCCCAGTGTCTATGTATAAAGACACGGACTGGTTACACGATCACACTATTTTTTCCAAAGGATTAGAAGCATACAAATCATAGAAAACGAGGGCTGGAAGGGACCTCAGGAGGTCACATCTAGTCCAACCCCCTGCTCCAAGCAGGACCAGCCCCAACTGCATCATCCCGGACAAGGCTTTGTCTACCTGGGTCTTAAACACCTCCAAGAATACCTCTCTGGCTAACCTGCTCCAGTGCTTTACTGCTGTCCTCATGAGAAAGTTTTTCCTAATATCCAACCTCAACTTCCCTTGCTGCAGCTTGAGCCCATTGCTCCTTGTCGTGTCATCTGCCCCCACTGAGAACAGCCCAGCTCCATCCTCTTCACAGCCCCCCTGCAGGGAGGCTGCTATCAAATCCTGTCTCAGTTGTTACCAGATTTGCCTGTCATTGGGGTGTGCTCATTCATTAGGGGTACGTTTTTGGGGGTCTCTGTAGTTCTATCAGTGTGCTGCTTGTGTTACTTGTGTTTCTATACGGAGCTGTATCTCTCCCTTCTGCGAGTCCTCACCCCCAATGGAGCTACCTTGCAGGACTCAGGTTCAATGGGGCTGGGTTCCTCCAGACACCGAATCGGTCAAACACATATACACACATGCACACACAGATCAACAGGACACGCCTGAGCCAGGCCGGGTTATTCAGCATTGACAGGCTGACGCCCTCATGTGCCTTGAATGCAGTTCATCCCTTATTTCAGCAGGGCAATCATAAATGCAGTTCGACACACATACTCACATGCTAACAGAGTACACTGTCGGCGCAGGCCAGGTCCAATCAACACTTTCAGCCAATACCCTCATGCGCCTCAAAACTCAGCACATCCCAATCTCTTGTCACAATGGTCCTAGTAGTAACTCCCTTGATGAGCAGACCCCGCTATAGATTTGGGCATTACAGGGATCTTAGGTAAAAGAAGCATTGCTGCAGAGCAAATGGGAGGTCAAGGGGAAGAAAGAGTAAGCGAGGTTCAGAGAGAGAGAGTATAGCAACCAGCTTGAGCATAAGAGTTACTTATTGCCAGGTATATGAACTAATGATGATACCAGTAGTGATAGCCGTACAAGAGAAACTAATAAAACAGTTACAATCTCCCATAGTTTCAATGAGGTATTTAGGGGAGTCTAGCTCAAGTCTGATTAGCAAACGTCAGGTTTAGAAAGCAGTGCCTGGAGTAGGAAAGCAAAAGGCAGGTTCCTGGAGTTAGAGAGAGAGCTGGGGTCTCTCCACTCAGCGAAGCTTGAACCAGTCGAGGTCCCCAGGTTGTTGGAGCCAGCAGACAGGCAGGGTTGTCAGCACGATCAGTGGAGGGATCCAGGCAGAAAAGGCGTGGACCTGGTGCAGCTTTTGGATCCAAACCCCAGGACAGGACAGGAACTTGAGCTTGGGTCGGGCTGTTTGCAGCGAACTAACAATGGCTCGAGGGAGAGCACGAGGTGTGTTTATGGGGAAAGGACGGCTCGTGTGCTGGATAACAGGAACGGCTCACTCCTGGCTGTGGGTGGCATTACTCTGGGGGATTACTCTCACAATACAGACAGGCAGATTCAGTGTTTTGGGTACCAGTAGAGGGGTCATTACTAGAACTGGTCTGATAACTGCTGACCTGGGTGTGTGTAGATGTGGGTTGATTAGCATTTGGAGTAGGGCTCCCCCATCATGCAGTGCTCCCCTGCTTCTCTGGTCCCATAGTTCAGTGCGGTCCTTGCCTTGGACTCTGTTCTCCATCCTGAGTGCTAATGAAGGTGCTTTCCTGTCCCATCTCCCATGTAAATGAGTTGTCATCAGTTCCATCTCGGATGCAAATGAGACCAGGGGAGTTGCTTCACTCCTATCACCCCTGTCCGGAGGGGTTTAGGTGCATCTTCGTTGTCTTTTGTAAGTCCTTCCTCTAATCGGTTCTTGTTCAAGCAGAGGCGGGGAGGGGGAGTCCTTTGGGAGTCAGACAGGCTGTGTCCTGTGCCAGGGTTCCCCAACAACGCCGAGCTGAGAGGAAACACAGTCTTCTCCCCTCCAAACTAAATCAGCCCAGTTCCCTCAGCCTCTTCTCACAAGCTGTGTGCCCCAGCCCCCTCGCTATTTTCGTTGCCCTCCACTGGACTCTCCAGTTTGTCCACATCCTTTCTATAGAGCAGGGAGGGCCAAAACTGGACACAGGACTCCAGATGTGGCCTCCCCAGTGTGTCAAATAGAGGTGAAGAGTCACTGCCCTCGATCTGCTGCAACACTCCTACTACCCATGCAGCCCAGGATGCCGTTGGCCTTCCTGGCACCACGGGCACACTGCTGGCTCCTGTCCAGCTTCTTGTCCCCTGTCCCCCCAGGTCCTTTCCTGCAGAGCTGCTGCCCAGCCCATCACCCCCAGCCTGCACCGGTCCAGGGGATTGCTCCTCCTCAGTGCAGGACTTCGCACTTGTCCTTGTTGAACCTCAGGACATTTCTTTTGGCCCAGTCCTCCAATTTGTCTAAATGTCTCTGAATCCTAGCCCTGCCCTCCAGCATATCTACAACTCCCCCCAGGTTGGTGTCATCTGCACACTTGCTGCGGGTGCACTGCGTCCTCACTGATGAGGTCATTGGTGAAAGTATTGAACAAACCTGGCCCCAGGACCAGCCCCTGGGGCAATCCACTTCATGCTGGCTGCCAGCTAGGTATTGAGCCATTCCTGCCTCATTCAGTGCACAAGATGGACACTTCTCTCTTTATGGGTATTTATTCAATATTCCTGTCTTTAAGAGATGTGCTCCTTGGCAAACACTCTCTACGCACTGTGCTAAATGCATAATTATTCATTTCTTGGAAGGCTTTCTCTGTTTTTAACAGTGCCTTTATCAAAGGATGACAAGTCTTTTCCAAGTATTACTGGATCCATCCTGCCATCACCCCTTCAAGGCGGTATTATCATCCACTTTGCAATGTAATTCTAGAATGACTTGAAAAAAGAAAGCTTAAAAATTGAGAAAACAAAAATGGCAACTTGTAGGATCATCTTAATGCATCTCCTACCCGCTCTCTCATCCATCTTCATCTCCAAAGCCACAGTCCTCTCCCCCATGAGTTAATGCGGGCTGTTGTTTTCTGTGTGGGACCTGTTCTTAGGGGGGAGATCGACTTGGCCAGCATGTCACAACGGTTTCTTCAATAACAAACCAGCAATGGAGACACGGGAGTAACGGGTTCAGATCCGGGGGTCTGGAATACATGCTACTAATCTGATCATCTTTCCTGGCCCTGCCAGTGTCTCTCCTTCTTATCTTCACTGCACCCTTGTTGCTACTTCCTCCGCCCTTCCCATCCCCTTCCCGCTGCTGAACCCCCTGCTGCTATCAGCTTCCAGGCTTTCCACCCCACATGCACCTATTCTCCCACCTCGTTGGCTTCTGCCTCTTCCTCCATTTGATCCTTTCTGCCCCTCCAGCCCTGCAGCTCTCCTCTCTCCCACTGTGTACTTCAACCCTCTGTATTTGAAACAGGCTTTTCTTCATCTTCCTCCACACTGCCTGGTAGGAAGGGCATGGGGTGGAGTGGAGCACTGAGAGCACAGCACATACCGTCTTCTTGCCCTCCAGTGAACAGCATCAGAGTGGCCGCTTCTAGCCAGAAGGCACAATTTTAGGGAAAAACTTGCAGTCCTGGGATGGAGCATGCTCAGCCACTCCATGACATATACACAGCCCAGGCTGAGGGGTGAAGATCCGGAGCACCTGGTTTGAGTGAAATCTTTGGGAGACCACAGCTGCCACCTTCTCTAACAAGTCTATGAGCACGTATCAACAGAGACTCACCAGGACTATGGCTTTTCATAGGGTTGGGAAAAGTCACAACATCCCATCACTGGTGCTGACTCCCACCTTGCCAAGTTTCAAGTCCTGGGACACTACAGCTTCTCAGTCAACTGGCTGGAAGGATATTTTATAACATGAGCAAGATGATATCTTTTTTCCAGACTGAGTAATGGCTGCATTGCAGTAGCTTATATTGTTTGACAATGATACAGCCTGAAGCAGACATCCAACACTGTCTGCGATTTCTGCCTGAATAAGAAAGCAATTGAAAATACAGTTGTATAATAAGAAGTGTTGAGCAACATTCAGCCTCGTCACTGCCCTTAATAGTTTGGTATACTTGCATGTATACACACTCATGAGCTCATACAAGTGTGTGTGTGTGTGTGTGTGCTAAGTTATGTTGCCTCCAGCTCTTATCTCATTAGCTCTTGCCAACTAAGCAAGGTGAAGTCTGCTCAGTAATTGCAAGGTAGGATTTCACTGAGCACTCAGGCTTGTGCAGGGAAGTAACCATTGTGGTAGTGGCAATATTCCTTCTGAATCCAAGCATGGCAGCGGTGCACCTGATACCCCTATGAAAGGGGAATAACCAGACCCCAGCTTGTCTCCCCTAATCATTTCCCCATTGACAAAAGGGATAAAGATAGTGGCGCTGTCACAACACACTGATGAAAGGTTGCAAGGGTGAGGAAGAGTCTTTTCTGCCTGTGCCCTTAGACCAACATGGCTACAACCAACAACCCTGAAACAGGAAAGATATCGTATTTTGCCATTTGAAATGCAAACTTCACAACGTGAAGAAGAAAGAAGCCAAACTCAGCAGCGACACATATTTTTCAAGCCTGGACTAAATATGAATGTTGGATTTATGGCCCTCTACAATATGCCTGCCATCTGATAACCCTTGGTAACCACCCTGCTTGTCACCAGCTGTTGTCTCCCAAATTATTCTGCATTTGCATTTTCACAGAGCAGCTTTTTTACAACCTGGCTTTTTTACAAACTGGCCTCTTTTCCACCTTAGAGAAATCATAACAGCTTCATTTTCTCCTTTGCCTGATGAAGGGCATGTGGGCCCGCAAGTTTGCAAAGAACAATTTTTTTTGCAACTATTTAGTTGGTCTAAGAAAAGATATCCCCTCTACCCAAAGAGTTTTGTCTGCGTCTGTCCTTAGACCAACACGGCTGCAACAACAGCCTTTAAAGGTTGCAAAGAACTTCAATCTTTGGGTAAAGAAGAGAGGGGCAGAGAAGCATCTCATATAGGTTATGAGTCTGGTGTGAAGAGGGGAAGAGAAATCCGGTGCTGAGAAGAGCTGCCGACTCCCGGTACGGCAGGGGAGAGCAGGACCATCCTTGCTCATCTTTGCTGAGCCACTAGCATCGTCATCGTTAATAAGCAATTCATGACAAATTCATATCTTCACCCTGACGTTGGGGAATTATGCCCTTTGTAGGGCTGGGTTTTCATTTCCACACTTCATCTACCCTTGGTTGATCTGTGGTGGCTGACAACACCACTGGGATGGTACTTGCATGGCTCCCTGACCTACCGAGGCTACCCAGAGACTGACAGTTGGATATATCCTAGCCTATCTGGGAGAAGGCTGGATTTGAATCGATATTTGAACTATACCTGGATTTGAACTATACCGTATTCCTAGGTGAGTAGATACCAGAACCAAACACAGAGCGAAGCTCTGAATGAAGCAAGTGTCATAGTCAAGCTCTCTTGTGTTATTTCTCCTACCTAAAAAAGTCATTAGCCTAGCAGCAAACTGACCCACATCCTTGCTCCAGCACCCTCGAATGAAGATCGCTGTCCAGCCCTTCCCCAGGCTGGAGCTCCCCAAGTCAGGCCGGAAGATGCAGTTAGGCCGCCCCGGCTCTATTCAGGGACTCGCTGTTCAGCGCTTGCGAGCGCCTGCTAAGCAAAGGTAGACTTTGTCTAAAGGAGGACATGACAAAGTTGTGCTCAAAAGAATGGACTTGACAAGCAAGGGGGATGTGGGGGGAAGCAGCAATGGAAAAAAAAAATATTCACATGTCTATTGTGGCCTGAAAAGTCTGATGATAACTAATAAAGTCCCCCTGGTCCCCTGTCGAAAATATCTGCTTTTAGGATTAACTCAGTGCTCGGCAGCTTCTCTGCCTTCATCTCTTTTATGTTTAACACAAAATATTAAAGAAGGAAACAATGCCCTCGGCTCTTTTTCAGCAAAAGCTACAAACTAAAGTATATTATAATCTGCCCTTTTATCCTTTCTCTGAGGGAAACTTTCATTTCCTTCCTTCATAAAGCTGCCTGGCAAATTGGCAATGTTTAAGCTTTCCCAGTCTCCATTGTACTGGCTCTATGATTTCCCTCCTATCATTTTTCTCTTGCTATGGCCTTTTGCTCTGATACAAAGTCCCATAACTCCCAGCACCAACAGAATCACTTCTGCAGCATTTTCATTTTGAACTCACAGAGTGCACTTATTTCTGAAACAAAGCTCTCCACTTTTTTGCTCCACACGCTTCTTCAGAGAGGGGAATACCATATGCACGTCTGTGATGGAAAGGCAAAATGCTACAGATATGTAGGTAGGTAAATAGGATGTGGTGTGCATGAATACACCCATGCATGACCGATATACGTGCATGTTTTGTTGTGATGTACGTAGCAATGGTTGCTTGGACCTTAAGTGCAAGAAGAGGTCTAAGGTTTTTCAACTCTCTTCTCTCTGTCATTGGGACCCATGTTACCAGACCCTTCCTGTGCCAAATAAGAGGGCATAAAATCCAGCCCCAGGGTCTGACTCTGGACTTCCAGGGTCTTTAGCTCCTATCATAGCACCTAAAGTTTAATGCTCCACAGATCACATAAGTGAGGATTTGAGCTGCTCAGACCCTTACATGCTTGCAACAAGTGTCCTTAAGTTGCTAGTGGGCATGTGGCAGAAGTGGCCTCCTCAGCACTGATGGGCAGATGCTGTCTTAGACAGTGGTGAATTGAGATTCATTGGGGCCCTAGGCAAACAGAAAATTGGAGGCCCCCTGCACCCCATTAGAAACATAAAAGTATCAAAAAGCATTAATAAATAGACATGCGTTAATAAATAAAGCACGACGTGCAATGTCAGAATTAACTACTTCATTTTGCCACAGACAAAACTGAATCAAACAACTGCCTTAGCAAAATGGCTCAGATGCATGGGATCACCACAAACGTATAGCAATATAAAAGGAATGACGACTTAGTTTAGTGGTCACGTTGACATTTTTTTTTCCCCTGGGAAAGATCGTGTCTGTCCAAAAGCTTGCAAATAACAACTTTTTTTGCAACTATTCAGCTGGTCTAATAAAGCATAGTGCCTCTGCCCAATGACTCCAGCTACAAGCCAACATGCCCCTCCCTCCACCCGTGCTGCCCGCCATGCACCAGTGTCTCCCCCATTGTCGGCCACAGTTTGCATTTTCACTGACTGGCGTATTGCGTATTGGCTTCTGGGATAAGCCATCCTCAAAAAGCAACCAAACTGGGCAGGAGGCATGCTCCGTAGTCCTTGTAAGATCAGTACCTAGCAAATACAGTCAGCCAGGAAAAGCCACCACTTGTAAGCTATCTTTTATTAGACCAGCTAAAATAGTTGGAAAAATTCTTTTTTTGCAAGCTTTCAGGTAGAAACGCCCTTGTTGAGGCAAAGGGAGCATGTGCAGGTATTTGGTGCTCTTCCAAAAGAATTTTTCCAACTATTTTAGTTGCTCTGATAAAAGATGGCTTATAGTGGTGGTTTTACCAGGCTGACTGCATTTGCGGGACCCTTCTGCTGAGCACCTGTCAGCAGCAACAAGGGCCGAGTTCAGTATTGGGAATGCTAAATAGATTTTTCTGTGGCTTGAGCCCGCTCCCAGTCTGCCTGGGAAACACTACAAAGATTATTAAGGTGTCCAATAAAACCAACAACTCTTTTCTCACAAGCTCCCTGCAAAACTGTAGCACTGATCCTCACTTCTGCATGGTGGATTTGAGGGGTGAACTGCAGTTTTCATCAGCATATCGCATCCCAAAGTTTTTAGTCCTAATCCCAGCTCTGCTGGGGCAGGGAACAGCAAGAGACCTCAGAGCAAAGCCGAACAGCAAAAGGGCCTGAACTGCAACCAGCACCAACCGCGCTGCATTGGGCAGGACACGGAGCCACAAAAGCAACATGTGCCAGGCCCAAAATGTGCCTGGTCCAGACATAGAGCAAACACACGTACAGCCGGGCTCAGCAATACAGCTGTGCTGAGACACAACTGCTGTAAAACAATAAAAAGGGGACTCAGGCCTGCCCTGCACCAGGGCCTGACCATACAACGACAGAGTGCCAGATCCGCTTGGCTGCAGCCTGGACAGGCAGCCTCAGCTATCTCACCACGCTGAGACACTGCAGTCCCCAACACAGGGACTGCCAGGACCCTGTCTCCTGGGCAGTCTGCTTGAGGGAATGATACTCTCATGGCATCATCCCACTCAAGGCCGGCATGCCTGGTAGCTGCCAGGACCCCACTCCTGGGCATCCTGCATTAGGGAGGATGCACTCATGGCATCATCCCACTCAAGGTCAAAACAGCCAGCAAGACACATAGCCAGCGTTCAGTGACACCCAAAAGAGGTTGCAAAAGCAACTAAAACATGCCCAGCTCTCAGCCCTGGCCAGAGTGTGCCATCAAAACTGTCAGGTCCCAACCATAGCCCATTTGCTGCAGAGATGCATGTGGCATCATCCCACTCAAAACCCAGAAAACAAAAGGGGAAAGAAGAGGGACACAACAGTGGTCTCAAGCCCTGAGACAGACTTTCTCTCCCTCTATCTGAGACTTTCCATTCACATTGCTTCAGTTTGCTTCATCGGTGAAGAGTGGGGTATAATCCGTCCCCATGGGAAGCAGGCTTTTTCGGCTCCCAAATCAGTGTTCAGGGAGCCCAGGAGGAAGAAGAGGACCCAGACCAGGTGGCCTGTCCCTTCAGTGCAGGGTTGTTGGTTGGAGCCGTGTTGGTCTAAGGACATAGGCAGGCAGGATGATCTAGTTGGGGCTGGTCCTGCTTTGGGGAGAGGTGGTATCTTTTATTGTTCTTTGGGTAGATGTGATGTCTTTTATAAGACCAACAGAGCAACCAAGGCAGACCTTCTCAAACTATACCCGGAGGTTTTTGAAGGTTTGGGCCAATTTCCTCTTCACTATACCAGAGAATCCACCAGCACCCACAGAGGAACCTGATGGCCCCACGCACGCTAAGAGTGGACGTGTGCTGAGATTGCCTGTGCAGTACAAGGACCACAATGGGAGAGCAGGAACGCTAGACCCCACCGGTGAGCCAAGTGCTGGCAACCTCTGGCTCCACGATCCTGAACCGTTCGGAGTTAAAGTAGCACCTGCTGAACATCCGAGTAGTTCAGAGGCAGCTCCCCGAGTAACGAAGGGGGATGTGGTGTATGGAAGGTCCCTTGAAGGGGCGAGCAGTGGGATGACCCGGTCTCTCCCCCACCCCAATGCCCTGCGGGGGCGGTTTGTGGTGGAGGGTAGCTGTAGTTCTCCCTGCAAGCTATGAGCACGTGAGTTGCTGAATCCTGTTGCTAAGAAAGATCAAGCTGTTTCCCACCCCACTGGTCTCTGCTGAACGGTGACTCGAGGACAGGACCCCAAAGGATGGAGGTCTGAGTACGAGTGCCCATCCCTGGGACCCAACAGCATAGAGCAAACACTATAGCTGGGCCCATCCCTGGCCCTTGCACTCATGTGAGGAGCTCACAAGTGTCCTGGTGGCCATTTGGTTGTGCCAAAACTATAAGCATGGCCGTGCCTCCTCCCCCTTCCCCATCTGGGGTGACAGGGCCCAGCGAGTGTCCCCCTGAGCTGCACGTGGGGGCAGGGAGGGTGCAGGGGCAAGAGGAGCACCAGGAAAGCCCACTCCTAGTGAGTGCACCGCGCTGGGGAGCTGAGCTGTATCTGAGCAGGGGAAGAGGAAACCCCGCCGGGGGATCATGTGGGGGCTCCTGTGAGGGTCTCAGGAATGGGAGCTTTCTCTCTCCCACAGAAGCAGGGCTGGAGGGCTGGGAGGCCTTTGTAACTCTGGCTTTGCAGATGGGGCAGGGCGCATGTGGTTGTGTGCGCACCGGGGTGGCACTGGGGTGGGGCAGGGGGTGTGCACGTATGCATGGCTCTACATGTGTCACTGCTATGTGCAGCACAGGGCACTGTCTACGTGCTGCACCGGGCAGGGGAAGCTGCATTGGAGGGAGGTGCATGCTGACCCTTGCTCCGGGAGGCCTGTTCTTCCCGGGGTCCTGTCATCCCGCCCTGCACAGAAAGGGGCTCAGGCCGAGCTGGGCTCTGTGTTCCCAGCCCCAGGCACTGCCCTGATGTGCCCTGACCCCACAGGGCAGTGAACAGGGAGGGGCTGAGGATCCTGCCCCAGGGGCGACTGTTCAACCAGGCCCCCGGACCAGGGCTGCCGCTGTTGTGACCCTCCAGCCAGGGCTGCCACTGCTCGGTCCACACGGACAAGGAAGGACAGCGCACCCAAAGAGTTCAGGGTCAAAGGTCATCCCAGACAGGGAGCTCCCCCAGGCCAGGCCAGGCCAAAGGCGCCCACAGCCCCGCACTCAGCCCCTTGCCCATGCAGGAGGGAGACCCCTGGTTGCCATGGCAATGGTCCCGTTGTGCCCAGTGACATCACAACCCCCAGCCTCACTGTCAGGTACTGGCTCCGCCCACTGCTCTCCCGCCCTCGGCCCATACCACGCGCCCGTCCTCGTCGTTGTGCCCGAGTTCTTGTGTTGGGTAGCGTTGGCTCGTTAGTGTAGCAGCAGTTCATTATCTCATTAGTTAGGTAGTTTGTTAGTTCGTTAGGTAGTTTGTTAGTTCGTTAGGCAGTTAGTTTCTTAGTTCGTTAGGTAGTTGGTTTCTTAGTTCATTAGTTATGTGTTAGTTGGTTAGCTAGCTCACTACTTAGCAAGATATTTCATTAATTCATTAGTTAGTTAGACTGTTTGTTCTTTAGTTAGTTGATTAGTTCTTTAGATGGCTAGTTAGGTAGGTAGATACCCAGTTTCGTGTCCGGGCATCGGACGCGAGCGCTGGTTGGCGCCGTGAGCGTGGGGGCGGCACTGGGGGCACGGCGCGGGCCCGGCCCGGGGACCTTTGGGATTTGTGGCTGACCAACCTAACGGCGGGGATTGGGCCCCGAGAGGTACTGCACGAACAGGCTGGGGACGAAAAGGGCTGCAGGACCTAGTTTCCTCTCTCCTTATCTTTACTTCCGTTAATAAAACTGTCAAGAAGGAGGTGTAACAAATAAATGCTTTATTCACACTTTCGTATAGGTGGTTTCTTTTACAGCAGTTTCGAAATTAAGCTTGCCGGTAACTCGAGAGCTCTGAACAATATATTCGGTTGCGATGGGGGGTGTGCGGGGGGAAGGGATTTCGTGGACGCAGGACCTCCGGTGAGGGTGATCAGGCCTCTCCGATATCGCGCGGGTCCTCCTCCCCTCCCCTTTAGGTTTCCTTTTATATTGCTCTGGCAGCCAATAGGATTACACCATACATCCGGCGATTTTTTTTTTCTTTACTCCCGGCGCGCCAAACGGGCTGCATGAGCTGGGAACTTTGCTGCATGCGCTGATCACGCCCTGAGCACGCGGTCGCCTAGCCAATTGGATTATGTCTCTGACTTTACGTCAGAGGCTTTGTGCACGGGCCGGGACCAGCAATCGCGCGGCTATCAAGCTGCGTCCACCACCTCCCCCACGCCACGAGCACAACTTGCTCTCGTGTTTGGCGTTTGGTCACTTTTTCTTTATCACGGTGGCAAGGTGCGAGCAGGGGCTCAGGGCCCAGCACTCGGCCCCGTGCCTCGGCCCTGCTCTCGGCGGTCAGGCTGCTCTTTCCCTCCTTCGGCTCAGGACAGGCTGCCCCGCGTGCGCCTGCGCTGCAGCAACCTGGGAGAGACAAGGGCGCGTGCCCCGCACGGGAGCACCTGCAGCCCCTGAACCTCCTCCCTCTGCCCAGTCCTGGCCCTGCAGCCCCTGGCCATGCCCAGCCCGGGGAGCCTTCCCCTGGCAATGGCCCTGCTGCCCTCTGCTCCCTTGCAAGGTGGGGCCCACACGGGCTCTGGGATCCCCATCCGAAAAGTGGTGCTCAGTCCCACCCAGCCTGATGCTCGGCCCTCATGTCCCCTCAGCACCACATGCCAGCCTGGGCGCCAAAGCACTACTGCCCCCCATTAAAGGGTCCCCAGCTCTACCCTCCGTTGGGGAAGTCCAGGAGAGGGGGGACCCTGCACCCAGCAAGTTCGGGTTGGGTGTGAGCTGTGGAGGGATGTGCACAGTTGCATGGGGAGGCAGCACGCTCTCTGCATGCGGGCGCCCCGCTCTCCCTCCTCGCCTCCGTTCCCAGGGCACCGAGCTGATCCAGCCAGCAGATACCCCCCGCCCCCCCGCCCCAGCCTTACTGCCCCTCATCCCCCTGCCCCCGGCACCCATCCCCTGCCAGGGGCATTTGCGTCTCAGGCGACCCGCCACATCCCTGGGGTCTCTCCCAGACCTGCTCCCAGGAGGGCCTCCCACCCACCCCCGTGCAGGAAGGCCCTGCCCTTGCGGCACGCAGGACTCCTGGCAGGTGCCCCCACGCGTTGCGTCCCGGAGGGGCTGGTCGCCTGTGCCCGGGCAGCAGCGTGTGCCCCTTGTCTCCGCGCAGGGCTGGGAGCAGCGCTGGGGGCAAGTGTGGGCAGCAATGTGAGGAGCCAGACGTGACTGCACGCCACCCCCCCCCCCCGGTGCCATGAGTCTTTTCCGGCCCGGGGAGTGGGACAGGCGGACCTGGGGGCAGGGGTCTCTCACCAGGTGCCCCGTGCCCCTCCCAGCCCCATGCAGCACACGGGACCTCGGGGGCAGTCTCCTTCTCCCACTGACTCCATGGGCCCTCCAACAAGGAAGGAGGGTCGTGGGTTCATCCCCCGGGCAGTGGCGTGAGACCTCCCTAACCCGCATGGTCTCCCTTGCTGAAGCTGAAGGTGCTGCGGGCCCGCCTGGCAGCACAGGAGCAGGACGGGGCGATCCCCCTGTCCCAATGGCATGGGGCTGGGAGGGCGCTGGCTGTTCCCGGGCTGCGGACCAGGGCTCGGGGCTGAAGCCAGGGCCCGTCCCTGCTTCTGTGCATGTCTCTCCTTGGGGAAGGGGTGCTTTGTGAGACAGCGCCGTCAGTCTCCCCGAGCCTGCCAATGTGTGTGGTTTCCACAGTGCTCGGCAAGGGGAGGAGCAGCTCCTGGTGACTTCGTGGGGGGCCGAGGCCGGCAGGGCCATGGGGTGGAGGAGGGAGCAGGGTAAATCCCAGCAGACATGAAAGTGGGGACCAGAGTCCTGGCACCGTGCGTGTGGGGACAGGTGGGGCTGGCGGGTGCCAGGGGAGGTGGCGCTGGCAGGGGCAGAGCCCCGATGCGCTCGGTGCAGCCGCGGCCATGCTCTCGCGGGCTGGGGCGATTCTGGCGCAGGCTCCAGTGGAGGAGCTGACGCAGGAGAATCGCACCCGGGTGCTGGCCCTCACAGCCCAGAGGGAGCAGGGCCACGCCATGGAGGACAGCCCCATGGGGGTGAGCCGCTCTGCATGCCCCTGCGCGGGGAGAGGGGAGTGTGTGTGCGCCTGTGTGCGCCCAGGGCAAGGCTGGGCCCTGCTGTGCCAGGCCGGCACTCGAGGGGCTGGGAGCTGCCCCGGCTCTGTGTGTGCAGCGCTGGGTACCACGTGAGCCATGTGGATGTCACCCTGTGGGGCCGGTGGGCTGACACGTCTGTGCGGCACTGGCTGTCCCCTGCTTCGGGGGTGGCTGTCCCCTCCCCCGGCCCCCCCATACTCCGCCAGGGGCCAGCTCTGGGTTTGTCCCCTCTGCCATTTTGCTTTTTCATTTGCAACAGCCTCCCGTGGAGGGGCTGCTGGAGCAGTGCTGCCCACCCCGGAGGGCCTGTGAGGGGCGGGTGAGGTGCAGGGCCCTCCGGGGCAGCTCGCGGGCTCTGGGCTGGTGCAAGTGGTGCTTCGTGCAGGCGGAGCAGTTGTACTTCCCTAGTGCTGGAGGGGATGGATTTAGTCCAGGACGCGTTCCTTTCTGTGCGATCAGGAGCACGAGCGCCCGCCAGGACAAGGGGGCAGGGTCCCAGGAACACGCTGGCACCCAGACGATCCTGCCCCGGTGGCAGGGGCCAGCACCCAGGCAGAGGGCCCCACCAGCACCTCTGCCTGGCCCACGTGGGCACAGACACGACCACAGAGAGGGGCTCGCCGCAGGACACAGGAGGGAGAGGCACGGTGCTGGTCGCACGGTCGAGGGTGGGCGCGGGGGGGTGTCGCGCGCAGCGTTGCAGCGGCAGGGCAGGCAGGAGGGGCTGGGAGCGGGGGGTTTGCAGGGCAGGGAGGTCTTCCTTCAAAGGGCCTGTTGGCCTTGAATTCGGTCCACCATCCATCTCTGACCACTTGCTTCTTGTGCAATCAGGAGGAAACGCCCCTGCCAGGGGACTGAGGTGGGGACTTCCTCCCAGGACGGAGGCCAGCACCCAGGCAGAGGGCCCTAGACACGAGGACACCTCCACCCAGACAAGGGCCCTCCCTCTGCCTGGTAGACGTGGGCTGTGGCCCCCTGCCACGGAGGCAGTCAAGACCAATGCCTTTCCAGGTCCAAAAAAGCCAGGACGGGGCGAAAGGTCTGATGCTTTCCCTGGTCTGTTTTGTTTTGTAAAACATGGTTCCTGATCTGAGCCAAACGAGCCAGTCCAGAACCAGAAGCGGCCCCGCAGCCGGCAGACGTGATGCTTGTCCGTGTGTTTTCCGTGCGTTAGACACAGGCCTGTCTTCCCAAGGCAGCCTCACAAGGATCGCAGCTGCGACGTGATGGAGAGAGGCTTGTCTGCTATCGCCGACATCGAGAGCGACGCCGTCTGCGATCCTCTACTTCTGCCAGGGTCGCCCGTGTCGGCGAAGTGGGGAGCAGACGCCAGACATTAGCACGGGCCCCTCGTCACGGGCCTGTCCCTGTCACGGATATCCAGGGAAATGGACCCGGCAATGCAAGACAGTTGACCTCATCCATACACTTCTTACCATGGACCCCACATCTAAACCTCCTGGCTTTGCTTTACTAAGTTGAACGAGGAGGACAACTCGCTGCTTTCTAAATGAAATTTGATTAAAGACGCCCACTGGGACTGCGGTGAGATCAAACCTGTAGGGCATATCATGGAGGAACGAACTCTTTATCCTTCTAATAATTTGTATTGAACACCTGCACCGGACTTGCCGTGGATATCGTACCTAAAACTGTCACTTCAGCGCCATTGCTTCGAGCTTGTGCTGCTATTCAGTGGCTGCATCCATCTGAATAACCACGAAGCAACCAGGGGAAGCCATTGTGCCAGCATTGTGCCCTGCTCAAAGCCCTGGCCCCTGATGGACTATACCCCGGTGCACTGCACCATCCACCTCAGCCCCGCCATGCCGCCAACTGCCACTGCCAACTGCCAACTGCCACTGCCAACTGCCATAACGGCCGCACAGGCCTGCTCAGACTCGAACCATCTGCCCGTTCTGCTCAATCCCCGCCAACAGCCCTCTCAGGCGGGACATGAGAGGACGACGAGGAGAAGACCAGCCCCAAGGGTGCTGCGTACATCCTTGTTCGAGCCGCTCCACCGTCTCCATCCGTACGGCCACGCAATGATGGCAGCCAAAGCAGAGGTTCAATCTCTAGTGCTGTAAAACCCCTGCTACGAGGCATCCCCGCCAGCACTGCCTCCGAGAGACTCGTGCCGACTGCCCCGGCGCTCTCGACAGCGCTGATCCCTCGAGGAAGAGCGCGAGCTTCGAGAAAGGCATCCGGAAAGACTCGAGGCTGCTCCGCAAAGAAACCTCGGGACTGGTTCAATGGGAAGAAGCAGCCTTCAACATGGACGGAGCGCACCGTGACACCCGCTCCCACTACAAGTCCCCACATCCGTGACCTTCAGGGCAGGTCGTTCGCTGGATGGCCCCTGCCACGTGGACACATTTGCACACGCAGGGGAAGAACGCATCTCCCCCGTGTGTGTGTGTGTGTGTGTGTGTGTGTGAGAAAAGCCACCACTGAACAGGTGTGTAGTCTGTCACATGTAATAAAAGGGCAGGCGAATGTAGGAGTGCTGCAAACCCGTCTGAAATCTGCTGTCGACTCACACAAGGGCTTGAATTGGCTGATTTGGCTTGGAACAGGAACGCGTCTCTAAAAAATAACAAGTGCCTCAAAGAAGGCAAAAGCAGTTTCGCTTTCATGATCTCCCCCTCCAGATCCGAGACCAGGCTCCTATAACGAAGAAGGGGTCAGAATAAGCATCAGGCCAGTCCTTGCCTGGCCGCGTGGGAAGATGTTGAGGCTCCCTGCGATCGGATGCCCCGGTCCGGCTGGCATGCGCCGAGGTCTCTGGGATCGCAGCACGTTGGCATACTTCGGGGCAGTGAGACGGGGACGCGCCCGGCAGGTGGTGAGAAGGAAGAGCAGCATCCCCCAGGACTGCACCGTGCCGGTCCGCGGGGGCAGTGGGGGCCCAAACCCCTGGAGGTCTGAGTGAGCGCCCATCCCTGGGACGCACTGGCAGAGAGCAAACAGAGGTGACCCGGCTCTCGGTGGAGTCGCCAGGATCCTGACTAACGGGGTTACAGCTTTCATTCAAAGAAAAAAATGGAGCGTTTCAAACCTCCACCAGCATTATCCTATGTTGGGGAGACTTGGAGGAGATGGGAACCGAAGCTTCGACTACACCTTGCAGTCACAGGGGCCGAGGAAGAGGCAGAGGATGATGAAATTGCAGCCGTGCTTCCCTCCCCTGGGGTTATATAAAGCCCTAGGGATTTACTACAGCACGCGTGGGATGTTTGCAGACCCCAATTACAAACCCTGCCAGAGGTGCTTGCAGCATTCAAGAGCTACTGCGAACCCAGGACTAACCCCTGCTTTGAAAGGTCTCCGTCCTGGCAACTTCCATACAAGGAGGCTGCAGGCAGAGAGGATTTTGTTACAGAGCCCCGAAGCAGAGCACAGCACTGTGAATTTGCACTGGCTGAGGACGTTATGTTGAGGGACAAAACTGCCTTCAGCATAACTTCCTGCAAACTCAAAGACAGGCTTCTGGAAAACCCCTCCCTCACCCTACCACAGGCTGTGGATATCTGCAGAGCAAAGGCTCTCACAAGGGCTCAGGCCCGAGTTGCACGTGCTGAAGCAAGCTTGCGTCCAGTGCAGCAAAAGCCGAGCTGGCAGAGCCCGTTGCAGAAGCAAAGCAAGCCGGCAGTGACGTTTGCTCCACAGGTGGACAACGAAGCTAACAAAGGCAGAGCCTGCAGAAGGTGGGATGCGCACACAAGCCTCCGACCCGCCCAGCTGTTGTTACAAGTGCTCGGGAGTGAACCACTTTGCCATAAGGAGCAAATCTAAGGGCAAGGCTCCAAACTGTGCGAAGGGAGCCAGTGCCCTGTAGATGGGTGCAGTGTCTGCCAGGCAGCACGCTCAGACCTTTGATAACCACAGTGCCTGGCACAGCTCGGTCATGATTGCCGGCTTGCCGGTTGCTTTAAGATAGATCCTGGAGCAGAATCAAACACGATCCCAGCAGATGTAGCAAAGGCGTTGCAAGGCCAAGTAGGGCAGACTCCAGCTCGTGTTACATTGGTTGTATTGGGCGGTGCACGCATCAAGCCACAGGGTGCAATCCTTGCACACTGCAAATCTGGTGCTAATGACTCTGATTTAATGTTTTATATAACAGACGATAATGACCCACCAGTACTTGGCAGGGTGGCACGCACCACCTTAGACCTTATCCAACGTGTCCCTGGAACGGCTCTGACAGCACCTGCAACCGAGGCAGACCTTCTCAAACTATATCCGGAGGTTTTGGAAGGTTTGAGCCAATTTCCTATTCACTACAGCACGGGCAAAGACATGTTAGTGGCTAGAGCCACAACGCTCACTCCTCCTCCTGAACCTGAGCTTTTGCACTCAGAAAAGGTGATTCACGGTCTGATGGAAACGGGGCCACTCAGTGACCAGCTACTGCCTTGGTTACAGGTGCTGTCAGAGCCGTTCCAGGGACTCGTCGGACAAGGCCTAAGGCGTTGCAAGGCACCCTGCCAAGTATTGGTGGGTCACTATTGTCTGTTATATAAAACGTTAAATCAGAGTCATTAGCACCAGATTTGCAGTGTGCAAGGATTGCACCTCGTGGTTTGATGCATGCAGCGCCCAGTGCAACCAATGTAACACGAGCTGGAGTCTGCCCTACTTGGCCTTGCAACGCCTTTGCTGTGAATGCTGCCTTGCAGACATTGTGCCGACGTGTAGGTTGCTGACTCCTTTTGCAGACTCCTTTAGCCTCTCCTGTTGATACGCACGTTTCCGCACAGTGGTTCACTCCCGAACATTTGTAACAAGTTTCTCCAAAAGCTGGCCAGGACCCAGGCTGGTGTGGGCTTCCTTAGACCAACACAGTAATTGGAAAAAAGTTCTTTCAGGGGCAGTCACCCTTCTTCAGGCATTGGGAGACTGCTCTTCTGAGAGGACAAGGAAAGAGAGAAGCCGAGTGTAGCAGGATGTCAGTGAGAATGCAAATAGGTAGCGATTAGACAGACAACAGCTAAAGCAGAGACGGGTAGGGGGAGAAAACACGGAAAGGTTCAAAGGGAGACATTATAGAAATAGAAGACAAGGTTGAAAAAAGGCTGTCTGTGAAAAAGGGAATAGCTGGAGATCAGAAAAACAGGAATGAGAGAAGCTGAAAATCTACTGGATACAAAAATCATGGACTCAGTATAGACACTGGATTGATGACCCATGACCAGCTGCCGAACCCCCGACTCACCAGGGACCTGCCTGACCTGACCTCTTGCCTTCTTCCTTTCCACACCTTTCCCCCCCCCCCCTTTATTTTCCTGATTTCCACCTATTTCCCTTTTCATCAAGAGCCTCGTTTTTACCTTGTATTATTATCACAGCAGCGTTTCCTTCTGGCCTTCTCCC
Organism: Alligator mississippiensis; assembly: GCF_030867095.1. Lineage (NCBI taxonomy): Eukaryota > Metazoa > Chordata > Crocodylia > Alligatoridae > Alligator > Alligator mississippiensis. Next base: position 251,762,957 of record NC_081827.1, read on the forward strand.
CCCTCCCTGCCCTGCTTTACCTGTTGCTTTCCTATCTCTACCTATTTATATTTTCACTGGCATCCGGTCACACTTTTAGGCAGCAGGCAGGCAGACTCGAGCAAACAGCATGGAACCTGCCTGTCCCGTGCACAAGTCTGGCGGGCACTTGCCCAAGGTCTTCAGTACTCCTCGGCTAGAAGGAGGTTTCTCCGTCACGCCTGCCATGTACAGCCAGGGTGGGGGTGATCCCTACCTGATGGCTCCCATCCCACACACAGTGCTCCTGGCATCTCCTTTCACTGCCTAGCAGGGCTCTCACCCCCACAACCTTCCTCCCTTTTCCCTTGCAGATAAAAATGATTTTCTTTGGGAATCCTCCTCCTGATTCATCCAAGCACTTACCTCCCATGTGCTTTGCTAAACACAAGGCAGCGTTACCCCTATGCTTGCATTGAAACTTGGGCTTTGGTATGATGCTTAGTGGGGGCCTGCAGGACATGGGTATTGCAGGCACATCCCACTGGCACACAAATGGATTTTCATTGGCAAATGGAGGACCTGGCTGTAGTATACAGATGAGTGCTTGTTATGTAGGTATGGGACATGAACTAGAATACATGCTGTTCACAACCAGGGATAATGCCCATCCTTCACATGTAACTAGTATAAGTTGGCATAAGTTGAATTTATACTGAACTTACCAAGTGAAGTGAAATAAAGTGAGCTTCAGCTCACAAAACTTGCATTATATATCCATATCTATCTCTATATCTACTTTGGTTAGTCTATAAGGTGCAAATCTAGCCGTCCTGCAGACTAGCATGGCTAATTAAGTCCCTAAATTGACGCTGCCCAAGTCACAGATCCAGTTTTCTACCTACATTTGTGTCCAGTGGCATGAATAAGAAAGGCAAGACCGAGACGCTGTAAGAGGGCTCTGCACTAATCCAGCCCTTTTGACCCAGGCCCTTGACCCCCATTTTAGCCTCAGGATACTTCCTGCGGGGCCGGGGAGGGCGCAGATCTCCGCTTTATTTTTATAGCTGAGAAAACTGCAGGCGAGGGCAGTTAAGGACAGACGGGGTCTCCCCTCTTTGGCGACGCGCAGTCTGTGCCAGGACCATGTACAGAACCTGCCTCTCAGCCCGGCGCTTTAACCGCAGGGCAATTAAGCTAATAGGCATTAGTGTAAGATTTTTCCCACGGGAGCCTTTATTTCACTGTGCGGTGAAGAGCTCCGTATTGTATTCCTCTCTGCCCTTGCTGTGCCGCCCGCGTCCTGCAGATCTGATCTGCGATTCGGTGCCCTCACCTTCTTGGAGCTTAACAAAGATGGACTGAAGAACATCTTATCTTTCATACAATAGGAGGGATGTTTTCAACGCGGGGGGGAGCGGATCTGCAGAGAGAGAAGGGCAGGAAATTGGAGGAAGCAGGGAAGCAAGAGGAACGTGAAGGCAGGGGCTCAGGCAGGGAGGGGAGGCTGAAGCGGCTGATTTGACTTTTGATGCTGCAAAGATGTTCTCAGCCATGGCTATTAAAATGAATCCTTTCCACTTTCTTTTAAATCCCAAATTTCAATAGGCACTTAAGCAAACTGCAGCCGTGAGGGTGCAGCGCAGAACTGCACCGGGAAGAAGCACTGGACAGCATCAACCACAGTCCTAGGAACCAGATAAGGGAGGGGGTTTAAACCTTGCCTGGGTTACCAATATCCAAGCCCCACTCTCCAACTCTGCCTGCCTTTTGCTTTGTCTCTTCTTTTTCTTACTGCTCCTGGCTTAAATTTTGCAGGCCCTTCTTTCAAGCAAGCAAGTCCAGAGACCCTGGGAAACACCTGCTTTGCCTCACGCTCGGGAGTTCATGCGTGCTCTGTTTTATTATAGGTGTAGGGTGATTGTACCCGAAAGCTTGCAACGAACGTTTTTCCAACTACTCAGTTGGTTTAATAAAAGATATCACGTCTACCCAAAGAACCTTGCTGTTTTATTAATGCAGTTTTACAAATGAGGTACCCCTTCCCCCGCACCAGAGAAGGAAGCTGGCTGGTTGGAGGTGTACTGGAAGTCTGCAGCGATGCAAGGGTTAAACCCCATCCTTTCCCAGCCCACGGCCCCAGGCCTTTTCAAGATGAGCTCCAGCTCCCCTGGGAAACGGGGAAAGCTCTTCCCTCCGGTGAAGGAAAGCATCGATTTCTGTCTTGACAGGAGGAAGAGAGATAAAGTCTGAAACCTGTCACAGATCCGGGCTCGAATTGTGCCCGTCCCAGTCCTGGGGCAGGGACCTGTATGTCACACCAGGGACAGGAGGAAACACTTCTTCAACGGCTTGATTTTGCATTGTAAATGTAGCTCTTTGGAGGTGCTCAGGCATTTGGAGGGTTAAGATCCATCCCGGGGAAGATGAATTTCTGGGCAGAGCTGGGAGCATGTAGATGGGGTCGGGGGAGGCCTGAGCTACCATTTGCTCAAGAGCCACCCAGTCCCCTCCTGCAGCATACACAAGGCAAGCCCCTTTCAGCAGGTCGTCCCCCGCCCCAGCAGGCCATGTCCCCTCCTGATTTTGTGCAGCATCCTGTCTGCACCCCTGAGTGCAGGGGAAACACTGAGCTCCTTCTCCCATGAGCCTGCAGGGTCAGACATGGGCACCACATCCCCCTGCACGCAGCCAGTGAAAGCGGGGGTGTGGATCACAGAATCCTAGACAATGAGGGTGGAAGGGACCTCAGGAGGTCACATCTAGTCCAACCCCTGCTCCATGCAGGAGCAGCCCCAACTACAGCATCCCAGCCAAGGCTTTGTCCACCCGGGTCTTAAACACCTCCGAGGATGGAGACTGCACCACCTCTCTGGGTGACCTGTTCCAGTGCTTCACCACCCTCCTGGTGAGAGAGATTTTCCTAATATCCAACCTCAGCTTTCCTTGCTGCAGCTTGAGCCCATTGCTCCTTGTCCTGTCATCTGCCCGCACTGAGAACAGACCAGCTCCGTCCTCTTTGCAACCCCCCTGCAGGGAGGTGAAGGCTGCTATTCAATCCCCCTCGGTCTTCTCTTCTCCACACTCAATCAGCCCATTTCCCTCTGCCTCTCCTCACCAGTCCTGTCCCTCAGCCCCAAAGCCATTTGCATTGCCCTGCACTGGACTCTCTCCAATGTGTCCACATCCTATCTGTAGTGAGGGGCCAAAACTGGACACAGGACTCCAGATGTGGCCACACCAGTGCAGATTGAGGGGAAGCATCACTTCCCTTGACCTGCTGGCAACGCTCCTACCAATGCAGCCCAGGATGCCGTTAGCCTTCATGGCAACAAGGACACACTGCTGGCTCCTGTCCGGTTTATTGTCCACTGTCACCCCTAGGTCCTTTTCCACAGAGCTGCTGCCCAGCCAGTCCACTCCCAGCCTGCACTGGTGCATGGGTTTCCTCTTTCCTAAGTGCAGGATTTTGCACTTCTCGTTATTGAACCTCATGAGATTTCTTTTGGGCCAGTCCTCCAGTTTCTTGAGGTCACTCTGAATCCTAGCTCTACCCTCCAGCATATCTATTACTCTCCCCATCTTAGTATCAGCCATGAACTTGATAGAGGCATTAGCTCCATTTCCTTGGAGGATGCTAAGTAGTGTCATGTTCTGAGACACGACCCATGCGGGGGAGGAGGGAGGTGTCCCAGGGACATGAAGGAGCCTCCTCACTGCCATACCAACCTAATGATACCCCTGAGTGCAGGTCAGCAAATAGGCCCGAGACAGAGGGAAAAACCTGCGCTCACACCTTCAACTTGAGCGGCTCGTGTGCGGGGAGTGACCACACCTCAGGGGAACAGGAGCTGAGTTGTGCAGATCAGAGATAATCCGGCCCTGGAGTGGTGAAACTTTAAGCCGCATAAAGATTGCTTTCCGCTACCTAAAGGTGTTGACATGAGGACAATCCAGCGGTTAAAAGCACCAGGAGCCACCCAAAATTACCGGGTCACAAGGCCCACGCTCTCCCTGCCAGTGTAATGGGTTAGGGCTGTCAGGTGCAATTCAAAGCTGACGCTCATAATCAGACTGACACACCCGTGTGCCAGTGGATGAGAAAAGTACGCTGCCGAATGCGGGCTGTTTCAGAGCATCCTTAATGAAACCCCAGCCAGGGTGAGACACAGCATGCTGCATCCTCCCTGCAGCTTCGTCCCAGCCCCTCTCACATGAAACCCCTGCTGCTGTGGCAGTGAGACGGGGCTCCGTGCAGCTCCGGTAGAAAGCAAATCGGCCTGGGAACCGCACAACCCGCGTGGCAACACTGCCCTCGTGAGGCACTCCCCAGTGGAGACAAGCAAGGCAAGGAGACGTCCGCAGGAAGAAAGGGATCAGTCTAAAGAGATGCATCCTTGCTGCTTCCTCCCGGAGGTCTTCACCTGCCTGCTGGCTTTGAACTGCTCTGTGGGCACGTCTGCACGACACCCTTACTGTGCATTAGCCTAATAACACTGTGCAGTGGCACTGCAGTCATTAACCGTGCGAATAGCCTCCTGTGCAGTGTTATTTGGCGAATGCACAGTAAGCGTCACTAAAAAACCGTGCGCCAGCACTACTGCGCAGTAACTCTAATCACCGCACATATAGTTAGTACCTTTAATTACTGCACATATAGTTAGTACCTCTTATTAGAGGTACTAAGCTGAATGTGCAGTAACTATGGCACATTAATGAAGATGTAGATGCACCCTACAAAATTAAAACTAAGTGAAGAAAGAGCACTTAACAGGCTGTGTTGCAGGGGAGGAAGCTGGGCCACGCATAGGGGAGACAGCTGGGAATTTTGTCATAGGCCCCAGCTTTTCAGCTGGCCTGGTCTGGCTCTTTCTTCCTACTGGGTCACAAATGGCTTTTACCTTGGATGTAATAGTGTAGCCATGAGAGGGCTGCTTTGCTTTAGCTTCAGATACAGAGACAGAAGAACCCTGCTGCAAAGGCAACCGGCTGCATGTGTGGAGTGGAAAAGCAGAGAGGGCCTTCTCCATGCCTTGAGGGAGGGGACGTGATCTGGCCCTTTATTGCTCACCCAAGTTGTAGTCCTACCCAGATAGGTTGCCCCTGAGAAGCCAATAGTCACCTCCATCCTGAAGTGTCAAGATGGCTCTTCAATTCCTTTGTTGCTGGGGGTTCATCTTCTCTTTCTGGGAACCAGCAGAGACTTATTTAACTCATCACTGGTGTTGTCTGCCCACTGCCAGCCCAGGATAGTCCCTTGTTCAGTGCAAACTGCCTCACTCCCAGGTAGCAGCAGAGCTGGTAATAGTCTGTCTTCTCTCCACTAGGGACCTTGGTATAGCTTACATCAGGGTACAAGATGGGTCCAGATTACAGTGGGGTAAAAGTGCCATGTGTCCAGTGCCCTTCATAAACTGATACACCTCCCTGGCTAAGTTATCAGCACTGCCCTCCTGTGTGACCTTGGACAAGTCCCCTCACCTTGCTGTACCTTTCTCTCCTCTCCTACCCGTCACCTTCTCTTTTTAGATCATACAGTCATAGAAAATGAGGGTTAAAGGGACTTTAGGAGGTTACATCTAGTCCAACCCCCAGGAACATCCCCAGCTAGATCATCCCAGCCAGGGTTTTGTCTAGAAACCTCCAAGGATGGAGACTCAACCACCTCTCTGGGTAAGCTGCCCCAGATCAGTGCTTTCAACCGTGTTAGACTCAACCGCACCCCCTTCAGAAAAAGGCCAGCACTTAATTTCCACTCATTTTTTAACAACAGGCGGGGCAGGGAAAGGGAAATTCTCCTGTTGCAAAAAAAGCCCACAACAGGACAGAACATTTTTAACACTATGCATTCCTATTTGAAATGTCTGGACATATATTGTGAATCATGTGTGCACACCTAACAGTGCTGTCTTTGCATGGCAACCTGCAGCACCCTTGAAAGGATCTCAGGGGCTCCAGGGGTGCTGCAGCCCCCCCCCCCCCCCCGTTTGAGAATCACTGGTTTTGAGCATAAACTCTAAGGCAAGGACAGTCTCTTGCTATGTTTCTGGCCAAACAGAGCCCTGAGGTCCTCAGTGAACATCACAGGGCGAGGAACTGTGCACCATCCCCGCTCTGTAGCATCTTCTGTCTTCACGGGGTGGAGGCGTAGCAACCAGGGGCGCCTGTACACATCACGGGGGTAACCCAGGACACTGTTTCTTTAACATCAGGATGTATTCCAGGACTAAAGCATGCAGACTTTTCAGTGCCAAGGCCTGTGCCGTGAGGCTGTCCCTTTACAAGAGCCTGGCCAGATCCAGGCCTTTTACTGCATGGCAATAACTGATTCTATGGGTTTCCCTGACCACGGGGTGTAGCAAATGGCTACTTTGGACCGATATTCTCCCCACTTTTATACTGCTGACATTTGTTTTGTCACGGGAGGGGGGGGACGGTATCACACAGCTAAGCCGCTAATTTATACCCCTGTAAAACTATATAAATCTATCAGCCTAACAGCTGTAGGCCATAGCAAACAGGCTGTGGGAATTCAGGGCGGGGGGTAGCCAGGGCTGTTAGCATCACCAGCTGGACTTTATAGTACAGTTTGCTGTTCCTCTGAAACACGGAGCAAATGGCTGGAACAGAGCAAGGCAGGATCACAGAAAGAGGAGACCTGGTGTCATTGTTCTCCACTCGGTCCCTGCTGATGCCTTTGCTCCAAGCCTCCAGTCCCAAACGTCATATGGTTGGTCCTGGCCTCCGGTACCAGACCTGTTGCCCTCCAGTAGTTAAAGGAGAAGAAAAATTCCCAGGGCTGGTTCTCCATCCCTCTTTCTTCATTCGCTTGTCGTGGGCACTGTATAGACTGACGGAGAGGATGCAGGCCAAATAGGTAAGATAAACGAACGGAGAATTATCACTTCCATTATGCTAGCAGGGAGGTGAGGTAGGGAGAGATAAAAAGCGGCTAAAGGAATGGCCTGCAGTATATCCCCAGCATCCTCAGGGAGGGTACAGCTCATTCACCTACTCCTATTTGTACCTGCTATGGCCACAAATGTGATGATAAAGCCCCCAGTAGCTTCTCAAGGAGGGTGGAGATGGACATCTCAGGAGCAGCTGCGAAGGCCCAAGCTAGACCTACCCAGTGTGTCTCAGGGTGCTTTGTTCTACGCTGCTTGGATCCCTGAAACCCAAAAGGTGCATGGGTCTTCACCAGTTTGGGGGATTTAAGTCTAAGGTGGAAGCCTGTTATAAAGAAGTGATGTGGTCTTTGGCAAGGCAGGGCAGTTCAGGCGAGATTTTCAAATGTATCCAGACTCATGAAGATGTAGGCTGCCTAATTTGATTTTCCAAAGTGTCTACACAAGTTGGGCATCAACTCTCATTGCTTCCCATGGGAATTATGCATCTAATCTGCTTAAAGTCTGAAAATCCCTCCACCTGAATCTCCAGGCACCTAAATAGGTTTGAAAATCTGTCCTGTCCAGCTGACAGCAGCTTCCCCACTACGGTATCTGCAGGCACTTCACAATCAGCAAGAAAACAAAGCGGTTTCTGTGCAATTATCCAGATGACAGCTGCTTCCGAGATAGCAGAGCTAACATTTGTATGAGTGAGTAGCAAAGTGGGACAGCTTTGGTTCATGTATATTTGGCCAGGAGAAAGCTAAGCAGCGATGCAAGCTGAGGCATGTAACAACACGGTTCACAGAAGACTGTTCCCATACATGGTAATGTGTGTGCATTAGCTAGTGTTTTAGTGGCTTTCTTCAGCCTGCCAAACAATTATCCCACACTTGAAGCCAGGGGAACTGCATGCTTTCTTCATCTTTTGTTAATGTGAAGCAAAGTGACTGCTACTGATCGCCGTGAAGACCGTTCTCGGTACTTATCCCTAGAACTGGGCCCTGTTAGCATTGACACCCACTGCACGATCGTCCTAATGCCCCATTTAGCCCTTGACCTATTTGGTCAACAAATGCAGCAAACAACGAGGACAACCAGACCCAGCTTATGGGAGGGACAGTCACCAACTGCTAGACCATCCTGAACTGGATTGAGCCCACCGAGGGTTTCCCAAAGGGCACAGCATGGCCAGTCTATGCAGGTCTGTAGACGCATCCAAAAGTCTCTATCTATCTGGCATATACCACGCGTGGGCCCAAGCTGCGCTGCTCAGGGTCAAAACTGGAGACGTAGACTCATAGAGTTGGAAAGGACCACAAGGGTTATCTGGTCCACCGGCTTCCCAAATGCAAGGAGGCTGTTCCTCAGGGATCCCTCACCAATGCTCCTGAAACCCTGCAGTGAAGTAGACTCCACAGCTTCCCGGGGCAGTCGAGTCCACTGTGTCACTGCTCTAACCATAAGGAAGTTTTCCCTGGTATCGAAACTAAATCTACTCTGCTGCCATTGGAAGCCAATCCTTTGCATCCTGCCCTCTGCAATATAGGAGAAAACCTGTTGTCCCCCTTCTTTGGGGAAGCCTTTCAAATAGCTGAAAACCCCTACCGTGTCATTGCTTTTTCTGCGCACTAAACACACTGAGTTACCTCAACCTTTCCCCATACACATGGTCTTCCCCTCACATTGAAACCAGATTCCTAAATCCAGATCCTCCAAAGCTTGGGCGTATCCAGGAGTAAGTGTGTTGTTTGGGACTCCTCTCATCACGGCTGGGCGCTGCGTAGGCAGTCAGAGAGGAGGTTTATTGTATAGCTTCGCTCCTTTCTTCACTGACAAGGTGACAGAAGTGGATTTTTAGGGCGGGATGTGAGACCTGCCTTGGCAGGCAGGTTGGCAGAGGCTCTTCCATGTATAAGCACTAGCCAGCACGGAGGCTCGAGTGGCGTTTTCCACATCTCATCTGCTATTCAAACACTACAGCCTCCATGGAGAGCAGTGTAGCCATTCCAGCTAAGGCCTTAAGGGATTCTGTGCCCATCTTGAGGGATATGATCAAGCCCATTAATGCTAATGCCATGCATTAAATGGGAAAAAAACAATCATTCCCTTTAACATACCGTTTCTTGATGGGCCCAAAATGTGGCTTAGCAGGAGCTCAACATCACTGAAGAGGCAGAAAGTTCAAGAAGGGATGTCATTACAGCTTTAACCAGCTGTGTAAAAGCCCAAAAGCTTAGAATTAAAACCTTTTAAAAAGCCTCTGTTGAACTCATTGAGTCATCAAAAATTTAAAGGCAGAATTACTCAAAAAGTAGATGTTAACCAGGCCTTTAACTCAATAATGGCTTTTAGGAGGATGAAGGTTTGCAGGGGGGGAATTAAAAAAAACCATTGGAGGAAGTAGATGGACTCAGCAGAGCTGTGTTATTGATAACAGGTTTTTTGAGCGGCTGTAAATCCTGCACTGGAGGGGAGTACCAGGAGCATGTGCTGGCAAGGGAAAGTAAATGGCAAGTGGCTGCAAAAGCCTTCGATGAGCTCCACGGCACAATGCTGATGTGTGTGCCGTGCTCTGGATCTCTGGGATTTGCCAGCTAGACATTGTGGCTCCTTCCAGTCTCAGGTGGGAGCGAGCAGGGCTTGGATGGAAGAAGCACAAGGGTGCACCGTACTTCCCTGGGTCTGTAGCTGCCCCAGTGCGGCATTAAGAGGTCCTGGGGTCCTGGAGCTACAATATGATCGTGGAGCTAGGAGATCATGCAAAATCTGGCTGGTAAACGTCTCGCAGATTTATTTTGTTGTTGTTGTTTTGCATGAGTTAAACCTCAGTGAGCCCATCAAGCGGAAAGCCAGCTCCCTAGCTTCTTCTAGAAAGATCGTATTCCAGTACCGTTCTCCATGGTACTAGACATGTGGTCAGGTCTGCCATCCTGTACCACACCAGAGACAGGCAAGCGATATGGGCATCCACATCAGGACTAGGATTCAGATAGGGGATGGGGCGTTCGGTGCATCTGAACATCCCGAGTCCATGTCTCTGGCTGGGCAGCCCCTGTGAGTGGAAACTGCTGGTATTTCCCAAGGTCACACAGAGGGAGTGCCAGGGAGAAGCAAAAGCTGCCCGCTCTGTGCTCAAAGACGGTATTATTCTCCTCTCTCTGCCTCACTTCCTGGGACATAACAATTGAACGATACTTCACCACCAGCGTAGTACGAGCCCTGCCCTAGAGACAGCATGGATGGCCCTTTCCCAGTTCAGTGGGCTCAATCCAGATGTGTCACGGCTGACCCATGCTAAGGGAAGGTCTAGCTATGGGAGCAGCATGAAGAGGATTTAGGATGGGCCATGGTTCTAGCCCATTATTTTTAATATACAGTCTCTGTCTCAAATTTATTAGAATGACTGAACTGTCCTCTTCAAACGGTGACTTTGCATAGCCCAGAAAACACTTCTGCAGATTGCATAGAAAGATAATGGCAGGGGTTCAAATAATCTACTGGCTTTTTATGGCCTGATTGGAGCTGCTAACTGCTGCATCCAGTTCTGTTTATCCTAGCCCTTTACACAAACTAGGATGATTTGGGCTCCATCAAAGTCCTGGTGAAGTCCACTGGGAAGATTCCCATTGGCTTTGGATCAGACCTGTCCTCGCAATGATGGCAGAGATGGAATGACGATTGAAACCTGAGCGTCTATTCTGGATTTAGCCTTCTTCCATGGGTTACTTGAGACATTGCATTCAGGGGAAACTGAGGGAAGTCATGGTCTTCCATGCTGAGTACACTGCTACTTCTAGGATACACGAGGGAACAAGACTATGGCGATGGCTGACTCTGACTCTCATTGACTTTCATCAGTCTCTACCTGACCTCTATGTTAGGGACAGAAATTACACATAAACCGATATCAGTGATCAGAAAGGGGTTCAGACCTGTAACAAAAAGAAGTTCAGTGCACATAAAACACTCTCAAAATGGCTGAAACCTGTTTAAAGTAAACCTGGATGAATGTAGCATCAGAATTAACTGATTTAACTTAAATCAGTTTATTGAACTTCTGTCCCAGATCCCCTCCAGATTCAAGTTAACTCAGAGTCCCCCAGCATCCCAGGATGCTTTGCACCTCCCCACAACCCCCTGCCCCCCAGAGTGGGTGCACTAGCCTTGGCCCAAGCTCTCTGCTCCAGCCCAGCAGGGAGGTTTAGTCTAGCACCCCCCAGCTTCTGGCCTGGGCCACTGCAGGCATGTGTCTGCCTTTCCAGAATCAAAAGTGAATGTCTGTTCTTCGGTTCAATCTGTGCAGCTTATACTAACCCGTGAAGATTGAATCAATTCAGCCTCGGGCGTTTTGACGGTCTCTACTTAGCCCTAATGTTATTGTAATAGAGCCCAGTAGATGTAAGAGGTCCTGCAGCCCAGAGGGAAGGAGACACCTCCTGAGGTTCAGTGCCTGCCCAGCCAGACCCACAGAGAAACGGGAACAGATACAGGCTTTAAATACAAGACCCCCAAGTATCTCCTGGGTCAGACACAGTAGGACTCATGGAAGTTAACCTTTCCTTTTCCAAACATTCGTCTCCATGCCCAAAAGCTCTGTGCTTGGTTGTTTCTTTCTCTTTGACTTGTTGAATATGGTCACATCTTATAACAATAGTCAAATTGCATTTTATTCCTGGGGGAATTCTTTACTATAACCCACAGGGCTCCCTCCAGCTGCTGAAGAGAAAAACTGCTTCAAAATGTAAGTGGCAGAAGCCAGGGCCTCAAGACCTACAAGCAACCCCAGCTACCAGGGGACTCTATCTCTCTCTCTCTGCATATAAATTATTGCTAGCTAAAATTTCCAACGGAAGTATGCCATTGGAAAATGCAGGTTCGGTTGAATCCAAACACCTTGAGGGAACATATTGATTTTATTGAATGTCTTGGCAGGAAATGATCAAAATATTTTGTTTCAACACTACCATTTTGTTTGGATGTTACATTTTTCACTAATAGCATATCATATCAATCAGATCACTTTTGCAATCGAAGTGAAACACTGGAGGTGAAACAAAAGTTCTGACAAGGGTCATTTAAAAATATTTCATTTAGCAAAAACACACTTTTTGCCCCCAACTGAGTTTTTGTCCCATTTCTAGATAAAACCAAAGTTTAACACTGCCTAAAATCCTGCAGGATGGGACTTCTCCTTTTTAGCCAGCTCTCATCTGCATTAATTTGCATATCTGCCACTTCATCTCCAAAGGCCTTTTGTGTAAGGGTCCTTCTACATCTGAGCACAGGCAAGGATCGAGTTAACGAAGAGGATGGCTGTCTCCACTGAGCCGAAGGGATATCCCCAATTCTCTTAGGCTCTTCCCAGGTCTCCAGACATTGCTGGTCGGGACAAAGGGACTAGAAGAGCTACGTATTTGCGACGATATACAGTAAGTTAGCAGGCACACGTCTTTGAATCCATTCCTACTGCCGCTACAGGCAACTCAGGTGTGTCCGTTTGCAAGTGACCTGCCAGATCCTACCAAATGTCTACGAAATACGAGTCGAGAAGAAGCCGGTCCTCAGAACGGCAGCTGATTGAAAGACACAATTCAAGGGGCTGAAAGACAGGCAAGGAGGAAACCAACCTAGCTCAGCCCCAGCCACGCCGGCCTTTCCAGCTGGCCGCGAACAGCAGTGAGAGCCCATTTCCTTTTCCATTATTATTATTTATGACAAGCGACATGCACTGTAAAGGCAGGGATGGAAGAGGCTGCACAGATGGAATAAGATGCTCCTCAGATGGCTGCTCTGGGGAGAGTGAAATGTTTTCACAGATCTAATTGCCTCATAAATTGGTTTTATTCTCCTGGCTGAGGCGACCCTCCCTATTTAAAGTTAATAAAAGGATTCAATTTGTTGGTTGTACTGGACTTGGCACTCGCAGAAGGAGCTGCTCCGAGGGTCCGCAGGGGACAGCCTGACGACTTCTCAAGGGCATAGTAGGGCATAGGCCTCATGACAGCAAGCAGGCTGTCCCTCTGCCATCCAGGCCAAATGAAACAGGAGATGAGAGCTGTCATTTACTGCATCAGCCCATGGGCCCAACTTGCCCCGTCTTCTGCGTCACACGGGGCAGAGAGTGGACGCCGAGAGGGAGAGTGAATGGCCAAGGGAATCAGAACTCGTGGCGGAGGTGATATCTTGTATTAAACCAACTAGATATTTGCAAAAAAAAATGTCTTTATATGCAAGCTTTTGGGCCCAATCACCCTTCCTCAGGCATAGGAGAATGCAAAAATTCTAAAACTGCTCCTCGGTGGAAATGAAACTTCACATTTCACAGGAGAGCTGAAGGTGTAGTAAGATCTCCTGACTGGAATACTTTGTTGTGTGCAAATTAGGCTCAGATAAAAGTGAAAACAGTCTATTTTCCTCAATGCTGCCTGGTGTCAAGTAGGATGTTGAATTAAGTTTCCTTCTAGTTATGATTTCATATTTCACAGGACTCTGGGGTGATGGAAACGTCTCCTGGGCTGGAAGTTATCTTTTTTTTTCCACTGTTCCTCTCCCACTTATATATGTATGTCTGATGTGGGCCACATAAGACATACACGTATATGGCCCCCCGCTACAGAAACAATGTGGACAAGTTGGAGGAAGTCCAGTGGAGGGCAATGAAAATGGTTGTGGGGCTGGGGGACAGGACTGGTGAGGAGAGGCTGAGGGAAATGGGCTGATTTAGTCTGCAGAAGAGAAGACCGAGGGAGGATTTGATAGCAGCCTTCACCTCCCTGCAGGGGGGCTGCAAAGAGGACAGAGCTGGGCTGTTCTCAGTGGTGCAGATGACAGGACAAGGAGCAATGGGCTCAAGCTGCAGCAAGGAAAGTTGAGGTTGAATAGTAGGAAAAACTCTCACAAGAAGCACTGAAACAGAGGGGATGCAGTCTCCATCCCTGGAGGTGTTCAAGACCTGGGTAGACAAAGCCCTGGCTGGGATGCTGTAGTTGGGGCTGGTCCTGCTTGGAGCAGGGGTTGGACTAGATGTGACCTCCTGAGCTCCCTGCCAACCTTCATTGTCTGTGATTTTATATATATATATATATATATATATATATATATAAAATACAAGTATACACACAGCGTATTATATAGAATATAGAATATATATTATGTACTATATTAGTACATAATATATATAGTATATAATATATACTATATATTATAGTATTATAGTATAGTATTATACTATATACTATAGTATATAATATAGTACAGCTGATAAGTGATTGAGTTTCCTTGATACAGATATATCCTCTATATTAATTAAATCAGCTTTATATTTGGGTAAAGGCTGCTAGGCTTCTGATATAGGTTCCTTTCATACAGATGTATCTATATCATTTATCAGCTGTATTATAGCTGTATTATTATCAGCACATCACTTATCAGCTGTATTATAGCATATGGGTATAATATTTTATATCACATATTATAGTATACCAAGGAGACCAAATCACTTTTCAGCTCAGAAGACTAGCAGCTTTTCCGCAAATATAGAGCCAAATTAATTTTTCCCTTTCTGGCCAAACTGAACAAAGAGCAGTTATTTCAAGTGAATCCGCAAATGAAAACATTTCAATTTTCTTAGTAAAGCAAACGAACAAAAGAAAAAGAAATTCTTTGGGGATGTATGAAGGCTTTCAGATTCATTTGTAGGTTATTTATCCACATTTAACTCTTTTTTATTATTACATGTTGGCAATTGTCTATTTGAAACTTGTCTTAAAAGGCAAATGAAAATGTTCCTATAAAAATGTCAAAGGACGTGTTTTGAATTTCTGATTTTTTTTTTTTAAGGTTTTCAACCAAAATAATTCTGTAAAAAATTGCATGTTGTTTGCTCCCCCCCCTTCCTTAAAAACTATTCATAAAAATAATCCCCCAACTCTACTCAAACAGCTTTCACTTGACCCAATGCCTGCTGTGTCTTGCCACTGGCACAGGAGATGGTTTCAATCTCTTAATACACCCTATTTATTTCTGGCCTTTCCTGTCCTTTCAGCTGCAGTGACGTGGTTGGGACGCAGCAGGCTCTGTTACCGCAGCAGTGGGCACAGAATAAATTAGGTAGGAGGAGAGAGGGGCTGGCCGCTGGTCATCACAGCATCCATGGGTAATGACGGGTGAGGAATGAGTTCAGAAGTGCATCTGTCTAGACATATGTCAGATCCCCCTGAAAACGAGGTGCCCATCATCACACAATCCTCGTCCTGTGTGCAAGTCTCATAATGCAGCACTCGTTGCTTCTGTTGCTGGCTATATCTCATGCTAATTAGGAATTAAGAATAGGCTACATAGGGCAAGAAGTAGGACAAAGCACTCCGGTGTCAGGGCATGGGAAACGCACCCAACCCACCCACAGATGTTATTGCCGTGCACCCCACCCCTGGTACTTGAGCCTCTCCCTATGCAGGATCCTCTCTCTTGCATTATAGTAGTAGGGGAGTCATGGCTTCAGAGGGACCATTGATGGATAGTCTGAGGAAAGTAGGGGTGTCTCAACGCCATGAATTGTCTCGACTGTATGTGGATCTGGTTAAAAAAAACCCTGGCAGATGTCAAAGAAGATGGTTGGAGATGACCTCCTCCTCCCAGCTGTGTGTTTAAAGGTTCAAGTCATCTCCTGCCTTTGAATCCCAGCAAACTCTGCCCTGATGTTGGGCTTAATTAAAGAGAAATATGAGGCAAGTAAGTACAGATAATTAGATGGAAATGCAGCGCTACAGGATGTGAATGCTGATTAAACTAATAATAGACAATAAGGCAGTGTAGGGGAGTTAAGCGGTTTGTTTAATGGATGGAATGGTCTAAAGTATATCATATATAAAGTACTTAACAATAAACATTTAATTACCAGCTTCACTTCTGTTTTTCTTCACTGTGCAGAGCAAAGTGTTTCATAAAAAAGTCACCGAATTGGAGTAATTTACGGGTCTGTAAAAAGCAATCTCCACATCGTGTCGGCAGCAGCAACACAACGCCTGCTCCTGCGAGGTTCTGGGAGACACGAGAAGATCTCGTGGACACCTGCACAATCCTTTCAAGTGAGCCTGCCAGCCAAAACAGACACACATAGGAGCTGCTGAACACGTGGGGCAGCTGAACTACCGTTCCGTCTCTCATCTAATCCGTTACCCCGTCTTCAAAAGCCACCAGATAGGCAATTAGGATGGTCAACCTTTTCTGGAGCGTTTCAAACTAAGGCACAAGCCACACCAATAGGTATCCCTGGGTGCATCTACATGTGCATCAACGTGCTTTAGTTAATGCGCATTAAATCTAGTACAGAGGGTGCATCTACACATGCAAGAAGGATTGTGCAGCGCTGACCGAAGGACAGCAGCCTGCGTAGTTCAGCGTTAATAGCTTGCGTGCCTCACTTTCCCGCAATGATCACCTGGCAACGAAGCACAAAGCAGAGTCGCACACATCCCCGCTCAGCAGACACATCCAGATGGGCACAAAAAAAAAACCCATCTGGGGGTTGTTCCAATAAAGGGGGGGAAAAACCAACTTCCTCTCAATGTTTGTCCTTGGTTCCCTTCCAAGTGTGTACTCCTGAGCGTCTCAGAGGGTGAATGGGTTTGATGTAACACCATAGCGCAACGCAGCGTTATCGAACCTCCTGGGAATCGCATGGCTGTGCTGAGCCTGGTTGCACCCCCACATGCCGCATGGGACCTGGCGGGGGGTGAACGTATGTGCCGAGCCAGGCATGGGCAGCAGGGGTGTAAGACGGAGTGGGTGTACCCGGGGCAGGCCTCTTGCACCCGCCCCACAGCAAGCAGCCTCTGCGCAATGTACATCTTGAAGTGCAAGGCATGCTGGGAATTGTCCATCTCAAGAGGGTGGTGACATCCACCGCTCCCGGGGGGAACTTTGATCCCATTTTTTTCCCACCAAAGTCCATGTTGAGAGGCAAAACAATGCTGATTTCAGGGGCAAAAAAAATGGGGTCAACTCTTCCACCCTGCAGCAGCAGCAGCAAACTCCACCACTGCTCTACAGAACAATAATTTCCCAGAATGCCTTGGGCTCTGACACACACTGCCTGTGCCGGCTGCTTCCTGCAGCCAGGAAGTGCAGGTGGAGCGAGGGATGGGATCCCTTCCCCGTCTTTTGTACCCACCCCGCTGGGCCGTAGGGCAGGGTTGCAGGCATATCTGGAAGCCCCGTTATACTACAGAGGGAATAAGACGGCCCGACAGGATCTGCCATAGGCTGGACCCAGGCCTCAGCCGCCCGCCCGTTAAACCCACGGCATCAGAGCTTGAGAACATGCAGCTGTCTGGGCAGCATTTACGCTGGGAAAAACCATCTGCAGCAACCCTGCTCCTGGTGTGAAGTGCATACAGGGTCCTGGCAGCAGGGACCGGACCCCAGGACTGCCCTCTGTATGGCAGCCCTGTAACCACTAGGCTACAGAACCAGGTCCTCTCTTTGCTTGTGCTTTTTCTGGCCCCAGGACTGCTGGCTGCCCAGTGGCCCAGCTTCACCAGGAGTGCGGGGAAGATGCCCTCATTGAGATTTTTTCATAGCCTGGTGGGTCGGGGCAGTCCCCGACAGGAGTGGGTATGGTAAGCATGACCCCTCAGGGCAAGCAAACTGGAGTCTCCTGCTCCCTGGTTGAGTGATTTTGCTGTGACCGCCCCTGGCAGGCGTTATATTTGTTGTGCAGTATATGTGAGTATCGTATGACAAATTACATCATGCGAACTGGCCACATGTTCAAATGCTCATGGGATCCTTCTGTGCCACAGAGAAATTCCTCTTTCAACAAGCAGCTTCTTTGTGGCTGATCCACCATTTTTATCCAGGGAGAAACTTGGCTTGATGCTCGGCACGTTACAATTTGTCGCATGGTACTGGTGTGCAACATGCAACAAATGCAATGTCTGTCGGGGCCTCCGGCAAAAGGTAGCCATCACCACCAACATTTCTGAGCCAAGTTCAATGTTGCTGATGCGAGTTGGGCATGTCTAATAGACTGGTACTTCCCAGGTCTTACGCACCTGGGCAACACCAAACTGGATCGCAACAGCCCATAGGATTGAATTGGATTGCTTCTGGGTAGGTTTGCCAAGCCATGCGTAATTCAAGCTGCCTAAGCTTTCAGAGCTGGCTACGTTCCTACAGTCCAGCTTGTTTGGTCCCCACAAGCCAAGAGCCTCAGTCCCATTCAACCCCTTTGAGACCAAAGTAAACCAGGCCTTTGGGCACCCTCGAAATTCCCACCAGGCACCTCTGGAAGTCTGGCTGCCTGCTTCTGGCCAGCCAGGATCCTGCCCGGGGGACTCTCCAGCACCGAAGCACAAAGTGCTGCCAGACGCCCACTTCGTAACAGAGCGACAAGTAATATGCAGTCGGTAACTAGCACTGATGGGCTGAGGAGAGCAGGCTGGCCATTAGCTGCCCATGATGAGGCAATTAATCATGGGCACTTGCCCGCTGTGTCGTTATTTATGACTCTGCGAACTAGACAGCACGGTACGTGGGGCAAAGTGATCACCCCCAGGTCGGTGGTTTTACTCAGGCCATAATGGAAGAAGATGGGGTGTTGCATTGTGGGGAAACCATCGCGCATTTGGCTTTGGACATACGTCATGAGACGAAGCTGTCAGCCTGCCTTCTGCAGCATCCCCAATTTATAACTTCGTGGAAGGCCTGCTGCACAAACTCAATGCAGGGAGCACACTGAAAGAGGTAGATATTTATCGGTCAGTCAGACGTGGCTATTTCCCCTTCCCCTGCATTAAATATTGGCAGACAGTTACTGAGATACAGCATCCAGCCCATCAACCCTGCAGCGTCACACAGGGCCAGTGGTTGGGGTGTTGGCTCGGAGCTGGGACACTTGGGTTCACCCCCTGCTTCAGCACCGGCTCTGGGTAGGTTGCTTTGGGCCAAACGTAGTAAAAGACGCAGATGCTGTAATGCCAACTTAGAGGATATGTCTGGGCTAGAAAATTATGGTCATCCGTAAACTCAGACCTGCTGTCCACTGCCCTTGACCCTGGCAGCAGTCCCACCTAGCTCTGGACTCTTTGCTCAACTTAAGTAGGATGAATTCAAACCCACTGCTGCTCACTTTCTAGCCAGCCCCTTTCTATAATGTGTCTGGAGCCCACCCTCACAATCCCACAATTCCCTGTTCCCAACGTCTAGCCCTTCTGCACTGCTATTCCTCGCTCGACTGTTCATAAGTGGAGACAAGCCTGGTGGGAGAGACCAGCTGTCTGCAAACCAAGGCCTAGAAGGGTCCTGGCTGTCTTGGTGCAAGGCAACCTGGGACAGTGCTGCACTTGAGGAGCAGGACGTGCAGGATGGACTGCATAAGCTGCTCGTTACCACGTGCATGGAGAAAGGGCAGCCTGGATGGCTCAGCCTGGATGAGGGCAACCTCTAGGAGGTCACTGCTGAACATCATGTAGACATGCCCAGGGGTTCCTACAGCTAGGGACAGGGAAGCATGGAGGGCACGATGGTGAACTTTAAAACACTGTCCCAGGTAGCAGTGCCCCAAACTACCAGGCTATCAGCTATTCCATGTGGGGGGCAACTTCCCCCCCAGCCTGGTGAAACTGGGCCCCAGGGAGAGGAGACTTCAAGGCTCGCTGAGCCAGAGAGCAGCAAGCAGGACTCCACAGCCGAGCCGCTGGAGCTGCCTGAGCCGGCGCTTGGTCTCTGCCCCCAGGATGAAGCGCCAGTGCACTTCATGCAGTGACTTTAAACGAGGTTGAATCCTGGACAGGGGGCTTGAATGTGGTCTGGGCACTCAGCACCCTGCTCCATCCATGAGTCTTGATTGCTTTTTTGTTTGTGGAGCTCGATTCTGCTGGCACGGGCCAAGTCCCTGCTGGATCCTCAAGGATCTTTGGTTGAATCCCGGTCATGGTTCGGCACCAGCTGAGCCCTGAACTGCCCGGTCCTGTTGGGACTGCGTCAGTGCTGGATGTTGCAGAGGCACTGCACTACTTGTGTGTGTGTGTGTGTGGTTGAGAGGGGGGATCCTGGATTACAACTAGACTAAGATCCACCCAGGTCCCATGAGAAGCGTTAGATCTACCTTTGGATCTAGTCCTTTGGATGCTCGTTCCCCTCTGTATAATGGAGACAATAGCATAGCCCTGTCTCCCAGGGGTGTTATAAGGAGAAATATATTAAAGATGGCAAGGAGTCTGGTGACAACAGTAATGAGGGGGTGGGTGGGGGGGGTCACCACCTAGTTATAGGGTGCACAGATCGCTGTGGGCTGCACTAGGCTTCACAGGGGCAGGGGGGGATCCCCTCAGCGAAGCACTTTTCAAGCATTCGTTAAGCCTCATGAGTCCTGTGTGAAGTCATTATCAGGCTCCCCATTTCACAGATAGGAACACTGAGGCAGCTTGAATGAACAGAGCTGCAGCCCTACCGGGGGCCTGCCCCGTGACTGCCTTCAAGGAGTCAGTCCCAAGATTTGTTGCTTGAGCAAACACGACAAGAAAGGGGCTACTCTTGCAGAGCCGGCAGTCGGAGGAGGGTGCTGAGCACTCGGGGTGACCCCGGCACTTCTATTTTAGGTCTCAGGAGAAGGTTTTGTAATTCCAAAAGGGAGGGAGGCACACACACCATGATTTCCAATCCCAAGCGTTCAAAAATCATAGCCTGGGCATCAGGCAAAGAAAAGAAGAAAAAAAAAATCACATGATCAGATGAAAAAAAAATGATGAGAGTATTTTAAAAATCCCTGTTTGACTTTCTCTCAGTTTTAGAGCGAGCAGCTTTCATTTGAGAGAGAAAAAGAGAGAGATGTTTTTCTTTACGGCTATACGGAAACTAGAAAGCAGTCCCTGCTCACCAGGAGCGTGCACTTTCATAGAGATACAACAAGTGTGAGAGTCACAGTAAATGCTTAGCAGATGTTGAACCATGCTCTGTGTGTGTGTGTGTGACAGCTTGGCACGCGCACGTGTACAAAGTGATGTATGGATGAACGTGGGGGTTTAGCACCCATTGATTTTCCCTCCCCTGGTCTGATTGCACCTTATCCTTGGGCTGTGGGAGGTCAGACCTCATTGCATGGAGGAAGGGGAGCGTATGGGGCAGTGACGGGGGAAAGGAAAGGGAGGATGACGGAGGGAGCGGGGAGCAAGTGAGCGTAACGCTGGCACCAAAGCCCTGCTTTCTCTCGCCTCGGCACTGACGGTGTCTAAATGCGGCAGGCATACACATGGCCCTGAACCCTGCTGTGTAGTGGGGCTCCCCCCAGCCCCTTCTCCCCTCTGCCATCCTTTGCTTCTGCCCTCTGCAGCTTGCAGCCCCGTAGCTGCAGAACAGCCCCCTCCACAACACACCCCAGAGCCCCCTTGATATCTGGACAGTCTTGCAAAAGCAGCACTGAGGCTGCTGTCTGAGACCCGTCCCTTGGGGACTGCGAATCTGGATGCTGGACCATCTTACGAGCATGAGCCGAGAGGGATGGTGTGTGGGGGTAGGGGTTCAAGGGCAGTCTCTGTAGCCAGCTGGCATCATGGATGATGCACTAGGCAGCTGAGCGAGCAAATGACATATAAAAGCTTTTCCCCAGACCTTCCTGGGTGATTGACGTGTATACAGAGACGCTGAAGGCCTCTCCATCCTGACCTGCAGCTCCCAAGCCAAGCTCAGAGGGACTGCGAGCACTACCTATGCCACACTAAGGCAGAGGTGCTTGGAGAGCATCGCTGAGGTGCTCCCTGCAGCAGGACCGGGCTGACAGAGGTACACGCAGGACACAGCCCGGCTTCTCCCACCACCCGCCATAGGATGTGTGTCAGGCAGGTTTGAGTCCAGGCTGGGGGAGGTGAAAAGCCAATGCACTTATCCTTGGCACTGGGTGAGAGCAAAGGCACCCTGCAACCACGTGCTGGCCTGCTCTGCCCTTGGCTCCCAGGCGTGCACGCCCTCATTAGAGCACAATCCATCACTCCATTAATCACAGCACTAATTGGCACCTGCATGCAGGCAGCAGGGCATGGCAGGCGATTCAGCTTTAAACATGGCTATTCCCCATTCGTTCTCTGTGCTCCGGCTTCCCAACGCGGACAAGCTTACATGGGGTTAAGGACCCGTGTCCGCCCCAGGGCCTGGCTAGCAGGGACCCCTCCGGGTCACACCCCGCATGGCTACGATACCTTCCAGCCAGTGGTCCCCAAGCCTAGGGGCTGTAGGTGTATCACACCACTATGAAGGCAATCAGTGCTATTTGCCTCGTCTTACTGCTGGGGAAACCGAGTCACAGAGCAGGACAGACATGCCCAACCATTGAGGGACTGACAAAGCCTGCTTCACCCATGACACGGACGTGCTGCTGCTGGCCAGGTCTGGATACGGTGACTGGATCTGGCATCGCATCCTGCAACGCTGTGTAGACGTAGGCTTTTCCCAGGTCTGGATGCGGTGACTGGATCTAGCAACGCATCCTGCATCGCTGTGTAGACACAGGCTTTTCCCGCACACTGAAGGGGCAGGTTTGTAGCCCTGGATGGGAATGCCCCTGGCCTTGCAGGGCACACACAGCTCCCAGGCCCATTGCACAGGTAATGAAAAGGCAGCCGTGTAATTCCCAGTTACCTCAAACCATCTCTGGAGGCATCTAAGATGCATGGCGGCTCCGACTCCTGTTTCCCTCTGATCTCGAGACCCGTGCATCTTGGCAGAGCTGGAGCTGGACTTTGACAGGGGTGGCACAAAGCTCCTTCTCCTCCAAGAGCCCAGCACATGGGAGCTGTGGGCTCCTTTCAGCCTCCTATCTCCTGGCAAAGCATCCCAACCTCCTAGCTCTGGGGCAGCCATGGCTGGGAGGACCTGCCAGCTGCCCAGCTTCAAGCAGGTGGGTAAGGGGGGGAAGTCATGGGGCCAGAAAAGGAGGAAGGAGCGCACCTGGGATCTGGCAGCTGGTCTCCAATGCTGCTGATGTGCTTTACCCTGTACTCACGCGCGCTCCTTTTTCTGACGGGAAATCAGATACCTCGAGCTTTTCCTCGCTCAGACGCCAGCCCGCTGCCTCCAGGTCGAGATCTGGGTCCGTCCCTTCTCCTGCCGGCTACAGCGAGGACGCCCACGTGGAGGCTTTCCGGAGAATGCAGCTGCTCCGGCATTGGGGACAGGGTGTTGCAAGCAAGGGAAGACGCTTGCTCCCTGCCCCAGGTCTGCCCGGCAAAGCGTACATTGGAAACACTGGAAACAAGGTCCTGCTACCCTACCCCCAGGGCAACATCCCTGCCCACCCCCAGGAGCCTTATCCCACCACGCAGGTGCTCTCAGCAGCTGCCTTGTGATGATGGAGATCAGAGTTCAAGGCCCTTCAGGGGGAGGTGAGCCTTGGATCTGGGTCTTCACTGTCCTGAGACCACCTTGCTGCTAGGCAAAAGGACAACACGCATGTTGAACCGCTGCTAGCTGCGGTTTCTGGTTGCTTGGTAAGGTGTTTAGCTGGGTAGGTGAGATTCAGACTGTCACGTGAGAAATTGCAGAACATCTTTGGGCAACCTAAAAATAATGCCACGGCCACATAGGTGTCTTCGTGGTGAACCAGAATCTGGCCCTATGCATCAAGGCCAAGAACAGGCCCAACACCTCGCACCCCCACGTATGTGTAAACCTCCAATATTAATTGCTACCCGTGCAAACACAGGCCATGCTTGGCCTCTCTGAGGAGGAAGGCAGGCAGCTGGCCCTTCCCTAGAAAGAGAAAAGAATGACACAGGGTGCAGGATGACACAAATTATATTTCTGAACATTGCCAAGAAACAAATGGGACAAATCCATCGAGTACATGTCACCGGAACTGGGAGTCACAGCTCTGAATACAATGGGGATTGCTTCTGTTTTGTATAACAAAACAAAAATTCAAATTAAAAAAAAAAAATGAAACATCCAAAAACCAAACATTTCTCGGGTCGTTGCAATTAAACTCAGAGACTGAATTAACAGAAGGAAAAGAGATAGCCAATACATCGTCAAAGTCATGGCCAGGGGTTCAGTTAAAGAGGAGAAATAAGAAACCGAGGGTTGCATCTGGCAAACCTCAAGTCGTGAAGCACAGGCTAGGAGACAGCGTCAGCGGTAGATGCTCAAGGAACAGGTGACAGCTCGTGTAGCCAGAGGACGTATCCATATACAAGCCAATGCGGGACAATCTTAAAAAGCCGCAGCATCCCCAGTTAGATTTGCAGCCAGGAGGTTGCAATGACCCTCTCACAATCATTTCATTCACAACGGCCGGGGTGTCCCTGCCAGCGAGCAGCACGGTACGGACACGCCGCTCTGAACGGGACACGTGAAGGGCCTGTTTTGCAGGTCACATTTCCATTTGCTTTCTGCGCGAGGTGCCCCATCACCAAGCATCTGCCTCCATGCTACAGGAAAGACCCCCTGGCATGGGCATTTGCTGCTTGGGACCCAAGCTCCAAGAGGACCTATGGAGTGAAGCGTTTTCCAGCCATGCTACACAGAGTCTCTATGGCAAGAAGAGGCCTCTGCCAGCCCTAATAAGCAATCCCTAGGTTGGCTTTTCTGATAGCAGCTGTGATCTAACTGCAGTGCATGTTGCTTGCTGAGTGACAGGAGCTACACAGACCTACAGGGTGGGAAGGGGCTTCGGGGGTCATCTAGTCCGGGTCCCTGCACGGAGACAGGCTTTGTGGTTCCTAAACCATCCCAGACGCCCAGCCACTGATGGGCACGTGCCCCGTCACAGCAGCGGTGGCAGCACAGGAGTGACTGGAAAACATGAAGAGTCTGGCCCAGCACTGCCACCCATCTGCTTCCGAGTGGGACGGAGAAGAGACAGGGTGTCCTTTCCCTGCCAGACAGGCACTCAATCCCCTGGAAGTGGCAGTGGAGATTCAGGGGCCTGAGCTGCCCCCCTGGAGTGTGCACATCCTGTGGACGCCTCGTGCGTCCAAGGGAAGTTGGGGAATGCAGCAGTGGGGAACAGCCAGGCAGGGCCAAAGGGGGCAATACACCCAGGGGCCAACCCCTGCTGGGGAAAGGCAAGGCCGCGGGTGCTGTCAGCGAGCAGCACGGGTGCAACATGGTTATGGCAGTATTGCACACAGACAGCTACATCCATGTTGGCCAACCCCCATGGGGAGAAGACTGACGGGGCCATCATCATCTGGGACGCTCTGCCCCTGCAGACTCCCCTGCACGCGCAACAGCAAGGTGCGGGAAGACTCAGCCGACCCTTACACTGACTCGGGGCTTGACTTTGCTTCTGGCTGTGGGCTCTGCAGGGCTTTCCCTGCCTCTTTTCCCCTCCTCTGTCCCAGCACCACTGGAGACAGGCCATTTAGCACAGAAGAGGAGGGGAACTTTATAGCCCGTGGGTCAAACCGCACCCAGGTGTCACTCCAGTTGGGTGACGGATGCACAGGTGGGGTGGAATTGATGCTGGATGCGGCCCACAGGCCCCAGGGCAGCACAGTCCATATCCGGGGGCATGCGTGTCACTGAGTCATATGGCACTTCAGAATGGGCAGCTTCATTGTGCTGATCTGGGACCAAAATGGGACAGATCCAAGGAGGTGCCGAGCACCTGCCACTGCCCTGAGGAGGGCTGTGGGTGCTCTGCACCTTTCAGGATTAGGCTCTCATGACACAGAAGATGAAAGGTGAAAGGGGCCGTCAGTCTGCTCAGATGAGATCAGTGCGAGTCGGATCCTCTAGGAAAGGGAGGGCAATATTTGGCAATATTTGCTCTGGGGGAAGAGCTGATCCACAGCCCTCACCCTGCACTGGGACCGGGGTGGAAATGGTAGCACACAGGTCCTGAGTCTGGATGAGCCCAAGCCCTTCCTGCAAGGGGCCAAGGCACCTCAGTGATGTCAAGGAGAGTCGAGGGCATTTGGCCCCCTATAGAAGAGGCTTGGGCACCTTGCTGGAGGGACCCTGCTGTGCCCAAAATACCCATGCTAGTGACAAGAGAAGTGAGCTCTGAGAATAGAAAAAGAAAAGGTATAAAAGAGAGAGGAAATGCTCAGGCAGGGAGAAGAGAAGCTCCAGCACTCTGCCCTGCAGCCCTCTCCTTAGCCCCAGCCATTGTCACCGCTCGGAGGATTCACCCTCAGTCCTGACGGAAGAGACACTTTGCCCCCCCAGACACCAGGATGCAGCCAGCACACCACACAGAAATGGCCAGGGGATGATCTACCTCTTTCCCTGTGCACCCAAGGCCTCTCTCTCAGTCCCTCGCTTTCTCCTCAAAACTTCCAATTTTAAGCGGAAGCCGTGAAACTAAATGAGCGCGATAGACAGAATCCACCTCGAGCCGTAGCCCTCAGGACTTGATTCAAAGCCCACTGAAAACCCCCGACTTCAAAGGGCAGCACATCCAGCTCTGAGAGAAGCGAGGCAGCAAAGACGATCATTGCCTAGGAGCCAGATGAAAGTCCTGCTCTCAAGTGAAAAGGCAGGCTGAGTGATTTTCAGGCATTTGGTTTGAGTTACTGCCTTTGGGCGCCTGTACACACCACAGGGTTTAATCCTCATTAAATTAAATAGGTTTATAACATTTAAAACATGTTTATTTTGGAGCATCACATCAGTGTTTGCATGTACTAGGTTTTCAAACGATTTAAGTCCAGTCCCTGGCCGGAACCACAGGAGCGTGAGATGGTCCAGCTCTGCCCCTCCGCCCCCTCTAGTCCAGGGCCCCCCACCCCGTGTCCTGCCACACACAGCTGGGGGCAGGGAGCTGGCAAATGGCACAAGAAAAAAAAAAAAGAAAGAAACGGAAGCAATTCTAAGGGGTGAACTACAAAAGAGTTGCAGTGCCATCTGGTAGAAAAAAAGGCTCATTACATGTCTTTGAATGCCTCTGTTTGCACGCAATGAATCCATGGATGCAACATTTTAAGTTGCAGCGAGCCAAGCTAAACTGCGCCCAAGAAGTTTTACTTTAATGCACTAGAAAGACTTCAAAAGCGTCCGGAAAACCCGGTCATGCAAACAGTCATGCCGCTGCAGCACAAGAAAGGGCAAAAAAATGGCGTGTACAAACGGCCTTTGGATACAAGGGATGACTAGCATGGAGTGCTTGGAATAGCTCAATGGTCCTCCTAGCCAAGAAATGCACCCGCCATCGTTAGCAGGCAGGTGAGAGAAGCCACCCCAGGGTGAACCTGACAAGGTGGGAGCCACGCATCCTCCAAGTGACATCCTGGCCTGTAACCTCGACCTCCACATAATAAACTCATACTGCTGGTATTAACAAGGAAGCTGGAAGCAGAAGGAAGGCGAACAATGTTTGCCTCCTTCATTATCATAGAAACGTGTGATCTTTGCCCTCTGGGACACTGCGAGGCAATTCCAGGGGAGCACAGAGCTAGGATAAAAGTAGAAGAGCAAGAGGTCCTTCCTTATTCTGCCTACCACACTATTTGGGGATGAGGGATGAGAAACACTCGTATATTCATCCAGTGAAACTCTCCAACAGCAACTTCTCAGCCAGCGAAAATGTAGCTTACCTGGAGCCCTCAGACCAGAAATGTGCCTGCTGTGGCAGCTAGCGGGGCGGGGATGAACTGGGTGACCTTTTTCAGATGAATCGGTCATTCACAGAACGCGGTTTGGGGGAGGATCAAGACTACTGGCCATGCTGAATAACACTGAAGCATTGTGACTTTTTGCAAAATGTTCCTTTTTTTTTTTTTTTTTTTAAGCAACGTTTTAGCTTTTTCAAAACAAGCCTCAAAACCAAACATGCGGAAAACGACTCCCAAAAGTGAAAAGGCTCCCCCCAAGAACACGCCGCAGTGTTTTGTTTGGGGCTGAACGGCTCGACTCCGAGCTGCGCTGCTGGGTAAGCCGACCGTTCCTTATCTTTCAGTTCAGCCAGCGAACTGAGCAAGCATCGACGCGGCCAGCTCTGCTTGGGAGTTTGCTGTCTCACGTCGTACTAAACCAGCACAGCACAGACTGGGGGCTCGTCTCACTGGGGAGGATCAAATACAGCCATGGGGCAAAGCAGGTGTAACAGCGGTGAAATCAATGGAGCTCTCTGGTGAGCTACACCAGGGCTTCAACCGGGCTCGTTTGCTGCACTACACTACATGCAATATCCAGCAGCCTCTTACTAAGCTGCAGCTCCTATGAAAACCCTGGGTCCAATCCTGCACTCCTCAGCTACCCTACGGTCCCACCGAGTAATGCAGGACCCGGACTTGTGGGATGCACGTTGTGCGGCTGGAACATGCGTTCTACTCCGAGCCATTTTATTCTGGAGCAATACTTCCCTCTAGCAGTGCCTAGGCGCATTTAAATACACCTGAAAGCTACATCCCCGTCATGCAGATGCTCAGTGCCACTTCTGCGAGGGACAATACAGTACTGGATAGATGCTTTGCAAGCTCCATACAATGAAAAGTCCTAAGAAAGGGTTTTTCTTGTGACATGCTGGTTTTTAAAAGAGAAGACAAAAAAGAAATCCACAATAAATTAGAAGTCGGCACAGCTTCTTACGGTGCTCCTCACCACGAAAATGAATACTTGAGAAACAAACTGGAGCTCTGGGTCTTATAATCTTGTCATATTTAAAAAAAAAAAAAAAAAGAAGATAGAATAATTCACTGGTTTTGCATAAAAATAAACACATTTAAGCCAAGAGTTTGATGGTAAACTGGATAAACCCACTATGCTATATTTTTATATATATATCTATATATATTTCTATATAAATTTATAACTTTTTTCTAACATTATTCTTTGAAGGAGTAACTGGGTTCATATAAATGCATAAAAATAGAGCTTTGAAAGGACGGTGGGATGATCAAGACAACCTTGATTTAAAAAAATAGGAGAATATGCTATAGCAGCGGCTCACAGCACCATCACCCGCTGCGTCCAGGGCTGCGGTGTTGTGAGCGTGTGCTCTAAAATGCTGTCGTTTTTATATGGGCGTGCGGCAGAGGGGAAAGAAGAAAGGACTATCCATTGCAGCAAGTGTTTTTCCCCCCCAAAACACAAACAAGAAAACAAAGAGAATCTGGAAAGGAGACGGGGCCAAAGGGCCAAGTCTGATCTCGCTTACGCCGATGCAGGATTCAGAAATCGGCCCACTGGACTTAGCTATAATACTTAAAAGAGATACAACGCCAGCACTCCTTAACGCACAGGAGTGTAACCGAGATCAAAATCTGACCCTTGAAGAGAAGAAAAGTCCACTTTTGACCTATAATAGAAAGATGGTTTTCCTGTTATCCTACAAGCAAATCCGAGCGTGTCGGAGAAGGGGGGGTCAGTAGTGTCACTGGGCCAACATCCTGGGCGTGCTCAGGTAATGCCAGCAGGTATTAAATAGCAGGGTCGTTTCATACAGTGATCTTGTCCCAGGAGAGCAAGAGGTAGCCTCACCCCTAAGGGTCCCTTTAAAGGAAAAAAAAAAAAGGAGTCGGGGCAGAAGGGAACGACCTAACAAAAGATCTGATCTGCTTGCCCAGCGGCATCCGTGTTCAAGTATAAATTTAAAGTACCGTTGTGGGACGTGCGGGTCTCGGAGGATCGAACCTGTTGATTTTGCCAAGCACGATGCGCCCCTTGTAAACACCGTGCAGCCTGGTTGCTTAAAAGAAAACCAAGTCCAGAAAACTAACCGGGAGCTAAAAATGGTGGGGAAGATTCCTGTCAGTACTAGAACATGGCATGTTGTTATCCCCTCCTTTTCTAACTCATGGGGATAGGATAAAGTCATGCAGCTCTTACGTAAAGATTAAAATGGCTTGCTTTTCTCTGTCTTTGACTTATTCCCCAGCACAGCAGTGGAGGAGGCAGGTCTAACAGGCTTCTTCAAAGCCAGAAATAAGCATCCCACAATCAGAAACACAGAGAGCAGATTGGTTTTCTCAGCTACGCTTTTGTAAACTTTCCTGTTCACACCCCTGCCCTTAAAAGTGCACTTGCTAAACCGCAAGCCTCAGGGACCACCACTCTCTCTCCGTATAGCTACGAATCTACTTCGGGTTTCTTTTTCTTTTCCATTTCACAACTTGTGCCAACCAATCCAGAGTTTCAGCTTTTTTTAATGTCTTAATTTCCAGGATCTGCCTGAAGTAACATTTCACAGGAAGGCAACGACCGCTGCGATGCTCCACCTCCCGCGTCTTGGGGAGTTTGGGATCGAGCGCTGCCTCCCGAGTGTCGCTCTCCCAGGTAACATAGGTGGTTTGTTCTTTAAATGTATAAAATCACAGTTCGTGTTACGTTTTCAAAGGAAGCAAATAAAACACACACACGCACACACGCACACACATCATATTGGTGAACACTGTACACTAAATATGTCTTTTCAACAGCATAACGGGATGTTTGGCCTACCAAAGGTCCTAACATATGGGGAGTCTGAATCGTCAGGGATGCGGATGCCATGCCAGCAGCCACAAGCACAAGCCAGCTGAACCCACCCACCCGGGAGTCATCGGCGCGTCCCGTCTCCGGGACAGTCGCCTTTCCCAGGTACCCAACCGTCATCCCCCAAATCCAGCCAACACAGTACATACTGGAACCACACTGCGTCACTTCTGAATCAGCCCTCTGAATTCAAATGCTGTTAAATCAAAGGGGGGAAGGGGTATTTGTCTTGCCTTATTATTATTATTATTATTATTAATATGTATATATTTGAATAACACTTTGAATTCAATTTTACTTCTAAAACCTTGCCCTTTGAGAAGAACCCACCCATTAAGTTGACACTTCTTAGGTTTATGTTCCTTTAAAAATTCTCTCTTTTTTTTTTTTTCCTCCTAAACCATCTCCCAGAAAACTTGCTTTCTTCCTGCAGAAGAACCAGCTGGTACCCGGGCTCTCACTGCACGCGCTCCGTGAAGTTCTCCGGGAAAACCCCCCGGCATTGGTCAAGTTCCTTATGCTGGAGCCAATCAGCTTCTTTCACCCCCATCAGCCATCCTTCATCCTGGCAGGGAAAGAAAAAGGCATCAGGTACGGGGGCAGGTCGGGAGACGTCCAGCTCGATGCGCGGACGGAGCCTCATCGGACTCCAGCCGGGGAAGCAAAAGGAGCTCCCGGTCCTTCTTCCCCAGCCGGTGCCCTCCAGAGTCCACGGGAAACCTCCCACCAGCCTGGAGGGGGCACGTAACAGGGACAATGCTCGAGGCAACAGTGATGATGCCTTTCACAAGCCCGGAGCCCGCTCCCACGTCTGCTCCGTGTCAAACACAAGAAACCCTGGAAGTCCGAGATCACAACCACAGCTGATGCGCTCCTCGGGAGCCTCTAGGTCAGGGGCAGGCAGCCCCCGGCACAGGTGCCGAAGCGTGGCACATGAGGGCATTTTGCTTGTCACATGCACCTTGGGGCGGATGATGGGGAAGGGGCCGGGGCTGTGCTGCCACAAGGATCAGGCCCCTTGCAACCCCACCACCGTCCGCCCCCGGCACGCCAACATCTTCCAAGTCAAGGTTGGGGGTGTTTTTGGCATCTGCCCAAACACATCGCCAACCCCTGCTCCAGGTCAACCACAAGTGGCTGGGCTTGGCGTGAGAGATGTGGGGTGACGTGCTAGGCTTGCACTATGCACGGGGACAGATTAGGAGCTCAGGCTGGACCCTATGGAGCCGCGCCCACGCATCGCCAGTGGAGGAGACTCGGGGCCCTCACAAACATCCTCTCCTGTGTTTTTCCCTCTGCAGAAATGCCAGGGGAGGCTTTGGGCGTGCATGAGGAACAGGGAGGAGGAGCGGCGAGGAGCCTGCACTGCTGCTCATAAGCACGCAGAGGAGATGCCAGACTGGGTCAAGCCACAGGTCCGTCCAGCCCGGAGACCTGCACCTCACAGATCCTCCCTCTGCACCTGGCAGGGGAAGGATGCCAAGGGAGGGGGCGTTTATGCAAGGCTTATCCAGACTTCTCTCGCCCTCTGCAGCTTCCAGTATTCACAGGCCTAACGGAGAAGTTGCAGCTCTCGCTACCGTGTTTAATACCAACAGAGGGACCCATCCTCGGTGCATCTGTCCCACCCTCTTTGGTTAAATGATCAGCCTCCACAACATCTCGTGGCAACGGGAGTCATCTTGGGCAGGCAGCTGCGTGCACTGTGCTGCTTTCTGCCTAGTCTGATGCTGCCGTTAGGCTTCCCTTCAGCTACCGACATGCAAGGGCCCCGGGCAGCCTTGGGGGCCTCCTATGGCTTGGGGTCCCTGCTCCAAAGACGCCTCGGACTTGTGCACTTTGAAGCCATCGCAGGAGACAGCACACAATACTCACACGTGTACGCAACTCAAACGGAGCAGCCAAGCAAAGGCAAGGGGGGTGCCATAAAATCCATGGCCATCAGTATGCCACAGCACAGCAAGACGAAGGGCTGGGTGAAAGGCAAGAAGCCCAGGGGTCTTTACCGCAGCGTCCGGCTTGCAGGGAGCCAAATGCTAGGGATCAGCCTTCTGCAGCCTGCACGTGTTACAGAGAAGCGCGACATGCAGGTCTCCCATCCACCCCAAGCAGATGATGATGTGGGACGACCCTAGTCCTACGCACCGCCAAGTCCAAGGGACAGGAAAGTCTGTCGCACTCCTGCTCTGACATCTGAGCTGCTGGTCAAGCCCCTGCGACCGGTCAGGACCCCGAGACTGCAGGCATTTGTACCAAGTTAGACAGGCTGCCTGTTAGTCCAAGCTTCCTTTCTCGCATGCATGGCCCACGTCAGAGATGCACGGTTGAAAGGCCACGGCTGCTCGCCTGGGGGCTGCCAGGCAGGGACAAGTGGGGAGCTGGAGCAAGGGGCACATTCCACGTGGACGGCAGAGTTAGAGTTAGAGGGCTCGATGCTGCTGCACTGCCGGGTTAGAAACACTCAGAGCATCACCTTGTGCAGCCGGACCAGTCGTGACTTCTTAGCTCTGACAGCTGCATCCAGCTAAAGTGCACACATAGATCATTGAGAACCTCTGCTCTGCTCTGCTCTGCACACACCACCTCCTACCGCTTATGCTAGGCAAAGCTCTCCCGTGGCTTTCCACAGAGCCAGGGCTTATACTTGAGAAGCTACTAAATGATGACGTGCTCAACCAGGTCGGTCCCATCCAGAGCGCAATGTGGCCTGTTCCACCCACAACTCACCCAGTCCCTCCCAAGACCATCTCGAATTGCAGCGAGCAACTAGCAGTAGGTCTGAGTGCTTTACACAGAGATGCATCAGCACTAGCTCTCCCTTTTACGGATGGAGAAGTGACTTGCTTAAGGAGACCCAAGAAGTCAGTGGAGGAGCTGATGGATCCTGACTACCGAGCTATGCGGCCTCCCAGGAAACAGTATCCGAGGGACCAGGTTTATCGGTCCTGCCCGGAGGTGAATCAAACCTAAGGGCCTTTAGAGCATCATGCAGGCCAGGAAGGAGGAGTCTCATCGAAACTGCTTCCCTTCTGCACTGTCCAGACACTCCACATGCCAAGACCCCCCACAGACCCCGGGAACCACAAGTAGCGCAGTGCAGCCAGCTGCGTGCAGTGGGGCAAGCAGGCAGATCGGTGTAGCGGGGGAGTCTGCAAGCCTGTGCTCACACTGCGTCGCCAGGGCACATCTGTGCTGTCTCACAAGCAGACGCCGCACCACGCAACCTGGCGGGAGCACGCACGGGGAGAGGGAGGGAAGGTTTCATCCACTTGGCAGCAATTCTCTAAATCTGGGACAAAACCTTGCAATTCAGGGACTCGCCTAGAAAATGCAAGCTGGCTGGTTGCATTAGCAGCGAGCCCCGAGCCTCGGCAAGCTGAGGAAGTCTCAGCCGAAGCTTTTACGGACAGTTCATAATAAACAGCCGGTGCAGCTGGGGGTTGCAGCGGAGAGTCAGAAACCTCTCATCTGAGGCTGTGCGTGACATGGAGCATCTCGGTTTAGCCTGGGAGGACATTGCCGCCTGCTGGCCAGCTGCATTAGAGCATCCCCGAATAAAGCTGCCGTCCGGCGGGACAAGATGTAGCCAGGGCACAGCGCGACTGACAGCGTCACGTCCACATACAGGAGGATTTGCCAGTGGATCCAAAACTGCAGGCTGTGCCTTGCTACATCAAAAGCTGGGGACAGTGGATGGGATTCAAAATTAAGGGGAGAGGAGGGTCGATCTTGCAATCGGTTGTGCCTCCTTGCTGGCTGTACAATCGGTTCCTGCGGCTCTGCCAGGGGGAGGAAACCCTGCATACACAAAGGCCGTTGGAGGGAGGAAGAAAGGGATCTTCTTGTTGAGGTCCCCACCCTGCACCCCACTTTCCACGCCATTAGCTAGTCTCACCCCTCCGCCTTCTGCATGCACGCCGGGCCCCCTCCCACCATCACGAAACAGCTCGAGACAGCACGGCTCCCCAGCCCGCGGGGCTGCAGAGGGGGAAGCAGAAGCAGCGGGTGCCCGCCCTGCCCCGCTCGCCCCTCACCTGCTCCTCGGGGTTCTCGAAGGGAATCACTAGCACGACGTCGCCTGCCTTCAACTGCAGCTCGTCGCTGTCCGTGGCCGTGTAGTCGTGCATGGCCTGGACCTGCGGAGAGACGACGGGTCTGGTGAGCAGGAGGTGCCAGCATCTGCCTGGGTCTCCAAGACCTGATGAAATCCCGTTGAACCCCTAAACCCCTATGGTTCCAGTTCGTTCTGGCTGGCTGCATCCAAAGGGCTGGCCCCCTCTCCTGTCTATCCCTCTTGGAGATCTTCGCCTGCAAGCTGTTCTGCTTCCCCTGGAAGGAGGTGCCTCGACTCAGCAGCTCATCAGCAAGCAGGCTTTGGTCTCTGGACTCGGGTGTCCGGCTGAGCTCTCCAGGTGAGGCATGAGTGTGAACTGGGCCACACGCATCCAAGCCTCTGAGCAGCTGTTCTTGCTCCCAAATCACAGAGGCTGAGGGTTTGTGGAGCCTGCCGGCACCCGTCTAGGGCACACACACTGCCCTGCAGTTCCCATGCTAGCTCAGGGCACTGACACTTTACCCCAAGCTGTGTCTGAACCAAACCCCCGTCCCAAAGACCTTCCAACTCAGAGGCACGTGCCATCTGCACCAAGCTCCTCTCCTCCCAGCGGGGTCCTGTTATGGCACCATCTCCAGCCCCCAGATCTGCCCTCTGAGGAGTGCAAAATCCAGCTCTGCTTTTTGCAAGCCAGAGGCTGCCTTATTCTCCCAAGTCCTGGCTTTCCAATGGGCTGCACTGTGTTTCTCAAGACATTCACTAAATCAGGGGGAAATGAGATTCACCCATTCCAGGAAACGCGGCCAGGGTCAGGTGGAGCACCCCGCTGAGCACAGGGGTGCTGTGCTTCACCAAGCAGGTGCACCAAGCCGGTAGCCCTGTCCGGTGGGCACCTGCTGAATCAGCGGGCTCAGTGCAAGGCAAAACTTTCTCTTTTGCAGACACCTGCATACTCTTCTGCTCAGTGACCAAGAGCAATAGCTGCCATCTGGATCAGACAGCCAGGCGGCTGCACTCTGGCATGGCTTGTGTAGGGGTGACCCCACTCTGAGCTGGGGGTTGGACTAGACAGCCTCCTGAGGTCCCTTCCTCTACTGTCTCCAAGCCACGCATACGCCCATCACCAAGAAGTTCCTGGAGATAAGGCAAAGCAGACCCTGCAGAGCGGTGCTGAGCACACACCAATCAGCACACCCAACAGAGCGAGCCTGAACACAACGCTCGGTTTTCAGGAGTTAGGGCACAATGCCACAGCACTTTGCACACCCTAACAGCTGGCCGCGACACTTGCACGCAGCTTGTGATCCTGCTTCACATGTAGTGTGGCTATCCAAGTGTCCACGCAGGCATGGAGCACGTGCAGGAGGCTGCATATTCACCAGGCAGGTACGTGGCTCTGTACCCATGCACCTGCCCTCCTTTTGAAGCTGGCCTCCTGTGCAGCCAAGAAGAGGAGATATACAAGGCCAGGAGGAAGACCACAAACAAGCTGGAGGGTGTGCACCTGTGTGACGGGGACAAGCCCAGGGTCCCAGCACGCTCCTTGCTCTCAAACTTCCCCCTGGCACTGCTCTCCACCCATTTGATCTAACGAACAGGAAATGCAAGGGCCAATGCTCAGCTTCAAAGGCAGCCTTGATCTTCAACATGCTACATCTGTGCAGAAAGATCTTCACAGTCTGGCTGCTGGTTTCCGCACTTCAGATCTACTGTCCTCTCCCAACCACAGTCTCTCCCACAGCACCCACTTCCTTCCTCCCTCTTCCTAGCTGGGTTCGCCACTGCTGTTCTCCACAGTTTGCATTATTTCTCCCCAGAGGGCTTTTGCTTTTTGCTGCCCTGGTTTCTAATCTCTTCAGGTCCCATGGCTTCCCATCCTTCTTAGTGTTCCCACTGCTTCCTCGTTCACCGTCACTTGCCAAAATTATCTGCATGTTGCCTTGAAGGGTTTAGCTTTTCTAAGAGCAAAGACAGGTTCTGGGTCTTGTGTCCTATCCAGCGTGTGAAGCTGGCAGAGACCGTAGCCAACCATGACCACTGCTAATGCAGGAGGAAGAAGAGAACCCAGCTCACACTCGCAGAAAATTCAGGTTGAAGGGACCTGCAGAGATCACATCTAGTCCAACCCCTGCTCCAAGCAGGACCAGCCCCAACTGCATCATCCCAGTCAAGGCTTTGTCAAGTTGGGTCTTAAATACCTCCAAGGATGGAGACTACACCACCACTCTGGGTAACCTGTCCCAGTACTTCACCATCCTCCTCGTGAGAAAATTCTTCCTTAAATCAAACCTCAACTTCCCTTGCTGCAGCTTGAGCCCATTGCTCCTTGTCCTGTCATCTGCCCCCACTGAGACCAGCCCAGCTCCATGCTCTTTGCAGCCCCCCTGCAGGGAGGTGAAGGCTGCTATTCAATCCCCCTCAGTCTTTCCTTCTCCAGACTAAATCAGCCCATTTCCCCCAGCCTCTCCTCACCAGTCCTGTCCCCCAGCCCCACAACCATTTTCACTGCCCTCCACTGGACTCTCTCCAATGTGCCCACATCCTTTCTGTAGTGGGGGGCCCACAGCTGGACACAGCACTCCAGATGTGGCCTTCCCCGTGCCGAATAGAGGGGAAGAGTCACTGCCCTCCATCTGCTGTCAGCGCTCCTACCGATGCAGCCCTGGATGCCATTAAGCTCATTCTCCTAGGGCAGTACAGGCCGTCAGGCTGACAGGAGCTACTACAGAA
Organism: Alligator mississippiensis; assembly: GCF_030867095.1. Taxonomy (NCBI): domain Eukaryota; kingdom Metazoa; phylum Chordata; order Crocodylia; family Alligatoridae; genus Alligator; species Alligator mississippiensis. Next base: position 251,800,001 of record NC_081827.1, read on the forward strand.
AGTACAGGAGATATTGGAGCAGAGACAGCAGAGAGCAGGTGCTGTACTTCACTGTATTCTCTTTTTATCCCTCCAGGGTCGTATGTAAGTGGGGCCCTTCCTGCTGAAGCCCTAGACATGGACCGTTCCTCAAGGCACGTTCCTGGACTAGCTGCAATCCAGTTCCTAGGACTGCCTACAATATTGGTGGCTTCTCCTTCCCCTCAGCCTCCACCTGCAAGCTGCAACACGGCTGCTGCACGGCCGTGAATACCGCAGCACGAATGCCTCCTGCGATGCGCCCTGGGGCACGTGCTCAGCGTCCAAGAGCAGCCTCTGCCTCACCCTCCTGGGCACCCTGCTACCTCCACACACAGGTGCTCACCTTGAAAAGGAAGCCCGGTGGCATGTCGGCCCTTTCGGAGGCACCGCTGCTTTCCACGGTCCCGTTGACAGTGGCTGGGAAAGTTTCCACAACTACAGCAGGCAGAGAGCCCTGCAGGGAGCAAAGCCACATTGAGAAAGGAACAAACACATGTTTACAAGCATTTATCCCTGCCCTGGGCACCCACTGTAGATTCAACCAGCCCCTGGCAGCGTGCTACAGATTGGCAGCGGGGTTGCCCAGGCTGCGAGTCAAAGGCAGCTGATAGCCATAACTCACCGCACCGGAATAAAAGGGAAAGCAGAGAAACGGGCAGAAACCAAGGGTTTGCAATGAGCGGTTATTCTGGGGGCAGCGACTGTCTCTAGTCTGAGGAAGGGAGAAGGTCCTGACTTCTTCCGGGCGACACGGCTGATGCATTCAGCCAGGTGATGTATTTTCTGGGGGAGCAATACTCCCCACCTGCCCGGCAATCACTGCAGCAGCCCCGGGCAAGTCGCATGGTGCCCAAGTTGAGGCAGAAGTTAAAAGACTTTCTCAAGGCCATAAAGGAAATCAGTGTCAGAGCAGGAGTCTGGTGTGGGGGCAGCATTCGACCCTAAATTAAGCTGAGCATGATTTCCACAGGGAGAGGGTCAAAGGAGCAGGATGTTTTTTGGTCTGGATCTTCTCACCAAGGTGGGGGTAGGACAAGAAGACGTCCGGAGGACCCTTCCAGCCCTGCTTCTCTAGGACTCCCTGAGGATCACCAAAGTCTTGGGTTGAGCGTGCAAAGCAAGCACAGGGCAAACCTGCGTAACGCCTTCGGGGACGGGGACCACCACGGACACCGTCGGCATGCAGCGGGTCCAGACCTGATCACTTTGCCCAGGAAAGGGGGCCTGGGGGAGGGGACCTGCCCCCCCGGGGTCTTACAGAGCCAGATCCTGAGTCAGCTTCGGTTTTAGGTGCTTCGGCTCCAGCTGCCGCTGCTGCTGTCCCAGCTGCTTCGGATCCGCCGGAAGCGGCGTCTGCAGGCTGCAACACAAGAGCCGCCCCCGGGCAGAGAGTTAGCGAGCAGAGGGAGCGGGAGTGCGTGCACACACCTTTGCATGTGCATGGGCTTAGATTGCTAAGACATTATAAAAGCTCAGGGCCCAAGGGAGCACTGGGCCAGGGGCTCAGCTAGACTGACACAGCTACCATGCCTTCCTCAGACCGCGGTTGATTTACACCAGCTCCTGGCTGGCCCAGGAGGAACGAGACTCCTGTTTAATCTTCCAGATAGAGAAAAACTACCAGGGAAGCCTCTGATTAAACAAGAGCTTATTTGGTTTGCGGCTGGGCCAAGGAAGGAGGTTTGCTTGGGCTGTAATTTCTGAAAGTTTTTTCCAAAGGGTATCATCTACTAACAGCAGTTCCCAAGGATTGCTACGACTGCTTCGTGCACTAAAAAAATGCCACTTTGAAACCTGACAAGCGCTCCTTGCAACCCACCAAAACTACACCGGGTCCTGCTGAACTAGAAACCTCCCAGACAGCGTCTCTCGACTCTCCATTCCCACACCCCTCGCCCCTTAAAAACCACAACCATCAGCCCACTGCCTGGCCCTCCGTGCTGCTAGGGAGAGAGAGAAAGAGAGAAATCGTGAGAGCGGAGACCCGCTCAGACGTGCTTCACGGCGTGCAGCTCGGGTCTACGTCAAGGCGAGGCCTCTTAATGCAAGAAACCGCCGCGGATGAAGAAGGATCTCGAGTGCCACGACCCAGGAGCATGCGAACAGGACAGTCACCAGGAAAACACCTTCGGCAGATGGTCACTACGGACAGCACACAGCAGGATGTGTGTACGTACGTCTGCACCATCCGTACACAACATCTCACATAGCCATATGAACAGAGTACGTGTCTATGAATATTCACACGCATTTCCTAGGTTTATTGACTGGCACGCTGCGTCTGTACAGTCTCTATACAGACGAGCGTATATAACCCCTACTAAACAACACAGGCATTTTCATTCGAGTCTCTCAGGCCCCGATCCTGCCTGTGCTCCGTGTAGACAGACCCTTGCAGGGGCTTCAGGAAACAGGGTGAGGTCCTGAACGGCCACCACGGGATCAGGGCCCTGGCAGGGGCTGGTTTTGCAGCCACCAGGCTCTCCCTAAATGCCATTTAGCATTTAAAGGAAGGCGGGCGGTTCAAGACCCGTCGGGCTTCCAGTGCCCTCGACTCTGGTGAACATTGCATTCGGGATAGACTGGGACTCGAATTGCACTTACTTGGGCAGGCTCGGTCTCCGTGGGCTGGCTGGGCCAGTCCACAGCAAAGGCGCTATCGCACTGATCCACAGACTGCATGCTGCTAGAGGAAGTCTTTTCAGGCTGGCGGGTGGAATTGGGAAAGAGGGAAGGGGAAGGAGGAAGATGGCAGCGGATGGGAACGTGAGAAGATAAAAATGAGAGGTGTGGGGTAAACGGGGAGGGAAAAAGAGTAGAAAAATGAGACACACACAGAGGTACAGATATTCTGGGAGGACATCTGCAATTCATCTGCAAATGCATGAGCATGTCGTGGTAATCAGTGCCATTACTTGGAAAAAAAAAAAAATCAAGCACACCAAGAGGTGGGTTGGTTTAGAGACATTACTTTCAGGCAGTTTAGGGCAACGATGGTGAGTCTGGGGCGGGGAGAGAGGACATCTGACTGCGCAGGAGAGCAATTTGGGTTTGGGGTATTTTTATGTTCATGTGGTGGTGAACATGAGAAGCAGCTGCATTCAAAAGCAGATGTGAGGAACACACGGGCTGTCTCCTTGGGGTCCGCAAATAGCCAGGATGCATCTGTTACAAGGAACCTCCTCACGGCTTTCAAACACATGGATTTAGTCTGCAGGGACTACATCCGGTCAGTCCTATTGAAAACCAGTGACTTCCAGCAGGCACTAACTTCAAGATGGTCCCTTTCCTTATCCTCATCAACGTACCTTGCTTCTAGCATGCAGCACCCTCCTGCCGCACCACGCTCCCCTGTTCCAGTCCCGGGACGTCACAGCTCAGCAAATGCAAGCACTGTCCATCGTCACAGCCACGCACCTTTCTTCAGCAGAAACTACCAGCGCTGCACACTGAGGGCAAGCCTATACCACTTCCAACGCGAGTCCACCATAAACGAAAAGAGGGCTAATGAACTTATGGCCAAGCCGGCAAGCTTCTCCCACAGCATCCCACTTCGTTCACTACTCTTCTAGGTGGAAGCAAGGCATGGTTGCGTTTTGCTTCCTTGCAAGATCTCCTATATTGTTACCATCCCTAAGCCCATCCTCAGTCCTACCTAGATGGGTAATGAACTCAAAGTATACACCAAGTAAAGCACGTGGCAGAAGTCTCCACCAACAAGGGAAGGGGACAGAGCTGGGCCAGGGTTGAGATGCATCCACAGACTCCCTCATCCAGGTCTGGAAGGGCAAAGTCCCCCCCTCAGGTCAGAGATAGTTTCCATACTGAAGCAGACCCAAGCCACTAAGCTGGCCCTGTCCCTCTCCTGATGCACTCCGAATTCATTTATAAGCCAAGCTGCAATGTAGATGGCTTTCCACAACAAAACAGCAATGCACCTGCAAGCCCAGCTGACTGCCAGCCTTAAACTAACACGATCCTGCAAGAAGTCTGCTAACAACAGTAGCAGTAACATGGAGATGAATACCCCAGGTCGACAATCATTGCTTACCCCCACTGATGCCCTTTAACATGCACTTTGTACCCTTTCACTTCCCTCTTCATCTCTCAGACTCACCATATCCATGGGCTTACGGGGCCCACAGATATCCTGAATCTCTCGCACTACCACCATCCCGCTGCTGATTCCCACAGCAGCCCTGGGGAGCGCCGCGTTCAACACAAACCCATGAAATGCTACACAGGTCTCTCCTGTTTAATTAGATGCACTCCCAGGATGCTTATTATTTGGATTGAATGAGCTTGGAACTGGGCTCGATGCCAGCCAACATGCGTTTGGCCGCGTGTGCTTGTATTTGGGTAAGTGGAAAGAAGCCGCGTTGAGCAAGGCAGCTCATTTACAGAAACTGCATTTTAATAAGTGAGGGGTGGAATGCAATGAATCTCCTGGATTTCAGCAAAAAGCATGTTGGTGTCATCCACTTACTCTATTTTAGCTACTGCATAGCATCCCGGTGTCTGGACACCACGCTACATGCGCATCCCGGTGTCTGGACGCCACGCTACATGCGCATCCCGGTGTCTGGACGCCACGCTACATGCGCATCCCGGTGTCTGGACACCACTCCACATCCATAGGGAGCTGGGGAAAAACACTTGTTTTTCCTGGATCAGAAAGCCTTGCTTTTCTGCCTTGTTTTATTAAGTCAGCAGCTTTACATATCCCAGATGCAAGTGTACCAGATTGCACCTTGGATGTGCAGGAGGAAGTCCCACGCAGGTGGGAATCACAGGTTCTGGGGAGATGTCTGACTACCACCGTTTTTCAAGTTATGAGCAAACCAAAAATGACGGAGATGCTTCCTCTGGCGATTCCTGTGTGATGCCAAACACTACAGCTGGCTCCAAATTGCCCTTTCTCTGGGACCCTCCCGCATCAGGGTGGGTCAGGATCAATGGATGGGTTGACAAAACTGTCTTTAGGGGTGGCTACCATCAGCTTAGCCCTGGGCCCTTTGGGGGAGGGCAACACAGACATCTAATAAGTAAGCAAAGGTATTGTTAGGTGGATTTTCAAGTGTGTAGCAAGAACACACACTTCCTTCCGCAGCAGCCTCCTCTACACATAAATGGGGGAGAGGGGTTTCCACCTTCTGAAGCCCCGCTGTTGTTGCACCGGCTGCAAGGACATGAAAGAGGAAGAACGTGCGTCAGTCCTTCCCACGATGCAAGAGCAATACCCCAAAACAGCAAAGAAACCACAACTTAACAAACCAGCCCTGCACTGTTTTGGGGAAGGAACAATTCGGCTGATTCACGAAGACCGAGGTTGGGCCACGTGACCAAATGCTTCTCAAAGGGGCAATCGTGGAGACGGACCGAAGTAACCCAAAGGGGCTCTGCTTTTAAGGCAGGAACCGTTACCCTGTAAAGACATGACTTTTCTTCTTTTTTTTTTTTTGTTTAAAAGAAGGGAAAACACAGATAGAGCACGACATGGGGAATGACATGGATGAACGCGATCAGCGGGGGGAGCCGCCTTCTCAACATGCCCTGGGTGTGCACAGGCTCCTTCACCTGGGGGCTAGCTAATTAGCAGTCACTCTAATTAGCCTGCACTACCTCCTGGGGCGGTGAGCAGGAGCATTTGCACTGCCCGCCTGGAGCGCAGCAGCTTGTGCGAGCGGCCTGCCCCCAGGGAGGGTGAACTTACCGCCCATCTCTCCGAATGCAGATTTGCTGCTACAAGCAAGCTTAGCAAATGAGCTCCAATTTACAGAGATGGGGGTAAACCAAGGGGCAGTTGAGAGGCAGGTACACCGCGTTAGGCAAGAGAGGGCAGGAAGGGAATAAGAGGCCAGTGGGGGTATGGAGAGGCGCAGACGCGGCTATACAGCAATAGCAGGATTAGGGACACGGACAGCAATGCCAAACACCATGGAGATGATGAGAAAGCTCGCGGCACGGGCGACGGGGCGCTCTTCCGGGAACACCGGGCGCGAGGCCCGAATGCATGGCTGCCGTCGAGGCCGGTCCACACCACAGAAGGCGGAAGCGGGTTCGAGACGCGGCGTGATGGGAGCGATGGGGTGGGGGGGACAGCGCCTGCACATGCCAGGGGAGATGGCAGGAGTTCACCGAGAGGAGAACGGGGGGCGATTCTTACCTCCCATAAATCCCAGGGGATAGACTAAGCATGTCAAAGGGCAACAAGAACAAAAAACAGGTTGAGACTCAATTATTGCAGCAGTACAAATGTCGTTCATACGCATTCAACGGCACTTACCTCAGCATCTTTCTATTTCCCTTAATGGTTTGAGACGTGAAACTCAGTCTCTTATAGAAGAGTGGTTAGCTGCACCGTGACCTTTATGCCAAGGAGCTCTGCCAACCCACAAGCTGTGCGGACGACCGGCCTAATTAACATGATGGCATCACCAAAATATTGGAAATATCCCAGTTGTGGATTATACTGGCAGCTGCTGTCCAAGAGAGCAGGCTGAGATTAGGGAAAACGTCCCTTTCCTTCATACTGGAAGCAAAAGGCCGAGGCAGAGGGCACTGTCTGAACCCAAGAAGGGCTTCAAACACTCAATTTAGCAAGAGTATAAACCAGGGCTGATGCCAAATTTGCATTACACCGAGGGCAGGATGAATGTGAATTTTGTGTCTTTAGGAACAGCCCGTATTTGCCAATCTTTCCTCTCCGCACAATAAGCCTTGACCCCATTTCTTAACTGGGAGTCAAATGCTCGTGAAGGTAGGAAGCTCCAGGCCGCTCCCCCGTGACGGTCCGTCAAGGCCAGGCTCCTGTTTCTACGAGAGGCCAGGGCCAGCAGTCCTCAGGAAAGCGCACCACCTCCAGAACAGCGACTTGTGCAACAACGTGCTGTTGAAGGAAGCTTCTCCTTAGCCCCAGGTGGAGGTTGCATCCAGAACCAAAGGATGCCATTTCCCTCCCAAAGTCCTTCCTGTCTAAGACAACGGCAGATTGCTAAAGCTCCCTGCTGCTCGCTAAACTGACGGTCACTTATGGACAGACCGTAACAGCGAGGGTGCAATTCCCACCCACACAACCAGGGCAATCTCCACGTGGTACGTGGAAGATGCTAGGGATGCACGTGCTGGCTGAGCTTTCAGATCTCGAGAAGAGGGTCCGCGGGGTGCTCCCCCGAACATCCGTGCGTGAGGGTGCAGATCCGATTGCTGCACGTGCAAAGCCAGGGGCACAATTACCCGACTCAGATGCATGCGTGCCCAGCGGAGCACGCAAATGTGCCGGCAGGCAAGTACTCGTGCCTGCTGCGTGCCTCTGAAAGCTCAGCCAACGTGAGACTATACAAGGTGGGCACAGGCGGCCCCCAGTCGTCAACAGTTCATTCAGGCAAGAAAGAGGGAATGGTGACGTGAACAAACCTGGGAGACGGGTGTGGGTGCCTTCCCCACACCGGCATCTGGTTTAATGGGATCAAAATCCAGATCCAACAGGCTGGCTCCCTCCTGGAAGGGCCCAGGGGCATCAAACTTGGCAGCGGTAAGGAAGAAAAGCAGTGTGAGCATTAGACAAGTGCTGGAGACAGACTGTGTGGCAGCTGATAACCAAGACTTGGGTTGCAGATGGCGTATTGCCTGCTCCCTACAACCTGCTTACCGCCTACAAGCGTGGGCAAGGCACTTGTGCAAACAAACCTGACCCTTTTACATAAAAAACTCCACCCTAACTCACCCTACATGTCTCAACAGCTGGCACGGCCAACTCAAGATAGCAGGGCCTATTAGGGCCAAAGTGCCAGCTTGGAAGAGGTCCTTTTCTCCTCCCAACTATCCTTTGCGTCTCTTCTGCATCAGGACCAGCTACACTGCGCTCAAGATTAACTTTCCCAGCCTCCTCGACAGAAGCCATCACCTTCAGGACTGAGCAACGGCAATCGCTTCGCTCCCAGAGTCTAGACCAGCCGTCTTCAGGGCCTCGAGCCGTGCACGGGAACGCATGCCCGACGGCGGTCTCAGCACTAACCCCTGCAGCAGCTAACCTGTCTTCCCTCTTTGCCGAATCCCAAATACCACCTGTGGTCGGATGTGCCATAAGTGACCATTCGCCTGTAACCGGCGATAATCAACGCACCCGATTTCCAGTCCGGCCAGCACAGGTTTCCGTGCTCTCCGCGTGGGCAGTCGGAAACACAACAGCTCATTTTCCAGGACATGCACAGATGCAGGAGATGTCACTGCCACCTTCTCAGCCAGCAAAGTGAGTCCCTTCATTTCTGATTAACTCGCTAGCTAGAGGCACTATCAGCGCGTTCACCCACAGCATTGAATGCAGCACAGTCGCATCCAGGGAATGAATCATTAACTTTCCAGACTGACCTGTGACATTTCACTCTCCGGTGCTGCAGGACCATTATGCGCCTCGCCCTTTCTGTCTAGCTCTTCCTTTAAAGGAACAATCCTGCCCAGAGTCCCCCAAGGCCCGTGCTATCAAGCAGATTTCCTCAGCTCTGCTCTTTTCAAACCCCTTTCAGGAATACCCACGGTTTGTGCTCCGTTTTCCTTCCCCAATTCCACCAAGGTCCAATACTGAAACGACTCCTGGGATTTCCTAACACACACCAGGTTATCTAGAGACAAGCTTCACATCACATTCACTGGTGAAGAAGGCCACGACATTTAACAGCGCGGCAAAACCAACACAGCGATCCACAGACCTATGGAAAGAGGACCGCACACAAGATCCACGTTCCCATCATGTTCCACCTCGGTGTAACTTCTGCCCATTTTTTACCTTCTTTTGTGTTGTTTAACACCCACAGGAATGAGTTTAGTCAGCTGAAACAGGGAAAGGAGCTGCAGACTTCTAGCCCTTGAAGCCCAAGTGACAAGCATGAACCCGAGTCCTCAGCGTCTAAAGCCCGCTGTATTCCCGTAATGTTTCTCCAGTAAAGTCTTTAACAAGCTTCCAGATCCCAGACTTTACGCCTTCCCTTAGTGCACCAAGATAGAAAGCGCCAGCTATACCACCGGCATCTTACCTGCTGTTCAAGAGTTATGTGCACGTATACCTGCATCAGATCTGCACCCTTTGCCTCTCTCCCCCAGTTCATTAGCTTACTCAAACTCCAGTATCAAACTAATATGGCCTTGGAGAAGGCACCAAACAGCAACAGCCACCAGGTGCTCCAGTGGAGAAGCCAGATTATCCCTCAGAGATCACGTCCAGGGGGATGGCGCAGCAGATCCGTCCTGGGCCACGTGCACTGAGCAGATGCGGACTGGAGTCTCTGGTTACAGGTAAGCATTCACACAAACACATGAGACCAACGATGGAGCAGACATGGCGGTCACTTAGAAACACATGCTACAACCTACACGGGGAGGACAGACATCGCCCAGTGACCTGTGGCTTGCTTGGTCGCACACGCCCACACAGAGCACACGTTTGGCTGTCCAGAGGTGAATCCAACTGGAGCCGGAGGACCGTTCGGTACCATCGACTGCTCCGAGATGCTGCCGGTGTCCTCCAAAGTCCTTGGCTAAGTGCTCCCTTTTCCCTGCTCTACAAAGCTCTGTCTTGCATGGGCTCTCTTCTCTTCCCTCCTGCCCCTCATTTCTTACCGTTCTGCAATCCCCCCTTTCTCCTGGAAGTGCCTCAGCAATTTGGGGATCTCCCGATAAAACAAGGTCCTCACACTTGCACGCACCGTCTCCACGAACACACCTGTCACAGCTGCATTTCTTTAATCTCCTTGTAGCAAGGACCTTGCCTGTGTGGAGAGCTGCATGCACTTCCAAGGCTCTGCTAACTACCCAGCTCTCACCGCTGCTGCTCAGCCCAGGTGGTGAAGCTTGAACCCTGACACCAAAGGAACAACTTTCCCATATCCCTTTGGGTTTGTACTGCTCTAGGGTTAGCTATGAGCCTAGAAACGTGGCTTCAGAGCTGGCAGACACAGTCCTTTGGGTAAATCTGATATCTTTTAGTAGACCAACTCAAATAGTTGGAAAAATGAGCTTATGGGCATAAATACCCATCGTTAGGCTCATATCTGCACCCAATTACTAGAACTAAAAATACAAAGCAATTATCCTCTGCAGACTACTTCTAATCTAAGACCATCCGGGCTTTTTTTCTTTGCCACATGCATCTTTGCAGTCTAAGTCAGCTCTCCCTTTGATAAACCTGCTCCAATCCTTGCCATCTGCATGAAATGGGAAGGACCCTTTCTCCGCAGCCGGGTGGGAGGTAGGAAGCCACAGGTCACTGGTCTGAGTTACAGATGGAAGAAAGGGGAAGCGAGTTGCACCGAGCCTTGTTAGAGGTGTCACTTGTTCAAAGGGATCATTCAAAACAATTAAACAAAAGAAAAATGAGTCTTATGATGCAGCCAGAAAACTGGTCAGGCTCTTTCCTGCCTAGGGGTTACCCAGATAGGCTGGACATTAAATCATTCCCTCTGCACCCCGTTCCTAGCTCCAGCAGCAAACTATTAACATGGGAGGGAAGAGGGACGTCATCCCTTCGTGGCTGCGTCCGACTTTCAGGACTCCGGAGACATTGGAAGAAAACTAACCCTTTTAAATGGAGCTGCTTGCTAGCAAAAGCAGCCAGCCGGAGGAGGACAAAGAATTGGAGAATACCGAGTCCTCGCTGCTCCGAGAAGCAAATCCACTGAACTAACATCAGTGACGCACTCCCGGATGACAGGAGAAATAGGGCTTGAAGGCATCCAAACTGGAGGCAACCCTGCCCAGGAGTGTCTGGGGAACTTGGCCCACCCACTCTTTGGCCCGTTTGCTTGATGCAAATCCTGCTGATTGCAAAGGCGCTGCAGAGCCTTTCAGCCTCTGGAGATCAGCAAGCCTTAGCTTGGAATAACCCTAATTCATGGATATCCAATGGCTTTTTTTATCACAGTCTGGTGAGGATGAATTAGGAGGACTCTGGGACCAGCCAAGACCAAAAGACCAGTGCTGCAATCTCAGGGCTGCATCCCCCCGTGCCCTGCCCTGCCCTCCTGACCAGGTTTCTTGGCGTGACACCTCTAACGGAGAAGGAGGCAGCAAGGAGGTGAGAGGCAGACAGACGGAGATAAGGCAGGGCGTAGCGGCTGACCTGCGAGGGGGTGGTCACACTTATCTCAGGGACAAAATTGTCATCAAACAGACTGATGATGTTCTCCTGCTTGATCTCCTTGGACGGGGTGAGTTTTGGAGGTGGCGGCACGGGAGGACCTTTCCTCAACTGCATGCAAGCGAGCACACGGCGACAGCACACATGGCGACACCCAGAAAAACCAGAGACAGGAACCAGGTTAGCAAAATAAAACCAAGGGGTGAGGGACACGGGGAAGGGGCGAATAAATAAACCTGGAGGGGAGGGAGGGAGGGAAAACAATCACACGCCTCCAAGAAGGTTCGGCATCATTAGTTACACTTCAGCCGTGGGCCGGGCTCCCTCTGCAGAGGAGAAGCGTAACACAATTAATATGCATCAACTGGGCATGCATACGTAATTAGGACATGTGCAACCTTCCAGAAAAACCGCCGGGAGGCACAGATCGGTTACCTGGCACAGCTTGGGAGAGAAATCCAGTGCATTTGCCACCTGGCCCAATACCTACCTGGATGATGTAGGCCCCTGGGGGCAGGGCTGGACCCCAGAGCCGATCCTGGATGGCCAGCAGGCCAGATTCTGACCTCGAGGACACTGCTCCAGTCTGTGGGTGTCAGTGGATTTACTCCAGCACAAGTGAGATCAGAGGGGGCCCCTTGGGCGAGGAACGTGGACAGGGCTCAGAGCCATCAAACTACATGGGAAGCGATAACTGCGGGCCTGATTCTGCTCTCCGTTTCATCAGCGTGCAAGACTAGGGACACCGCTGCAATCAGAGTTTCCCTCGCATACATCCAGGGAACGAGGCTGAGGGTTTCAGCTGCGTGGATCCCATATGCTAACACCTTCTTCACTGCGAGAGACCTGGAGTCATTGCTAGGCGCTGGGGGAACGCTCACTAGGGACATGCAACCCAGTTTGGCATTTCCCTGGGTTGCAGGGATCCCTCTCGCCTAGGAAAATGGGTCATCGTTATTCCCCTCAGACTGAGGGTCCCGAGGTAGACTGACAAAGGCCGTATGCCATATCAGCATCAGGCCCAGGGTCATTCCTGGCTCTCAGGCCTGTGCTCACTCCGCTAGACCGCATCCCCTCCCCATGCTGCATCGGCATGCACTTTGCTGAGCTAGCAACTGGCAATGCCGGCTTTCTAAACTGCGAATCCAGCCAGCCGTGGCCAAGACGCCAGCCAGATTTCAGACACGTGTCTCCCGAGGTGCAGCTGGCTGGAGACCCTTGCAGAGGCTGTACGTAATAACGAAAGTGGCATTTTCACTTCCAGTTTTCAGGTGGCTCTAGAAGCAGAAGTGCCCAGAAAGCCTCTCTGGCATTATCCCCAACCAGATGCCGATTGCAGAAGCCTCCTGGGAAAGTGTCATCTCGGAAGAGTGAAGCAATCGGTGCAGACACCGGGGGCTGTGAATCCCAAACCAAAGCAGACCCTTTTGAAGTCTGCCCCTCTTGTCCTCCTAGGCATTTGCGTGGCTGGCGGAAATTGTTAGCAGCTGTCCCAGCAAGTCGTACTCATCCACACTGCACTTTACCTGCATGTAACCCTACCGCTGTGTCCCAACAACGAATGGAAAGAAAGCACTTAGGACTCTGCAAGGAAATTAAATACCCCCCAGCCCGGCTTCTGGTTCCAGCCAAAACTGCATCACCAGTTTCTGCTACTCTGGGGGTACAGGGATAAAACCTTGCTCAAAATGCACATGGCTGGAGAAGAGATTCAGCTGCCTAAAATTGCACCGACCCATTCCTGCAGATCCTGCAGCGCACTCGGTCATTGCAACAAAACAGTCACTGTGGCTCCGTTGACTGCAGCGGCGTCAGTGGTGTAACCGAGAGCACAATTCTGGCCCCTGAAGGCTCACGGTTTATGAAGACCAGGTCATCACCATGGACTAATTATCCAGGGTGGAAGCACGCTGCAGTCCCAGAATGGGAGGAGGCAACTTTTCAAAAGAAAGAACAAAATCGGGAGCAAAACAGCTGGTGCATGGGAACGGCAACTAGTTGAGACCTTGGTGGGATGAGTCTCCATTTTTACCCCACACCTTTTGCACAAAATATTCCCATAGGAGTCTTACTATTAGCATCGGCCTGCTGGGATGGAGCGAAGAGCTAAGCAGAGCATTTCTAGTGCTTGATGCTTTCTTTCCTGGCACTCTGCACCCCAGACTGAGTCACTTGCCTACAGGTACAAGCTGACACTGTCCATGTTCACCTCTTATACAGCGTTACGAGCAGTTCAGTATTAAGTGACCAAGTAGTTTTGTGCTGTGTGGTTACGTGCTCCAGGTTTTGACCCCTGGTTAGATCTGGGGACAGGAGAAGACCGAGCCCACTTGTGTGTCCTCCCACCTGCCGGGTGCTTGCAAAACCTTTCATTACCATCCATCTTCCCAGATCCAGCCCCGCTTCTCAGGCTTGATGCACCAGCGGAGAAGGTCACGTTAACCGACTCCGACTAGGCATGCAATGGAAAATAAGTGCCCGCAGGTGGCAGCATTAGCTGCACATTTCACTTCGGGCTGGGTCTTGGCTCCCGCTGGCAGAAGTCACGGCCAGGACTGCCTCAATAGCCTGCTTGCTTAGCGGGGTCTGATTTGCCCACGTCAGCCCGCGAGCGAGCGAGCAAACGCCCACAGCGTGGCGAGAGGAAGGATAATACGTGCTATTCAAGGGAAAGGGAAGGAGGAGTGGAAAACGTCTGCCTCAGCAGGACGGGTTTGCACAGCAGCTGAGCAAACCTTGCAACAGCAGGACTCGAGATTGCAGACAACGCACTTTCGAGGCGAACAGCTGGAGGAAGGGCAGCGGGAACCCAGCTGGACGAAGGCTTGGCTGGGATGATGTAGTTGGGGCTGGTCCTGCTTGGAGCAGGGGGTTGGACTCGATGTGACCTCCTGAGGTCCCTTCCAGCCTCATTTTCTATGATTTCTGTGAATGAGGATCCCCAGTCAGAGACGGCCGGGTAGAGCGTGGGCTTGCGGGGCGAGCAGAGAGCATGGAGGCGGTTACTCCACAATGAGCATGAGCTGTAAAGCCTGCATCCGTGCTCAGCCCCTCTCTCCCCCCGGCCCCACGCTGAAGTTCAGGCACGAGCTGAAGTCAATGCTGCCCGAGTGACCCGCAGCAGCTGGGCAGGAGGGCGAGCCCAGGATGGAGGGCTGGGAACCCACCTGCCCTGGAAACTAGTCACTTCCTGAGGTTGGCACAGGCCCCCCCTCTGCCACCATGTCCCAAGTCCGTCTGGCGACTAGTGCACCCAGGGTCCTGCGATCCCCATGGGTAGATGCTCCACAGCAATGGCCGTAGAGGAGCAACCATCGTCCTGTCCCAGGAGGAGCACTTTCTGGATGCTGGCATCCAGCAAGCACATGCTCAATGCAACTCTCCCCATTTATACATATCATATTAATGATTCAGGGCTGCAACCATTCGCTACCCCCAGCCAAGGCATTCACCACAGCCAAAGGCACTGGTTTTGCTTGAAGATCTCTCTCATCCTACCCTATCTCCAGCTATGCTTTCCCCAAAGCGTGCAAGCCCAGAGCCATCAGATTTCACATCCCCTTCAAGGTGGATGCCACTGAGGTCACACGCAGTCCAGGGACCGTGGCTGAATCTCTGGCCGGCAGTTATACATATGGATGGACGTGGTGGCAAGAGGGAATAGGTCACTGCAAGTAAAAGAAACCAACTGCAACACTAGCAACAGTAGAGTATGAGCAATGAAGAGTGCTGCCAGGCACGTTCATCTCTCAGACAGACCCTTTCACAAGTCCCTGCCATCCCCACTTCCTACCAAGGACAACAATTTTGTGCAAAGCAGAATGAGGTACAGAGCCAAACTGTGGCCAGAGCACGCCGCTTCACTTAAAGGCTGGGAAAGGCCCAGTCTGCATCCACCTGGGCTTAGACGTGACTGGATGTTTCCTCTCCTTCTGTTTGGGATGCTCATCCCCAGTGCAACCACCAACAAAATCCCAGGACTTGCTCCAGACATGAATGTACTCTGCATGCTCCCCACCTCAAAAAGTCTCCTATCAGTGATGCCGTGTACGGCCGTGGGTACTGGACTGCCACTTGGCAATTCACACACGAAGAAAGGGCTAATGAATAAAAAAGCATCCGCTTAAATTAGCTCAGTATGTGAGCGTTGTGCTGCAGTTCATTAAAGTGCAGGGACTTTAAGATAAGCCCTTAGTTGCATTTCTACTTAAATAAGATCAGACCCATGGTGCATCTCGTCCTGGATTTTGTCTCCAAGACTGGGCAGTCTCGGACGTTTCAGTGGACAGGACGAGTTTCCCCATAACAGGCCGGGGTTAATAGAGATGCCTTATTTGTGGAAGTGCAAGGGTTTGCCTTTGTTATTTTTAAAATCCCAACTCATGTCATTGTGAATGGTTTCTGCATCCATGTCAGCGCTGGCTCCCTCTTTGGCCCTGAGAAACAATCGACTGCGGTGGTATCCTCTGACGAGGAGTTCTCCCGGTTCGTTATGCGTTGTGACAAATGTCATGTCTTGTCTTATAACTCACCCTTTCAGACAGGCCCTACACTCCTGGTTAGACAACACGAAGTACGTGCTTCTGTACGAGGTATGTGTGTTACTCAAGTGAAAAGGTATTTTTAGGGACGCTTAGCATTGTCCCTACAACGGAGAATATAACCAGGAGCAGAGCGCCTGCCCCTGCAGGGGTCTGGCCCATTGCACCGGATGGAAAGCAGACCGCCTCTCGTGTTCGTGCTCTCGGCAGCAACACGAGACCCGACTAGGAAAGGGGTGTCTTTTTGCGACCACCGAGCCCACGGCAGCAGAGTCGCACCGCCGGGCCAAGTTTAGCCCCCGAGGATACTACCTGAGATGGCGACTTTGGGATGCCTGCCCCAGGCGTCTCCAAGGAGGACGGCTCCGGCTCGTGGTTGACAGTCTTGGTCTCGGGGCTGGTGATCGGGGACCCGTCCGGTGGAGGCGAAGGGCTTTTGTTTGCTTTTGCAGGGGCACTGTCGCTGGAGGAAAGAAAGGACAGGAGAGTCTGAGCTGGGGGCTGGTCAGACAGATTTACCCGGACAAGCCGGTTTCAATGCCCTCTCTATTCACTGCCCAGACACGGGATCAGAGATGCAAAGCCAAAAATCAGCTGAGGCTTAGACGCTTGCCGAATCACTCACAGCCCAGTGCCTTGTCCTAACGCACCCGGGCTGGTGTTGACAGCGCAGGTTTGTATGCTCGTGGGTGCATTTAAGGCAGGCCTATCTCTATGCCGCCATGCAGGAGGCCCAAACTCTGCCAGTCGCCGCGACGTTGCAAACTAATGTTCTTTTAACATGGCTAAAAAATATCTAGGAAACTGCACACACAAAACTAACTGAAAAGCCCAGGACTTCTTTGGCACCGATCCCTCATGGACCATCCGCTGGCAGGGGGGCCTGCAGAGCTGCTGCACGGGGCTTTAATACCAACCAGTTGCAGAAGCTGATAGCATTGACTGGGTATCTTCCAAGTGGACCAGCAATAGAAAGGTTGGGGATGCATATGTTAGCAGGGGTTAACGATATCCCCCCTGCTTCACCCACTGGCTCCCAATTCCCCTTTTCCCTCTTGGCTCCACTAAGCATGATGATGTGCAACCTGGATGTTTCCGCCCCCCCTGCAAAACGCTTGTAGCTTGGCCAGATTTTATTAAGCATGTTAAAAGGCACAAACTGGCAATCCTCTGCCAAATTTCAAGCCCTCTGCATCTCTAGAATATGGCTTGTTAGAGCTTCTCCTAGAGCAGGTGATGACTTTTAACAGGGGCAAAATGATGCACGCTTTCCTGCCTCGTACTTGGAAAGGGTTCATTTCCATTTGAGCTCAAATTCTCCAGGCCACTGTCTGCCTCAGCCCGATTTCTTTTCTTTTTTTTAATTTTGGCCGAAGTGGTCCAAAATTATAAGCAACTGATTAAAAGGGCTTGTAACGAGAAGTTCTAGCCAACCTGACTAATAGGCAACATTACCAGCCCTTCTTATACAAGAGGTGAAAGTTTATATGAAGCTCATATCTGGCACCATGAAGACCCTGTCCTCGGGCAGGACTGCGGGGGGACGACCGCTTTGCTGCCATATAAAACTATACCCCGAAGACCCCTGCCCAGGCCATAAAGCAACATCCTCCTCAGCACGATGCACAGCGTGGATCAGCTGGTCCTGATGATACCCAGGACTTGCTCCTCTGGAGGAGTTTCTTCCTCTTCACATACATGCAACCTGCCCTGTATTCGTACGCGGTTGAAAGAGGTCCGAACTCTGCCGCTCCGTGTTCCCACGCCGGCATTTTGGCTCTCCTGCCAGCGGAGATCTCGGAGCCAGACTGAAGCAGGGGTCACAGGCATTTGAATTCAGACAAGCACCTGACCCTAGCCCAATTCCAGCCTCGATCTCCCGTTCCCCACACCCCTGCGCGCAGAGCTGCCTCTCGAGAAGCCGTCGGTCTCCGCAGTCTCATGCACATCAGAAGTTTCCAGCGGTGCCGGGGCGGCAGCACAACAACAAGATGCAAGAAACCTCCCAGCAGCAGCTCTCAGCCTGGAGGTTGCATGAATTTGGGGGAGACTGGAAGACACCGGGGTGGTCAAGGGCACCCTGGCACTTCCGTTGGACTCGGTTTGCTCACCGGACTGGGTCCTCCTTAGATGCCTCACGAGCGACTGCTGTGCAGCTGGTCTGCAAAGGATCTGGGACACCCTGAGGAGACGCCGGCGGCTAACCGAGGTGGCGTGGGAAAGGAAGAGGCTCTACATGGGAGTCACCAGGGAACAGCAGCTTCCATGCAACTGGTGTGCAGCAAGCCAGTTAGTAACCTGCCTTGTCAGCAGCAAGCAGGACAGCATCGCTCCCCGCCCCGCCGCTCTGAACTTCATTCCTGGGGGCAGGGAGAAGGGAATAGGCCTGGCTCTCTTCCCCTCCAGACCCTCCCCGCACCTCCCATCCCATCCCATCCCAGTCCCTCACCTCCTTCCCAGCAATGCGGCCAGAGCATCCCCACTGAGGACAACCCAGCGACTCTGAGGGCTTAATCTAACTGCCTCAGAAACGCAGGTATGAAACCTGAACTGCGGGGAGAAATTTGGGATCCAATGGACACTGCTATTCCCTACCCCTGGGGATACAAGGATGCTTGCAGGGGTCTAATTAAGCAACGCCTCGTTGCTACAGGAGAAACGTTTCCTTAGTTCAGTTCTAATGGGCCCAAACACTCAGGGCTTCACCTAGATGGGTGGTCCATGGTCCCCTGCAGTCCGTGAAAGAGGGCAATGATCAATCAAAAGTCTGTGAATATACCCACCCTTACCATTCGCAAGGGGTCTGCACCTCCACTGGAAATTTTTGAGGGGTCCGCAAATGACGGAAAGGTTCGAGTCACTGACCTAGCCCTTTGGATGTGGATAGCAATGCTAAGCAGACGTCCAAGGGCGAATGCAGAAACCCAGGAATACCCGTAAAGCCCAATTGGGCTGCTATACTGGATATTTCCATGCTGGAGAGAGAAGCAGGCAGAGGGTTAAATTACAAGCCAGACCCTGAGGGGTATGAATGAGTAATGCTCCATGTTCAGAAAGGGAAGGGAAACGATCCCTGTGCAAACACAGGTCAGACATACAGCACCGCACCCCTTCTTGTACCTTGCTCCTCCTATTACAAGCACAATCCCTGGAGACACATTTGGCCCCGGAGCACCATGGGTCTACCTGGCCCACATCTTGGGACAAACTCCTCTCCTAGGTTGTGCTAGGAAGGAGCAGAGCAAGGAAGTCCCGTTTCAGCTCCCCGGCATGACAAGCACGCCCGTGGGTGCAAGGGGGGTCGTTTGCCTGAAGACAGCTCTTCTCGCCTTACCCAGCTCCCGCTGCAAGTCAGAGCCTGCACTGCCCAGGGGCTGCGCCCAGCTCCCAAACCAGGCGCCAAGAGGGACCAGAGACATTCAGGTGACGCGAATCACCGATTCGGCGACATGGCCACCAGCTGGGGTGCAAACACCTGTCCCTCCGGGGACCACCGAACTGCCTCGGACTGCAGTTTGCTACCAGGCCTGGAGGTGATACGTCCCACCTCCCACGCCTTGACATCTCCCCCAATTCCCTCCACAGCTCCTGCCAGGCCTCCTACCAAGGTCACTGCTATTCACAGCCAGCTTCAGCTTTCATGTCTGCCTTGGCTGCTCCAGTAGGAAAATGCCAGCGCTAATTTTGACTGAGCCTGGGCTTTTTCCAAACACCCAGGATGGCATTTTTAGTCCAACGTTTACTGCATTAGATGCAATGCTCATTAAATCTTGTCCGACAGCCACCGAGTCAGCCCGCTTGTGGGACTCTGCGGTGCACAGGCTGCCCGAGGTAGCGTGCACGGTCCAGGAAGCCTTTCCAAGACCCTCCCTGAACAAAACAGGCCTCTGAATTGCGTGCCCCGGTGCTGATGGAGGAAGTAGGTGGGTGCCCCGTTTGGAAGCTGAGAAGAGAAAGGAGACTTCCCTGCTCACCTAAAGGGCTCCTCAGTCACGCTTTACAGGGGCACCTGCACCATGCCTTCCTCCTGCTCTCCTCCGCTGCGACAGTGGGGACGTGGCCAAGCTTGGGGGCAACTTGCCTTTGTTTTTCTGAACTAGGGGCTTGATCTAGTGCAATTAGATTAACAGTGTGGTGGGGAGGGATCTCACGGTCCTACGAGATTTTGAAGTCCCTGCAGCCCCCAGCCACAGTGCATTGCACTAACATCTCCCAGCACCTGTGCCAGGGTGTCACTGCACTGTCCCCCATTTGTTTCCCACAAGCTAAGGCAGCCTAGCCCCCATCCTGCAAAATCCTACATTAAATACGACTCCAAATCTCAGCTTGGGGGGGGTGCAGGCTCAAATGGGGGCTTTCAGCCACGAGTAATTCATTCTTCAGCACTAAATTACCTGGATCTCAGGGGAATGTTATGGGAGGCTGCACAAACCCATCCAGACAGGCAACCAAACTATAACATGAGTATTAATGGTGAGGACTGGATCAAGGGCAGAACAGCCCCGTCTCGATGCAACCTCCCCCTTCATGCCAGCGCTCACGTATTTCCAGCATCGCACTAACGCTGCCCTGGTGCAGTCAAGACTCTGGTACTTTAAAGGCTGTAACATCCAGACAGGCTCAAAACATAGCAAGGTGACCTGGTAGCTTGAACTCGACCGGCTGAGATGTTACAGGTCTCCTTGCTGACCTTGGCAGGGCTGCTGCAATGTTACCACCTGAAGGGAAAGGCTAGAGAAATTCCCAGGAAAGCGGAGCTAGGAAATGCTCCTCCATCTGCTCCAGTGCCCCTGTGCACTCAGCTCCAGTCTGCTTTCATGCATTTTTCGGGAGTCTCCCAGAGCTCCTGCAGGTACGATGTGCATCGGAGCTCCTGGAGGTCCGGCCAGCCTCCGTACAGACACCGGCAATGGTGTTAATAGTCCAGTTTGCATTGCACATTTAGGCTACAAACAGACGTTGCATGTGTCCCAGGAGAAGCCATTTTATCCCGGGGCAAAGTGCAATCGCTTGGACATCCATGCCCGTGGCGATGGGACAAACCCTAGAAAGAGTCACAGGATAAGTGCTAGCAGTTTGTCTCGGGACACTGCGAAGTTCACCTGAACGGTTGTCCTCAGGCCCAATTACTGAATCAACGGCAGAAAACGTGGCACTGCATTCGGCCACCCGCTAAATCCCGCCTGGAAGGGTGATGCATGCACATGCCAATCCCGGGACATTTCTGCACCAGAACAAACACAAGCACAACTTGTCCTGGGACAAATGCAATGTCTGTTCCTAACCTTAGTTGCACCTGAACGCACACAGAGCCCAAGGTTTTGAATGCGCCTGCTTGGTCGGGAAAGGGAGCAAGGGTCCAAACAAGAAACGCAAGTGGTTAATTCACACGCATCTCCAGACACACGGCGACGCAACCAACTCCAAGGGACGAGAAGCACATGGCATCATGCGAGGAACCACTCCAGGCACCGCGCTACCACACGCCAGGCGGTTAGGACACTCTAACCAGACACGTCTCAAAACACCGCTCTCCGCACTGGTACCTGCTCATCTTTTTCCTCAGCCTCGAGAACAGCTTAGCTTTCTTTCTGTTGAGGATGGCACACAAATGATTTCCATTACTGGATGGCCCGGGGAGGAAAAGTAAAGCTAATTCCACGCCTCGTTGTAATCGGTGACGGAAAGCTCAGCCTTTCTCTACCCCCTTCGTTCACAAAGGGGTCTGCTCTGCGCGCGAGGGCACAGATGGCAGGATCACGCTCTCTGGGCAGGGTGCTTTTTATGAGGTATGTGGCATGAGTTTTACCTTGAATGCTGCAATACATCAGGGCACAGCAATTTGCAGACTGCAAAAAAACCCCCCTCATTCGACACCTGAACCAAATTGGTGGTTGTACAGCGAGGTGGTGGTCGACTGGGATTAGAGCCCCGCTCTCTCCGCTATATACCTGCATTGAGAAAAGCGTGCCCACATCCATCGCCCAGAAGACCAGCTCCCCGCTTTGTCCATGCCATCAAGCACATGGTGCTATAAGCAGGAGTGAGCTGCTCCCCGCAGATGACCGGTCTCTGTGGCCCTTCCAAAAGGACAGCGCAGGGATGCAGCGGGGTGACTCTTTTCTTCCCTCCAGACCCATTTCCTTTCATTGTATCCACACCCCCACCCTTTCCCAGCGTGCATGAATGAGGGGAAGCATCTGCTCTAATTGCAGGCGCCGATGTGCAATGAGAAAGGCAAGGGGTGTTTCCTGCCAGAGCACAGCAAACCCCTGCCCCCCAGGGAGCAAAAGGCATCTCCCACTTCACACATTCAGGCAAGACGGGGAGGAGAGATGGAAACATCTCTCGTCATGTCAGATGTCTGATGCAAACCAGCTTCTTCCAGAGCGCCTACGTGGAACAGGTCCATGGAGACGGGTGATGAAGCAAGGCAGCGAGTTCCTACGTGCATGGCGTTTTCTCCTTTCTACAGGTGGACAGGTGGTCTCCCTGCCAGGCCCAGCGCGCCGAGCTGCAGCTGGGAGAGTCTGGAGGGCTCGCGCTGGAAGAGGAAGCTGATGCGAGCTGGGTTTGGGACAACGAGGATTTGATCGTCTTGGAAGCACTTTTTATGAGGGAGCTGGGCCTCACAGCTGGCCAGAAATGGTAAGCCGTAACAACGATAAATAAAACCTCTGCTGAGTTGTTGCTACGGTGAACAGCTGGACCAAAGCTTTGCAGGAGGGAATTGGCCGCAGCTTTCGTCCTTCCTGCTTCTTCCTCCTCCCCGTCCCCCATGGATTGACTCTCCGGGAGAGTTTCACCTGGGCAGCGTTAGGAGGGGCTGGCTCCCTCAATAAACCAGCGCTGGGCACGTTGCTGAAGGCACCAGAGCTCTTGCATTCATGACTGTGCTGTATGACCCCATTTCCAGGGGTCTTGGCATGATGGGGATGGCTGCCAGGAGACAGGGGACACGCACCTGGAATGAAACCATGGCCTCACCGAAGTCCCCTTGACGGCAGTGGGACCAGGATGTCACCCCGGTGCCCATAGGTAACAGGGAACTCGCCTGATTGCTGTAACCAGCTAGAAAAAACCAGCGTGCCAGAAACCCCCCCAAAAAGCCAGGAGGCAAGTGAGGTTTTGCAAGTCATTGGGCTCCGTGGACAATCGTGGACTCTACCTTTCTGAGCCAGCTCCTGCCTCAAAGCACCTCTCACGATCGCTGCTGTGGATCAGGGAACAGGCGCTCTTTTTAGAGGGGCAGAGACGCATGAAAGAGCCGCTCTCTATATAGCAAAGGTCCTATCTACCCTGTGTTAGGAAATGCCTGGTTGGGGCCCTATTGTGTTAGATCATCGTTTGGCAGAAGCCAGAATAACCAGCTTCAGCTTCTCATTCACTAGCGCAGTGCTTGGGCTCCAGATGTTATAGGGAAAGTTGTTGGCTAGGAAGTGAAAGGAGGGAATCGTGGTTTCCACTGGAAACTTTTCCTGGTCTGAGGCTTGATGGAAACTTGTGCCCGTGCATCCAGAATTGGAAGGTAACTTTTACCTAACAGGATCCTCTTTAAAGTGGGTGACTTTGGTAAATCCTCTGGAAGTGTGTGTGTGTGTGTGTGTGTGTGTGTGTGTGTGTATGTGCATGCACATACGAGTGCACACATATGCTTACCACAAAGGGTTATATTCGGAGGGGGATTAAAAAGAGTCCACCCACAAATGATCTAACCTTTCAACCGCTTTCCTAAGTCAGTGCCCCGGACTGAAGATCTCTCTTACCTCGCCTTAAATTCCCCCTGTGATCCATCAATGTACTGACTTGGATGCACGCTGCATTACTGCTCACCCAGCACGTGGGACCGGCAGCAGCTGGGAGCCAGCATCTGCCTTGCTTCATCACTCACGCATATGGACGGGGGCCAGGCACAGCTTCATCCAGAGCCCGAGCTCTCCCTCCCTCCGGACTGGAAGAGCTAGAGGCCGTGCAGATTTGCAGTTAACCAGTGAAGGGTTGACTGCTGAGAAAGAGAGCTGCTGTGGACGCTAGCCCTCTGCAAAGGCTACGGGGATATAACTGGATTCTGACAAGCGTGGGGAGCAAGGTCAGACTCCAGCCACCCCCGCAGCATTTGCACGTGTAGTGCACAAGAGCCTCCAAACTGGAGATTTGGGTCTGGTAACCTGGGGTTGCAGACCGGGGGGAGACAGGGTGAGGGGCTCTTGTATCGTGGGTTCAGGGAAGATTCACTCTTCAATGCACTTTCACAAGGGTGAGACCCGCGACCTAGAAGTGGGCTTGTCCCATTGAGGGACCCGATCCAAAACGATAGTCGACGCTGCGCCTCAGGCTGGTGGGATAAATGGCGGAGCCATTAAATATGTTTGCATGCTAAGTGACAGCAGTATGAAAGAGGGGGAAAAAAATCACTTTGTTGTTACCCATGACGGATACATTCCCACCTCCCCGTCCCTCTGCTCCCTGCAGAGGAAAGGCCCCCCTCCAAGGACTACTAACCTTGGCTGAGCTTTGATAGGGAAGGCATTGCTGGAGCACTGCTTGTCTAGACTCAGCAGGACATCATGGAGGTTTTGGTTCAACTGCAGAAATGAGAGAGAGAGAGATGCTAACAAACAGGCAGAGCCTGGGGGAGGCTAGCAGCAGTGCCGGCCCAGCTTCACGACACAGACACATGCATTAGGCTGGCGAAACTGGGCTCCCATTCATTCCAGCTCCCCTTTGGCTCTACTGTTATAGCAAGAATATAATACAAGCAAAAAAAAATCATCCGTCCATAAAGAGTCCAAAAAAATGTAGAGCCAATGACACCGCAAGGCAACACCGAGCATCTTTGTAGATGACCCTGCTGAGGACTTTTCCAGTCCCTGCTTCCCTCCTCCCTCGCTTGCAGTCTCGGAAACCCAAAGACACCAGTTCAGCGATCCCGAGGAGGTGTTTGGTTGCTCATTTCCAACTAACACCATGACGCTCCTCGGCGTCCTCCCCAGCGGTTGCTATTGTGAAAAGGCTGCGTCGCAAACAAAAGGATGAGCCAAACGCACCACCGGCACTAAGGGCTACGACTCCGTGTCGGTGGCATTGCGCCCGCTGCTGCAGCCACGAACATGATGTTATAGCCCTAATGAGAAGCAGATGACTTTTCAAACAAAAAGGTCCTGGTTTCATACAGCTATCTTCAATCATACCAAAGACAAAAAAAAATCTAGGAAAGAGAAATATGAAACATATGACATAAGGGGATTCACTCCAAATGCAGAGGTCTGCACGTTTTCCCTTGTAAAAAGCTACAGCATCCATGAAAACCAGACCCACTACCCACCAAAGTGTGGGAGTATACGTCATTACTGCAGACGGCTGGTTTTGCAAGAGTCCTCCTAAGTGTTAGCGGGACTCAACGCTGATGTTTTGACCCTGTCCATGATCTCCTGACTGCAAGTACTTACTGCTGGGGATTTAATGAGCGTAACATTGCTTGTTGCTTAGCTGCTGTATTGTTGCCAGGACTACAGCTGGGGGAAAAAAAAATAATAGATGTGTCTGCTTTCACTTCAGCCCCCGGTCCC
The DNA here is from genome assembly GCF_030867095.1 of Alligator mississippiensis. NCBI lineage: Eukaryota > Metazoa > Chordata > Crocodylia > Alligatoridae > Alligator > Alligator mississippiensis. The sequence goes on from NC_081827.1 coordinate 251,825,263, forward strand.
CTCATAAAAGATTAGCGGGTTGTATATGGCGAGCGTATAAATCAGGTGGATAATTCATGGACCTGGAGGATTCGCGAGTTATTTAAAGATAAATGAAAATTTTTAAAAAGCATCTCTAGAGGAAAGACTCAGCCCCATGGGCCTTCCCAGGGACTACCACAAATGTCTCCTGTGCAAGTGCACAGATTAATCTACCAAAAATCTGCCACCGCTCGAATTAGGTGTATTTTAGTCGCTTAAACCCTCCAGCCCAAAGTCCGTCTCAGGTGGAGAAGAGAAGCCGCTACGTCAAGGGGATGCACTACCATCGGCGCCACCCGCCGAAACCCCAAAGCATCCTCGTGACTGTTTAAACATCCACATCACGATTGCAAAGCCCTTGGCGGCTCGCTCTTTCGGTCCTGGCCTCCTGTACAGAAGCGGGGGCATTCACCGCCCGGCGCCGTGCGAGGAGTGATGGACACGGCGCGACGAGGGCCGGCAAACTTACCTTGCTCATTTCTTTGTGGAAGTTTTCCTCCAGGCCCGCTATACTCTGGAATGTGTTGACATAGAAACCAACACGACTGCCAAAAGAAGACAAATAGCAGGAGTTAAAATGGACACGCACAGCTCTGCGGATGCGTGTCTCCCACTGGCACCCACCCACTCTTCGCGGCGACATCACGTTCCCGCGCGGTTGGAACGGCAGGTACGGAGGACTCGGGAAGCCCGCAGATGGCTCCGTGGGCTGGGACAGCTGCTGCACAGGACACATGCGTTAAGGAATAAAAGTAGGAGGCTGGATAAGGAGAAGTTGCCTACAGCCGCCCACAGCAGAGGCGCTGCTCGTGGACCGACGCAGCCTTCCTCGCTGCAAGGAGGTGCCCTGGTAACCGAAGCCTGCTTCCCCCCCGGACGCTTCCTTCCTCCCCGTCGCACGCACGTGCAAGCAGAGCGGGGAGGGTGCAAAGGAAGCAGCCGGTGCACGAGTGCCCCGTGTCCCGAGACGGCTGCGCTAACCGTGCCCAGGAAACTATCCGCCGCACCCACCTATTCCATAGTGAAGGCAGCTCCTCCTGCAGATCGACGTTCATCTCCTCAAACACCTTCTGAGCTTTTACCAGCTCTTCTTCAGCCTTAAGCACGGAGACGGGGAAAGAGTTAATACCAGCACAGCCGAGATCCCAGCCGGTCCAGGGCATTTTCTGTTCCCCTGGCTTTCTTAAGAGGCCAGGTAAGAGCACCAAACTATGACGGGACAACGGGACAGGAGGCCTGCGAGCTGCAGGGTTCGAGGCCAGCCAGTGCACAGCCCTTCTGTCACGTCTGCTGCCGTCCAGAGGACTGCATTTAAAACCAGGGCAATCCCTTGCAACAGGGTGCTCACACCTACCGAACAGGGGTGTGTTGAGATTTTAAGGGGCCTACCCTACTGACATGATGAATCTCATTTTATTTCTAAACAAGGGCTTGATACCAGTGCAAGCTTTGCACGCTGCAGGGGCTGAGGGTGCCCCGCGGCTCCTACTACACGCTGCAAATCGGCACCGATGTGTTTCCTCCCGCTCCAGTGTGGTTCCTCCTCTTTTCAAGGCCCCGTATTTAAAAAAAAGGATGAAAACTATTGCAAGGAAAATGGTCCCACCCTCTTCCTTGCCACGGTGCACAAGGCACAGGTGGATTCCCAGCGTGAACAAGCTGGAAATGGCACCCGCAGGGATGAGGGTCGGAGCAGGAGCGCTGCAAGGCTCTCCCATCTGGGCTCTTCTGCTGCAATACACAGCATGTCTCCAAAAGCGACGTGGAGCCACGCTAGGGCGAGCAGGGGCAGGGGGGAGACAGGTGTATTGGAACCCGTGGACGAGGCGATACCTTTTATTAAACCTGGATTTTTGCAAAAAAAAATTTAAAAGTCTTTAATTGCAAGCTTTCGGGCACAAGCACCCTTCTTCACACGCAGGAGAAAAGATTGTAAAAGTTCTCCTGTAAAAGTTCATATTTCGTAGGAGAGTCAAAGGTGCGGTCATTTCCTTCCCATTAACCGAGTCCTTCCTGAAGGCCACGCGTGCAGCAGCCGAGGCCACGCCACTGACCCGCCCAACCGAGCAAACCCCTGCTTGGGCAGACGCACCGTTACATACGCTCGAGGCCAGAGGATATGAGGGTACGTGGGCCCAACGGACCTGAAAACCTATCCACGAATGACTATTTCTAATTCACTTGCCATGAAAGAAAGAGAGGCAGACACAGAGAAAGAAAGGATAAAAAAAAAAAAAAGAGAAAAAGGCATTCATGTTTAAACATGTCTCATTTCACTTCTAAGCTAGGACTGAATCAGGATTAATCCAGGAGTCAGGCTACATAGGGACTAATTTAGCAAGAACTGCTGTTATTTTTCAGTAAACCAGCTGAATTCAGAGGAAAACCAAATACCCCCCACCTTCCTCAGTTCAAGAAACCCAGAAGGGACTGCAGCCAGCCCCACAAGTACTGCGACATCCTGAAACTAAGGTCAAAAAATCGGAGGCAGCGTTCACTCTAGAAATGCGACAGGGAGCGAGGGGTCCCGGGGTGCACGCAGCGACGTGGTGTCTATCGCAAATCCCTTTGATGTGCCCGGCAACGGCGCCCAATTCACTTTTCAGCTCGACACCACTCTTTCAGCTGCACGTTATTACAGGGCTTCTGCTCGAGGGGGTCTTATTTTGGTTGGACATAGCAAGTTTCCTCCTAGGCAGGGCTGGGGGCCTCCGAGACAGCTGCCCTGAACCCCAAATGCCACGGGCTCGGTCGTCGGGCGCACCGAGGAGGAGCCGGTGCAGCCCACGCAGGGTTCGAATGCAGCCGGTGGGGAAAGAAGGAAAGAAATCGGCATCTTTTAGAGACTCGCACGGCCCCCGTTGCTGTATATCTGAAAACTGTCTTCATGGCAATGCTCCTCAAGACAAGTGTTATTGCAGATGAGAAGCCGAGACCCAGATCCTCCAAGGAGGAAACTCCCGTCATTGTCTGCTAACCCCCAAAAGTGAGCTGCTCGAGTGAAGTCCAATACGTCAGCCTCCAGGTCCAAGGGACACCCAAGGCCAGAGCAGAGAGCAGGACCCTGGTCCCTCGACTAGCTCGCTAACCACTAAGCTCTCCTGACCCTCCGGGAAACCAGACGGATGCGGTGCTCGGTGCCTGGGGGGCACTGGTTTCTGGGACACGGGGGCAGAAACCCTGAGCTCTGCTAGGGATGGACGCAGCTGCTCAGACAGGAGCCAGCATTTCAGCGGCGCTCAGGAGAGGCAGGAATTTGCCGTTCTCAGCTGTTTTCCTCTTTGTTGCAAAAAATCACCATTGCCAAAACAGTGACGGGCAGCTTGATCGCACCCCCGCAAGGGACCGCTCCCCTCGGCTCGCTAGCAGGGGTCTGAAAGGCTGCTTGTTTCAGGGGTTTTTTTGTTTTTTGCATGAAAGATAGCTGACTGTATTTATCTGGGAGACCTTGGAAGACTAATGAGATTATGATATAACGAGAAGCTGAAAGCAGAGCATTTGATAAAGGTTCTGATTTATCTTTTTAGCCGATTTCTGCATTGCTAGCCGCCCCGATCTGATCACAAATCTGATTTTTATCACATATATGATCTTGCCTTTTTTTTTTTTTTTAACATGAAAATTCATTTTGTGAGGTTTTGTTTTGTTTTTTTTTAAGTCAAAGTAAATTTCTAGCTCTTCTGTTAGTGAAGAAAGTCCAGAATACCATACATGCTCGGGACAAATAAAATGGATCTGTAATTTTGCATGAGATTTTTAAACTGATCGTGATATTTGAGACCTGGCTTCATTTTCCATCAGTTGGGACTGGTGAAACTGCTCTTTAAATCAGACTCTTAAAGAAAGTCTCTAAAGAGGCGGCATGCAGTCTTTGGATCTGGGGCTAAGAAATGTCCCCTCTCCAGTTCTCTAGGCTCCAAGAAAAAGGCCTCCAGCCAAAAAATAAAATAACAAATGACAACAACAAAAAACACCCAGCAGAACATTACAAATATTTCTAAGGTAAGAAACAGCCCTGAAAGAAAAATCAAGAAACCCTTGCAGGCCTTCTCCATAGGAACTGTATGCCTTTCCTCCCTTGCAGTTCAGCATCCGAGAGACTGCAAACAGCACCAGCAGATGCACAGTTTATGAGGCCATCCACTGTTTTATTGGCCTCTGTCAAGTCAAAATAGGGCTGTGGAAACCCCAGGTCCTTTAAAGGTAAGAGCAGTGGCTTGTAACCTATGATTCACTTACCAGGCATTTGAGGAAGTGTGAGCTTTTGAACGTGAGCAGATAAGACCTCCTAGCACTGATAAGCAGGTAGTTGAGTCAGTCCCGATAATGACTCACTGCTCTTCCCATCACCGCTATTTGTTTTCCTTCCTACCTAGCCCTAGCCCTAGCCCTAACCCTAACCCTAACCCCCCCTGTCAGCGCCTGCTGTTCTTCCCCAAAGACTTGCCAAGAAAGCAAGCGCCAAGGGAGATTTCCATCACGAAAACGTGTTTCTCCAAATCCAGGCACGCTTGGGCAATCCCCTAGGTTTCTACGTTGCTCCGAGCCCTCTCGGAAAGCTCGTGCCCGTTGTTCGACCAACCCAAATCGCTGGACATTTTCCCAGCAAAAAAATTTGGGACATTTGGATTTCACCCTGGGAAAGTTTTGCATTGAAGTTGCACAAATATATAAACCACGCTCATGGTGATACCCAGGTACGGCTTTGCTGAACCACGACCCATCCTCCTAAGTTTCTCACTTACGGGAATAAAACTAGGGAAGATGTGAGATGATCTGCCCTGATCTTCCCCCGCATCCTCTTTTCCCCATCGCTTTACTTAAACAGGGCAAAACATAATAGCTTTACAGCCCGGTAAAATCACCGGCCCAGACTCGGAGGCAATTTCACGTGTCCGCGGTGTTCGACCGGTCGGAGATCGGCTCCTGGACGATCGAAACACGCTTTGAAGGGGAGCTAGAGTGAACGCTGCCTGCCGATCGGCTGCACGGGACGGGATTAGAGCCGAGAAGAGCACGTGCAGGGTTAGCGCCAGGTAGGGTGGCAATCACCTGATTTCGGAGCAGATTAGTTTGAGCAACGAGATGAGCCTGTAGTTTCCCTTGGCACCACTGAGGCGCAGCTTTCTCAAGCAGCGAAACAGGCTGGGGGGAGGGAGTGGGAAAGAGAAAAACAAAGAAACGAGAGAGAGACAGACATCTTGGTTAGAAAATAAAAATCACAACAGAGAGAGCATTATGAGCTGGGTCAGCCCGACGTCACCAAGGCCAGAGAGGAACAAAACGTCGAGGGGGCAATCAGTTATAAATCCCTCCGAGCATGCCAAGTGCAGCGGTAATTAATGATCCGACGTGGTGAGAGAGGGCGCGGGGGCTGGGACACTATTTACCAGCCGTCCAGCTGCAAAGAGCAACAGGCACGAATTGTTAGTGACTTTAGCGCACAAATACCCTGGGCCGAGGGCTTGCTGTGAAGCTGCTTAAAGAGAGGCCGGGATTAATTAGATACCGTTATTATCCGCATGCAATGACGGACGGCCACGGCGCTTTCTTTTAATGGCGTGTTGTCAGCTCAGCAGTAACGGGGAGGTTGCCTGAAGGGGAAGAGGCAGCCGCACACGGGCTGTGCAAAGGGGGAAAGGAGCTGCACGCCTGCAGAAGGATTTATGCTGCTGTTGGTGTTGTCCTAAGACGGGATCTGCCTCCGTGCGTGGGGGTTGGACTGCATGACCCGCCGGGGCCCTTCCTTCCCTGGGATGTTCAGAAGACATTAAATAGCAATACACCTTTGCAATTTAATAACCACCCATTGGGTTTCTATGGTTCCTTCCACCCAGAGATCTCAGAGCACTTTGCAAGGGCAGGCAAGTAGCCTCATTCCCATTTTCCAGATAGGGTAAACTGAGGCACAGCACGGTGACCATTGGAAAGGCACTGTCGGATCTGTTGAACACTCGAGCCTGGAACAAAACCTGCTCTCCTGGCTACTAACTTCAGTCTTTATATCATATTCCTTATCAGACTGCATATTAACAGGCAATATTAATATGAATATTGAAATATTAACGTGCACGGAGGAACGGTCAATCCATGGAGCCGCTCGACTAAAACCTCCTTGCGTGTGGGATACTGGCTTTCTCCATGATTCAAGGACTCGGGAGCATCCACGGTTCAGCTGCTTGCACCCTGTTGCTGTCAGGTTATCCTCATTGCATGACAAAAAACCCCCAGAAGACTGAAGACCAACTGTTTAAAACAAAGTGCTGCCAACTGATCACCTAAGCACAAAACTGCCACCTGGATGGAAATCAGTCCAGCAGTCCCCAGACACACCAGGCACGTCTACACGGGATGCTTAATGCCCGCTGGACTCATTCTGGTACACATTAGCACGGCTGGCAAAAAATGTGCTAATGAGCTAATGTGCAGTAGATTAGTCCAATGAGCATTAAGCGTCACACAAAAAAGTGTTCGTTTGCACCAATGCACAGTAGCGCCGGTTATGGTGCATTAACTTAGTATCTGTCATAACAGGTATTAAACTTAATGCGCTGTAATTAAGGCGCATTATTGCACATGTAGACATGCCCGCAGACTACTTCTTACTGCTCCAAGGTTTGTCTGAGCAATCACATGGGCCAGGTAGGTGGAAAAAACATTTAGGTGTGAACCAGAAGCCTCTAACAACTGTCAATCCAATTCTCCGTATCTCTCTCACACCCTCTTTCCCTTCCCACTAAGTCCACACAGAACAGGGACGGGCAATTATTTTGGGTGGAGGGTCGCTTACTGAGTTTTGGCAAGCCATCAAGGGCTGCATGACAGGCAGCCAGGGGCAGATAATTAATTTTCTGAATTTTTTAGGGGCCCCACGGGCCACATCCAACCTGCAGACCGCATTTTGCCCACCCCGACATAGAACCAATACCCCTAGCCCTCGTATAGCCCATCCCTCCCCTACGTCCTCGCCTGGACTAGGCTGAAAAAATGCATCAGCTAAAATGTCCAACACATCTAGTGTAGACGAGGCTCACGGCCAAATTCCCCTTTGAGATCTGTGGGATCGGGGTTTCTCCAGCTACCTTTACAACACGTAAGCCGATTGCAAGGGGCAACCTAGCATTCTTCTCAAAAAGCTTAGCGCATCCAAATCTATGCTGCCTCAAACACACTGGGCTTGTCGAACCCACGAGCTAACACATGCTAACGACGTGTCTCAAACACTAGTCTCAGAGGGGTGAAAGGGAAGCGTGGGGATGGAGGATAAACCTGGTTTTATTTTCCGGAGCTGGCCACGTCACCTCCCAGTCGGAAAAAGCAGCACCATTCACCAGAAGATTTATGGCCAGCAGCAAACAGGCTGCGAACGAACCATGACTGCGCTGCGCCCGCTCTGATCGAGGGCAAATGCAATCAAATTCAGGTCATTTGGGTTGCATTGACAGCGGGGTGCTGAACGTGGCGGAGTGTCTCAGTGGTCCCGCACAGCTGTTTCCTGTGTCTGGCTGTATGCAACACCCCAGCTGGTCTGTAAACCCTCGTCTTCACCGGGCTACAAAACCTATCTGAGCTCTGCCATAATACTTCCACTTGCACTGCTGTGCGTTTCTTCACCAGGGCATCCCACAGCACTAGGCAAATATTCACAGACTCCAATGCACAGCACCCAAACTGCAAATCTCATCCCTGTTTTAAAGCTGGGACGACTGAGGCACACCAGCATCCCGTGTCAGAGCAGGAACTGGAATCCAGATTTCCTCCTCGGAGGTCTGGGCAGTCCCCAGAAAACCCTCCCTTCCTTTTCCCATTTGGCCGTCTGTGGTCACCATCTCCCGGCCGTGTGTCCTGGACAGCTTCACTTTGTACCCTGCAGAGAAGACCCCCGCTAAACACTGCAGAGCCTTCTCCTACGGAGAGGAAGAAGGAGCCGATGGGCAGCACCCGGCCAAACAAAGCTGTCCGGTGGCTCTATCGTTGCCCACCATTTCTTTAAACAAAAACAGCATCCGGGGACACTTTGCAAAATGTGTTTGAAAACCTCCTCCCAAAGTTATCGCAGACTGCAAGAAATGACAAGACGCCCGAGCCTCGTCCCCGCGGAACGGGGCTTTACCTTGGCGATTTTGGTTTCGTCCTTCTTCTTCGCGGTTTGTAGGGCTTCAAAATGGTGTCTGGCACTGTCATAATCCACGAGCTTCCTTCCCCGCTTGGCGATGCGAGACTGAGGGAGAGAGGAAGACCAGAGCACATCAACTGAAGCCCTCAGCATTTACACCCCTGCTCTGCCCGCGCCGCGTCAGCCTACCCTGCCAACCTAAGGTTTGGGCAGAATTACATACAATATTTTCCAGGTGCTTACGGCACGGCTGTCAAAGATACGGCCAGATCCGGCTCCTGGAGCCCTATTATCCGGCCCCAGCGGGGCCCGTGGGTTGCAAAGGCAGGATGCAGGGCATGCCGGAGAGCCCAGCAAGCTGCTGCGGGATTGAATTGCAGGTAGCGGCCACGCCAGCGCTCGGAGGCGGGGGTCTGTGAAGCACTCCAGGGCACCTGTATCCAAAACACGGATCCCGTCTGTGGGCCTGATGCAGCCTGCAGACTGGCCCTGCACCCCTCATTTGGCTGAGTGCAACACCCCTGCTTCCAGGGTTCAGCCTCACTCCCTTTGGGAGGTCGATGGCGGCAATTGCAATCCCCACGTCTCGCAAGGAAACACTGGCATATCGTCCTGCACCTCCGCTGTCACTTCTGGAGCACCAGGCATGGCTGGGACACGGTGCCTGCCCCGAAGTGCATAGGCATATGGTCTGGTCCTGGGATCAGGTTTGTTGGCACAGAGACCTGAACCCTTGCAGAGCCATGCGGGTTTATCGCAGAACTCTTCCTACCTTAGGTACCTGCGAGGTGACCCTTACCGCCCCATCTTAGCACCCCAGCGTCTTTAATGCATTTGCCCCCGCAGCTTCCCTTGGGCAGCGCTCACCCATGTTTTGCACGTGGGGAAGGGAGTAAGGAGAAGCGAGCGCGAAAGGGATTCTCCCAAGCAGATGGCACCCACGTCCACCTTGCAGGCACTGATCTTTTCAAAACCATAGCTCGCGTGCTGCCCAGCGCCCATAAGACTAAGCGGGGGGACACAATCAAGCAGGATGCTTTCAGCAGGTAGGGACCAGCTTCCTCAGCAGCTGTCCTAACTAACTCCTGGGGAGGGTTTGCAGCTGAGGACGCCAAGCAAGGGGAAGCATCAGTCTCCGGCCCATGAATCGGGCGCACCGGATCAGCCCCGTGAGCCCCTCTCATCTCCCCAGCACATCCGGCAGCTCCCTATTCAGCTGGCAGCTTCTGAAAATAACCTCCTTAGGCATTTAACTCTCCCGACAGGAGTGCGTAGCCTGCCCTGAGCTGCCTCCACGCGGGGCTGGGAAGCGACCGAGACGGCCACCCAGGGTCAGGCTCTGCTCTGTTGTGCTCCGCCAAAAGCGGGCTTAGCTTTGCAAGTGGCGGCTCTGCCCTGCGCTCGGGGACGGATGCAGTCTCCTCCCCGGTTCGTCCTCCGATGGTTATCGGGTGCAGACAGGCTGCTCTCCGCACTCCCCGTCTGCCAGACAGCTGTACTCTGTCCTTTCATTTCATCACCCTCTTTTGTTCTTTTAATTAAATGTCTGCTACAGCTGCCGGACGTCTGTTCAGCAGAGGGTTTGCATTCAGCCCTCTTGCAGGACAGGCCCAGCTCCCGATGGGTCAGCAAATCACACAAGGAGACACGCAGAGGTTTCTGGTCACACACATGCAGCCTGGCATTTTTGAGGCAACTTTTAAATTGCTTAAAAAGAAACCTCAGCACAGACAGATTCAGAGGCTGTTTTGATCAAAGCGTCCCTGAATGCAGCGGCACCCAGAAGAGACTCGCTCCCCTTTCACCCGCTCCATCCTTCAGAGGACTGTGTTGCCAGGAAATCAAACAAAAAACCCCACTCAGAAAACTTAAATGATGATTAAGCAACATTTCTATTAAAGGAAACCATAACCAGTGACCTGCTAGAGGAGGAAAAAAAAGTGGGGATTTTTTGTCCTCTTTTGTGGTGGTTTTGGGTTTGGTTTTTTTTAAGACGGGTGGAAGAGCGTTGGAAGGCTTTTGAAGTTTTGTAATTAGCTTCCTTTTAAGCTTTAAAAAGAATGGGAATATGAAGGTTTTCCCATGTCTGGGAGTCTGAGATGTCCAGAGAGCTGATCCTGAGCTTACTCTGCACTTAAGAGAAGGTATCTGGGCATGTCTACATGTGTGCTTTAATGCGCATTAACCTATTTTAATGCGCATTAAAGCATCACAAAAACCATGATCTTTAGCTAATGCACATTTAAATAGGCTAACATGCATTTTTCTAGTACCTCGCAATGGAAGTACTAGATTTAATGTGCATTACCTAAAGTGCATGAATGAACGTGTAGACACGTCCACCTAGCTGTTCAATATTTTAAAAAGAGCTTTCTTCCCACCTGTTCGGCAGGTATCCAGCTAAATGGGTCTTTCCTTCTTACTCAAGCACTTCCCATTTCTTTGGTTTTTGTTATGTCATATAACTCACTTTTTGTTCCCTTTTGCAAGTCACCTTTGAGGCACCTCTAAATACCTGTGCAAAAGGGAGCCATTCAGTCACACGGATGTGGTATTTGTAATACCTTTTATAATGGTTTCTAGCCCTCAAGCAAGCCAAACTTGATGGAAGTCGCTTCTTCGGGCTGTGGAAGAGGACAGTGGCATATCCCAGCTGAACAGGGCTTAAAGGCAGAACCGCCGTAAGGATTACACTTTCAAAGAAGCGCCCCGCTGACTACAAGAAACACGATGTCGTGGGTCCCGGCAGGAGGCGAGTTGTAGGAGAGGAGCAAGACGTGGGCATTGTTTTGATGAGAAAAGGGCCTTAACGAAGCCTGTGATTGGTTTCGTTTCTCTCTGTTGCAATGCTACTTGGGGACCGGGAAAGCCGTCAATAATGCAACACTTGCGGCTACATCCGGTCTCTGAAAGATGCAGAAGGGAGTTAGGTGCCTGATCCCACAGAACATGGTGGGATTTAGGTGCCTAAATGCCATCATTTTCCTTGGACGTTTCCAACCTCACACCTTAATGCTGTCCCATTCGAGTTAGGGGATTCGAAAAGCTCTAATAGTAAGCCTGCAGCAAACCTGAAACAGTAACTTTAAGAAGGTGCACGCTGCCCTTCTGCATCTCCACGGACCCCGAAGTCTAACAAGAGCAATGCGAGAGCATCCGCGCTGCTAGTCGCAACACAGGAGCATCGAATAGGGGACTGCCGCTGTCGCAGCCCCAGGGGGAGGCCGCTTGGAGGAGGACTTGACTTTCCATTTGTTCAACCTCTACGGTGCGGTGCGGGGCAGGCTGTAAGAGCACATGGGGGTAAGACGCTCCAGGAAGCCAAGCCCCCACGGGGCTTTCCATGACCGAGGCTTGTTCTGCAAGTACCTCCGAAACGGTACTTTCCTCCAGAAACAACAATGACAAATCCAACGATTTAAGGTAAAACAACAAGGGAGCAAGGGAGGGGAGGTGTTGTTTTCACTGGGAAGGAGCCAAGTCGATGCCTCCCAAATAGAGACATTGCTCCAAGCACTTCCATATGGCAAAGACACTTCCTGTGTGGCCTTCCCAAACATGAACGGGTGCTGGAGGACACGGGACCGGGAGGAGGGAAACTCACAGGATATCCTAAGATCCTGTGCTGGGAATAGAGACGTCCCCCCATCAGTACCTCCCTCCCCCATGAAGCAGCTTGCTGGGGACCGGCTCAGTCATCTCCCTGCCACGCCAGCCTGACCCTTTGAAGCACATTGGCCGGCAGCACTAGCTGCTCTGCGCTTCCAGGGAAGATATCAGCAAGGCTAAAAACTCAGACAATCAAAGGGTTGACACTGATCCTGAGCCGTCACCCAGAAGCCCTCTTCCTCCAGTCATGAACATCAGCCAAAACGCAGGAAAAAACCTAAGATGAAGCATGATCATTGGGATGACAGGTTGTATTTTACTGAATATTCTTGTTTTTCATCTTCCCGTGGGCTCTGCGCTCTGAACAATTGCAGGCCCTATTAAATTCAGCTTCGTAAAAAGCAACTCAGAGCTGCAACCTCTCAGGAAGTTTGGCCCATCCCGGCCACATTTTCCCAAGAGGATCATTGCACCGTTCGGTGCAATCCTGGCAATAGTGGAGGCTGCGCTGGGTGGACATGCAAGACAAGGAGTGTTTGGAGTGCGCTTCTTTAACGCCGACTGCCTGCTTGCAGTCGCTGTCGTGGGTCGTGTTTTCCCGGGGCTCAGCAGGCTGCACACGGCCGGGCTCTGCATGCCCCGTGCTGTTTTTGCTTATACAAGAGAAGAATCAAGACTACTGATGGTCATCAATGAAGTGATGATGGCGTGGTGCTGGCTTGGGAAAGGAATTGCACATATAGGCGCACAGATCCAGATACCCCTTATGCTGCACAAAGCAACAAAAAATCAGGCTAACCTCCCCACACCCTGGTGCACCACCAAAAAGCCCTTCGATTAAGTCAATGCATCTCTGGGACAAAAGGAGCGGAGGTAGCAGGAGGGCAAGAACGATGGCTTGTCCGGCTTGGTTTCATTTCCCTGACACGACAGGTAGACCCGGAAGCCCTCTCTTCTAAGGACACAGACACACAACAGGTCTTCTGACACAGATATGCTCTGCTAACAAGGAACTGCTGAAAGCCTGTGGATTACGAAGCGCTAAGCTAACTCCAGCTACCCCAGCCCGTTGCTTTCCACACCCTCCAAAGGATGGGAGTTGGGGGCAGGAGAAACCAGTAAATATTTATCACGCTGCGTCTAGCCAACTCTCCTAACAGCCTGGGTCATCACAGCCCATCCCACTGCTGGGCATGTTAATCCAGTCGTGACACCATCACCACGGGCATGGCTCTCTCCAGCACAACAGGGTCCCCCCTCTTCCTTCTCTAATGCACCGCCACGGATACTAGCCCCAGCTGCTAATGCAGCTATCCTCCAAGCAAAAGAGAAGAGGAGACTGCAGTTGAACCATCTCCACTGTTCAGCCAGTTGAGGCCAGAATTAATTCCCCGAAAGGCAATCCTGTACCACATCCTCTTCCCCACACCCATGATAAGAGATGATGGCATGTTAAGATGAAGACTCGTGCAAAGCTCCACTTGCAACCCGCAGGGTCCCCGCAATGCTACCGAACAGTGGAAGAGGAGTGAGGGGAGCTCCCTACTTTGATGTCCGGGAATTGGCCAAGGTAAGTGTCCATGGTTAAGAGCGCCTGATCCACAAGCTTCTGATGGAAATCTGTCCAGAGGAGGTCATTGTTCTGCAAGACAAAAAAGGAGCATCCCAATCAGTAATGACAACGGTATATATTTCCACAGCCAACGAGCACTTTCCAATAAAGTTGTTAAGACCCCCAGTGCCCCAATGAGACACTTGCCTCTTCCCTTTTGGAGGAAAGGAGGCATGCAGAGATTAACTGACCTGCCCAGGTTCGAATATGAAACACAGAAAGGGAACCCAGGAGTCCTGATTCTGCTACTTCCCTCCATCTACTAGACCATACTCCCAACTGGGTACCTGGTTGTGTGCCCTCCCCACAACATTTTCTCTCCTATCCTGGGAGGGAACTTTATCAGTAGCACCAAAGGGTCCTAAATGACCGTGCTTACAGCTGGAGCATAAGCTGGGACCGCAGTATACGCTCACTCATGCTCTCACCGAACTCGCTTCCAAAACTCCCACCAACTTCAATGATCAAGATGCTGAGAGCACAGCCCACGCAACTGGGATAGAAATGAAGATCAGGCTGCTTTACCCCCAAGCCAAAGCCGATGATCCCTTCCCAAGGGACAGCCTGAAGAACAGGACCAAAGGAAGATCTTTCTTTCTTGGCACCAGTACTCACCAGTCCTGTTGGTATGTCACACTGCAAATAGAGCTATCAGGTTATTAAAGAATCTGACCGCGATTAGTTGTCCGATTAAAAAAAATGAGTCACAATTAATCGCGATTTAATTCCACAGCTAAACACTCAAAAATATGTGCAGAAAGACTCAAAATGATGCAAAATGATGCAGGTATTTTGTATGGTTGGGAGGTAAGTGTGTGGGGGAGGGGCCTGCATGCCCTGGCAGGATGCGGGCTACCGTGGGTCTGGAGTAAGGGGCAGCAGCAGGGCTGGGGGGGCTGTGGCTTGGGAGTGAGGGGCAGGCGTACAAACAGTGCCCAGCAGCCTGTGGAGGGGAAGGGGCAGGGGTTAGATCGAGGCCCCCACAGTGAGAGAGGGTATGGGGCAGGGGCTGGGGTGAATGCAACCCCAGGGCCCAGGTGGGTCATGGAACCATGGATAGCTCATCCAGGGGTATTTTGGGGGGGGCAGCTCCCTGCCGCTGTGCACACCCTCGGGGGAGGCATGGGGGCACGTGCCCCTCCTGGATTTGTGTGCAGGGCAGAGCCAGACTGCCCGGTGTGGGCTGGGACTCTGCACCCAGCTGCCTTTGCCCAGGAGCTGCACAATGCCATGTTGTACCTCCCACCGCTGGGCAGGCAGTGGCTCCTGGGGCAAAGGCAGCAGGACACAGAGCAGCAGCCCACGGTGTGCAATTCATCTCTGCCCCACGCGCATACTCCCCTTGCCTCCCCCAGGGATGCATGCAGTGTCAGGGAGCCACACACTCCCCACGCCACTGGACAAGCCACCCATGGCTCCATCCCACTCCCAGCCCCAAGGCCCCATTCACCCCAGCCCCTGTCCCTGCCCCACTCCATCCCTCACCATGGGGGCTTCGATCTGCCCTCACCCCCGGTCCCTTCTCCTCAAACGTACCTGCTGGGCCCTGCTCTACACACCACCAGGCTGTGTTCATGGCTGCATGCAGGCTGCAGCCGCTCATGTGTGCCTGTGCACATGCTCACCCTTCCTCCCACCTTCCTGCTGCAGCAGCCTGGAGCCCACATCCAGGCTGCCCTGTGGTCCTGTGCACGGCCACTGCTGTCCCGCTGAGTGGCCCAGAGGCAGCAGTGACAGCGGCAGAGCAGAGCCCAGGTGCAGGCTCCAAAGCCACATGCTTGTGCATGTGCTCCCAAGGGAGGTGGTGCTCTCCCCTACCCTGGGGGTCTTCAAGAGGAGGTTAGATAGGCATCTAGCTGGGGTCATCTAGACCCAGCACTCTTTCCTGCTTATGCAGGGGGTCAGACTTGAGGATCTATTGAGGTCCCTTCTGACTCTAACATCTATGAATCTATGTTAAATTGGTTCTTTCATTAATTTTTTTAGTGTGTTAATTGCACATGTTAGCGATTAACTGACAGCCCTAATTGCAAAACATGTTTGCACATCTTTGTTGCAACAATTAGAAACAAAAACATAGCTGCTTTACTTTTCGTTCCACTCAGGAAGAGCACACACCAACTGCAGAAACTTCCTTAGCCTGACGAAAGGTTTTTGAACCCAAAAGCTTGCTTAATAATTGTCTTCAATTATTTAAGTTGGTCTAATAAAAGATATCAGATTCACCCAAAGAACCTTGTCTGCCTATTGTTAAAGATCTTCATTCCCGGCTCACCAACATATCCAACCCACTTGGGTACTTCTGCATTCAAGGCACACACCCAAATACATGCAAACAATATACCTTTCTGTGGCTCTTCTCTTAGGTGTCTGCCTGTGGGCTCTAAGATGCATTGAACTCCCACCCTCTCTGGATACTCCAGAAAAAAGTCTGCTTATACAAAGGCAGCTGAGTAGTGTGCACACATCCAATCAGGCACAAAGAGCTCCTGTTGAAGTTAGGATTGAGCCATGGGGACTTGGTTCGATAAACTTGAGAAGCCACTGACATAAATCAAGATTGCCCAAGCCCAGGAGGCTCCAAGGCCAAGGGTGATTAAGAAATATCAGTTTTGATAGCCACTGGCTCCCACCTGAGCTGCCACAAGTAGGAGGAAGAGCAGGGTGGCACCTCAGAGACTAATTTAAGAGTCTCCAGCTGTTGCTTCTTCACTTTGCTCAGATTTGCCTTTGTAGCATGACAGTTATCTCTGAAGCTCAGATCTGAATGTGATGGGCAGCAGAACAAAGCCTTGAATACCAAAAGTCAATTATGATATCATGAGCAGAGGAGTAGGACTGCCAGTGAGGAATAAGCAGTGGCAGCTGCCGAACAACTGAGACATGACCAAGACTCGCGGACTGCTATGACCAGCTCCAATTAAAAATAAAAAATTCACAACTCCCTTGGGCACCTTGTTCTCTTGTCCAATTTATCTTAGAATTAAGAGGATTTTCTCTAAGATTTAATCTAAATCCACTTTACTGCAAGTTAAAGCCATTGCTTCCTATCTCATCCTTTCTTGCAAGAGGGAAAAAGTTGTTCTCTCTCTTCTCTATGGCAGCTTTTCAAATATTTCCTCCAAGCGAAACACGCCCATTTCCCTCGGCCTTTCCTTGAATGGCTTGCATTCCAAAACCTTCCTCATCTTTGTCGCTCGCCTCTGGATCCAGTCCAGTTTCCCTGCGTCCTTCTTGAAGTGGGGAGCCCAAAACTGCGCTCTGTTATTCCAAGACCAAGACTTCAGTTCAGCGACTAAAGCACTTCAGGGAGGACCCAATTCAGATGCCTTGTGCCTAGACTGTCTCCTGGTATCCAGTCCAATCTGATGCACCACAGTGGCTCAGCAAGACGGGGGCTGTAGTTCGGCATTGGGCATGCTGTCCCCAAACACAAAAGCCGCCCCCCCAAAAAGGTGGCCAGGGTGAGCCACCCAAACTGCCGTTCCCCTGAAGCTCTGTGGAGCATGTCTGTGGAAGTTTAACACTTGGGTAGTCAAAGGCTTGGCCTGGGTGGTCCTACTTCGTTAACTGGGGATGGTCCTACTTTAAGCAAGGGACTAAAGATGTGACCTCCTGAGGTCCCTTCCAACCTTCATGGTCTACGATTTCAGGATAGAAATTTCCAGTTTGGTTTTCTGTGGAAAACCTACACTTCCCCACCCTGTAATTTTAGTTGACATTTTACATTGAGGGTGTTAGGAACCGCACCAGGATCTGGGACTCATGAATGTTTTCTTGTATTTATTTCACCGATGCGGCATGTGCGGTCTCACTGAAACACCCACGTTATGCTGTCTCCATTTATGTCACTGTTAATACTGTGCAGATTATGTTATGTCATCTGTATTCACATTTGCAATTCTGGACGCGGTTTACCCAAAGAGCTGAGGGATGCATACTTAAGGGAGTGGACAGAATATCTTTGCTAAATATCTCTTGGTATTGTGTCACTAGTGCAAGGAGAATTGCCACTCCCAGACAGTGGCAAAAGGAGAAGTTATTGTCTGCCTGTAATGGGGAAATCAACTCCTCTATAGCAAAGGTATCTATGAGAAATGGCCCATTAACCACAAAACGCCCGGTCTCCTGGGGGAGAAGCTCCTGGGGCAGCGTGGAGATTTGGGAGGAACAGGGACAGTGCCGATGGGGGTGCTGAGCCATAGCCATTATAAAAGCTGTCTGTAAGGTGGTCGGAGGCTTTGGATCCCTGGTTTTGGGGAGTCCAAGTCCCCCGCAGCCAGGGTTGGCAGAATCAGCTGGAAAGCTGGTTTCTGGACATACCAGCAATGCTGACAGCGGGCTCGGCGGTAACCCCCCTGTCAAGAACCTTTACTTGCCTTTTTATTCTGTTATCAAACTTCTAGAGGTCAGTTTATCTGGATGATTTTCTCCGACATCATAAATCCTTTTGTCCGTTGCCTTGCCGATTGCCTTGGGTGAAAAGTGATTTCTCAGCAAGTGCAATGGCAGGATAACACACCCCACGGAAGGGAGACCTGACATTTCTTTCACACCCCGAAAGAAAGCCACCTGGAGCTGGCAGAGATTCCCGTTGCAGCTGCGCAAGGGCAGCGGAGCTGATAAGATAAAGACTCGGTCTCGTCCTTGGGACAAGCTGCAGGCCAGGAGGAGAAGCTCAGGGCCGTGGGGGTACTCTGAAAACAAGGGGGTTGGGAGAATAACTCTTTACGTTCAGGAAGGAAAGGTCTCGCAGCAGGTATTGATCACGGTAGAGGGGTATGAAGCCTCTGCGCCGAACTTCCTAAACCTCCGAATGATGGAAGCTGCCGTGGGAGAGGAGCAGGGGTCCTGTTAACCTTCCCCCTCAGCATCGCCTCTCTGCCCTAAGGGGACCCATGCTGTGTCCAGCATCGCCTCTGGACTAACGGGACCCATGTTGTGACCCTGTAAACAGTAGGTCTACATGCATACAACCATTTGGCTCCAGGTGGCTTTGCAGCACTTCTGCATGACTCCCTTCTGCCGGTGGGGCTGGCATTGCACCATGGGCACGTGACAGAGGGCAGAAGGTATGGGTATCCCACATACCCCATCTATCACCTGCTATCTGTCAGCGAGATGGTATGGCTCTGCCAGCAGGAGCTAGAAGAGTGGGCACACTCACCAGTTTGGTCTTACATAGAGGCAGACAGCTTTATGAGCCTTTTGGCTTTGGACAGTATCATGCATAGTGGGTGCAGGAGAAATACCATGACCACAATGGTGGCAGGGGAAGTACCCTGACAGGTAATGCAATTAAAATGGCACTATTTAGTGGAGGGTTGCACCCTTGTTTGCTTGCGGACAGGACTCCCTACAAGACCCTCACAGTTAGCTTCCCACTGGCCAGCTTTCAGCGGGAGGATCTCGGCTACACGCCGACTTTATGGAAATCAGAGACTCCTCCACAGCTTGCTCCTGCAACCACTGGTGGCTCTTGCAACCACTCGGGGACATCTGAACCCCAAGTCTCCGGGCTTGGGCCTGCACATAGGATGCCAGCCACAGGATTTGGAAGCATCTAAAGCCCCAGGTCAGGGTGAAGGATGCTTGCTGGTAGCTGGGCCACATGTGGTTCTTGGATGATTCAACAGATTTGGACCTGATTTGGCTAATTTGACCTGGGACAGGAAAAATTTTCCATAAAAAAATAAATAAATAGAGGGAGAGAGAGACAGGCAGCTTCCCCCACAATCTGTAACACAGACATCACATCTCCTACCACCAGCTGGTAGGAAATATCCAACATATCCAAGGCAGCACGGTTCGTACGGTGCCTTAGACCTTGCAACCTGCCACAATAAAAGACCATAATTTGAGGGAAGAAAGAGGCTTCAATGCACCGTTTATTAGTGGTCGCACCCAGCAGCTCCAAACGTTTAAGCAGTATGCAAGTCCACGATAAAAGATCAGTACTATCCCAAAGACTTGCATCCATCTGGACTAGCTTCCTGGAAGCAGGACAAGGAAAGCTCATAGCTGAAACCTGGACCTTAAGAAACACCTCTAGCATTGTAACCAAAGGGCTATTTTATGAACAGTGGAAGAAAACTGAAGGACATGGCTGCAAGTCCCAGTATGTATCAAGGGTGGGAAAGAGAAGGCATTTATCACCTGTACGAGGCATTAGCATTTGCATGGGTCATTAGCTGATCATTAGCAGCTAGCTAGTTACCAGCCAAAAGCAGTTCCCCACTCCCTCCAATAAAGCAATCTAGCTGTAAAACATCTGAAATGAAGACAAAGGAGGTTGGCTGTGGGAGGAGAGTATAGGAAGAAGTCCATCTCCACTGACAGTATGCAATATTAAAGCGACGAGCAATACTTGATACTAACAGGTCTCCTAAAAAACACTCAGAGGAGAGAGTCAAAGTACTAAGGAGAGGAAAGAGATACAAGCCCATTTCATAAGCAGGGCAGGCAGGGTTAGACCTGGGCATCAGAAGGTGCAAGAGAAAGCCGAGCCCACGGTGAAGCCACCTCTTCTTCTCCTAGATGCTTACCCCCACAAGGACGGGTCAATGCGAGACTCCCAAGCGGAGCAGAGTTGGTAGACCTCAACCCTGCCCATCCTCTACTCCCAAGGGCTGCCTCGCACCGCGTCTCACCTCTGCTATTTTGTTCGTGTCGTCTCTCCCGGGCCACTCCGGCTCATACACTTCCTGCAGACACTCGGTCAGCTTCTTGGAGGCCTCATGCATTGCTAGGAAAGAGGAGAGGGGCATTAGACACAGAAGGGGACCGCGTGGGAGGCCCCCCCTCCTCAGCAACCCGTACTCGACGGCATGGAATAAGTAATGCTACCACGCTCCCTGCCTTGGGCAAAATACTGGCAAGAGCGACCCTTGCTAGTACAGCCCAGATTACAGCTAGCCCAGGTAAGAAACAAGAGGGAGAGGATGCCCATGCTGCAGCCATCCGCCCCCAAGGTCCACTACTGCAGCATGCAAGACAGGCAGACACCCTGCCAGCTGGATGTTTCCTCACCAAGCCGGTCTCATTACAGCCACCTCTTGCCATTCAAGGAAGCAAGACAGGAGAAACCAAGCTCCCTGCACCAGAAAACCCATTTAGGAAAGTGGGGAGCACAAGGCAGGCAGAGGCAGAGCTGGGAGACCTCTGCTTTGGGCACGTTGAGAAACATTTCCATTTGCACAGACATTACCTTTGACGGAAGTCAGGTAAGTTCGAAGGTCTTTCTGCAGCCTGCTGCCTTCTGACTGTGACGGCAAAGACAAGAGAGCGCGTTACTGCGAGATGCAAAGGAAGGGTTCGTGCAGGACTCGCCTGCACCGAGGGGCTGAGGACGAGGGGAAGGGAACACCTCCCCCCCCCCAAACTGCCCCATACAACATGATGGCAGAAGAACCAGTTTAGGACTAAGAAATGGTCCATTCAAGCTAGGACAAGACACACGAGTGCAATGGGCCCCAATCCCCAAAGAGGGAGAAAAGCTGTCAGGCTATTAAAGGAAGTCCAAAATGTAGGTTGCAGGGGATCTAGTGTATAGATTTGATATACTGATGTCAGCGGTTCCTGATAAGCTGTTATGATACTGCTGTTATGTCTGCACGACTCGGGAGCAACACGCGTGCGGCAGAGCCACTGCAACTTTCCCTCTGCCTCATCCAGGCTCACGGAGAAGTTGAGCTCACTTGTGAGCTCACTACAGGATCATGCCGACGAACAGCTGCATCGTAACAGCTGGCGCACGCTCCCGAGCGAGTGGCAGCTGCTCCTCCCCTCCGAAGCAGTTCAAGGGCACGGCTGTCCATTCCCAAAGCACATCCTTTGTTTCAGGGTTTGTTGGGAACAGCTCGAGTTTTGACGGGTTGACGATGGATACCCTAAACACAGCCGCATTGAGGACGCTGAGCAGTCTAATTTCACTTTCCCAAAGGAGAGAAGCTACCGGGAAGCAAAACAACAGCATCAAATAGGAAAAATTGATTGCTTTTCTTTAAAATTGTATTCCCTTGCTAAAACCAAGTTTCAATGTATTCAGAAGCTAAGAAACAACCAGCTTTCTGGCTTGATTTTGGGGGTATCACAGCCTGGATGCAGTATGGGAACTGAGATAAGACCAAGGTCTCAGACCCTTTTAGGCTGAAATTTAGACCAGATTTAAACATGTGGACACAGACATGGACACGTGCATGCACACACACATATACACACACACACACACACACACACACAGTTTGACTACTTAGGAAAGATCAATAATCATGCAGAGTGACATGATTTTTTCCTGACAGAGTTACGTGCTCACTTATTCTCTTCCTACCAATGTGTCATCTGCATTTATACTGTGGAGGCCTAAAAATGCAATCAAATCAGACCGGTGGCACTTGATACCACCTGGTGCAAATGTCAGCAGGAGCACTAGGCAGCAGAGAGGCAGGTCCAGCGCAGCAGAGACAGTGCGGTGATGTGAGATGGGGACCTGAGGATGTTTTCTTTGCAGGGATGGGAGCATTTGTCAAGACAACACCAGAAATCAGTACAGAAGGAAGGACGAGGCGGTGGAGAGAGACAGAGACCTTTATTGCAAGAGGAAAAGACAGAGAAGGCCCTTGGGATCTCTACATCAAATGCCTGCTTTTGATCTTTCCTAGCCCGGGGTGCAGCTGTGAAACTTCAAAGGGCAGTGCCGGAGGGAGGCTGCTAGTCCTTGCACCGTCATCATGCACTTTGTTGCGTTTAATTTCCTTTCTTCCTCCCAGTTTACACTTCCCACATGGAGGCCACAGGTTAACATAGCCCGACTCCCACTCTATGCTCAAGGAGCCCATAGGGCACCTCCAACTTCAAAGCAACTCTTTTCCATCCATCTCCTCCATCAAGGTGCTTGCTTCTTGGCCTGGACTCGCCCCCTCTCCCCTACAAAACAGGCTCTTCAGTTATAAAGTTAGACCGCCATGTTCGTCTTGGCACTGCCAAATTCAAGAGAGACTTGTGCCATAA
The DNA here is from genome assembly GCF_030867095.1 of Alligator mississippiensis. Classification (NCBI taxonomy): domain Eukaryota; kingdom Metazoa; phylum Chordata; order Crocodylia; family Alligatoridae; genus Alligator; species Alligator mississippiensis. The sequence goes on from NC_081827.1 coordinate 251,847,630, forward strand.
GAGACTGCACTGAAAAAGGAAAAAAAAAAATCCCTTTCCCAAGTGGACTTTGACCGTGGGCATGGGATCCCCAGAGACCGCCTTTCCAAAAGTCATCTCTGATTTGGGCACCTCCAATTTCGGTGGTCCAATTTCAAGCCCCAAGGACCAGCAGATCATCCTCGGGGATGATTGTGCCCCAGGCACTGCGCTCAGTCGTCATAACGTCTCCAGCTGGAGAGCTATAACATGGGGGTTCCCAAAATTAGGGGCTGCACTTGAAAATGCAGCCATGTCTGCGCGAGGCCTAGCACGACCACAACAGGTAGGACACAACCTCCATCGGGTGCAGGTTTCATCACCCAGTCCCAGAGCCCCCAAAGTCAGGCATGAGTACGGGGAAGCTCTGAGAAGTTGCTTACAATAAATTTACAACCGGAGGGAAATACCTAGCAAGTGCAGCATGGGAAAGGATTCAGAAAAACCACGTGACTACTAGTGCACATGATTATATCTGTTATATGTGCACATGCAGACACACCACCGCATACCAAAGGATTAACAAATAGCAATGGGAAAATATCACCACCCTCTTTCATTCATCAATGCCCTGCGCTTCCTAGTAAGGCGCTCCTCTATACTGTATAATGCATTTGACCGATCATGCAATGCAGGATACAGGTAGGAGAGGTCTGCAGGCCCTTCCACAGGCCCTGGCTGTGTTATCCCTCTTAGCAGACAGACCTACACTTGCAATGCATGGTTACTCTTATCCAAGCCCTCTGAAAGCACCTAGCTGAGCTAGCAGACTCGATATCCCTGAACATATACCACGCACCGCATGCAGTAGTATCCCAGAGAGTGCTCCACGCTCCCCAAACTTCCCGAACTTTCAAGACTTTGGGAATCGGAGGCTCCAATCCAGCCTCACCTCTGGTATTTCCTTCATTTGTCCCATATCTATCGCTGGTTCCACGCAGAAGTGGGTTTTTGTATTTAAAAAGCAGCTCGCTCACACGTACGGAAAAGGTGCCGGTGTTTATTATCAGCACTAGCAGTTTGCCAAGGACCTTTGGTGACGGCCTTTCTTGGCTATATACATTACCTGCTTTCTGCAGGCAGCAATAATGTCTCCTCCTTTACATCTGTCTAGACAGGACGGTGCACTGACAGCTATCAAGGGGTCTGGGCAACACCCGGAAAGGGATTTTGCAGCACCCCAGTTGAAAATCACAGGCCTAGCAGTAATAGATAGGCATGCAGGGTGCCTGCTCCTTTGAAAACCTTGTTCTAATTGCTCGTTTCCTACTCCAAATGATAAGCACCAGTTTGATTTAAGAAGCCTGGCTGGTCACGCTACTCTTCCCTACCCACTGGACACATCTATGCATGCACTTTAATGAGCGTTAGCCTATTTTAATGCATATTAAAGCATCACAAAACAACCATACACTTTTGCTAATGCACATTAAAATAAACTAATGCACCTTTTTCTAGTACCTCACAATGGAGGTACTCAATTTAATGTGCATTAAGAAAAGCACATTAATGAACATGTAGATGCACCCATGCAAAGTCTCAAAGGGAAGAGCTGCAGGTGGTGAACCAAGCTGGACCTGTAAAGTAAGAACCATTGATCCACAGGAAACTTGGGCTGATCTAAGAGCAGAAAAATTGCAGAGGGAAAAGGTGCGAGCCCTGACACCAGAGGGGGTGAACTCAGACCAACCAGAGAGAGGTGCAGCTAGTTCTGCAACTACGGCAGCCTCTTCCCCAGTGCATTCCCTTAGTTGGGCCTGCAAAACCAGCAAGGGTCTCAGCTTTGTGCACATAAAACAATACGTCCCCCACTTCTGGAGGATGTCACTACATAGGTCCACTGAAAATTTGGTCCTAGAAGTCATTTCTCAGAATTTATGAGGTCTTTTCCAAGTTTTGTAGGAGATTCCCAGCCAGAGTATCCATCTACCTGACTGTGCACAAACTATAAGAGTTAGCTAGAGCTCAGCCCTGATGCAACATGTCTAGGAGAGGGTGGAGGGCTCCAAGGGACTAGTTCAGCGGTTCGAGGCCGAATTGAGCCCATCACGAGGAGAAGGTAAAACTGACCAGCGATGCTGCCCGTCAGGCCCTCGCAGACCCGGTCTGTGAGGACATCTGTGGCCCCACAGAAGCAGAACTGCGTTCAGCTCGTGTGTCACGTAGCAGAACCCATCTGTTGAAGAAGAGGGGGCTGTTACCATTCACAGACCACAGGGAGATATTCTTGTACCGCTCTGAATGGACACAGGAGGTATACAAAGCATGGTACCCCTCCCCGTGCCCACCCAGCTGCCATCTGGGGAAACCACAGGATGCCTCCAGTGAAGGAGAGAGCTCGTTTTACACTTATCCTGTATCCACAAATAGCCTGTGCATAGAACGGCAACTGATGTGACCCCTCTCGTGGGCACCACGTGCGATCAAGCGACACAAGTGCCGTCAAGTTATCTTTGGAGATCCCCTCTCCTGCCACCTGCTTCAAGACTATTCTGGACACACCCAAGCCAATTCTGGCCTCGGGGAGTGCCAGCCCGGACACCGATCTTCTGCAAGACATCAGAGGCCTGAGTTTGATGTGCAATAGGCTTATTTGCAAGGAAAGGCCACGGAAATCTCACAATATGTGTAAGAGGCAGAGTCCGTTTCCAACCCTGGCTGAGCCAGCAGAATATGAATTACTCAGCCCCAAACATTCTCCAAAAAGCTGGAAAATTGAGCACATTTATTGCTACGGCACTCCCCGTGGAACAGCCATCACCCCGCTTTACAGACGGGGAAACTAAAGTACAAAGAGATGAAGACGTGACTCTCCAGAGGCTGTATAGTAAGTCAGTGGCAGTCCCTGGTATCCAAACGTTCAACTAAATGGCACAATTCATGTTGTCCTGCCCCCACGAGCGGAGAGCTGAGACGCTCTCATCTGCAGTGAGACTGGTGCTCAAAGGGAAAGGCTTCTTTGCTCGTCTTTGATTCAACCTCCTGAAGCAGGGTGCAAAGTCTCCCTGCAACCCTTTTTAAGGGTCTGAGGTGGTTTTGGCATTTCTTTTAGGAAGGCTGAATAACTCCATGACTGCTTATGGCCGGTCTAGCTATAGAAGACAAAAGCAGGGGTAAGTCGCACCTCAGGACGTTGCGTGAGCAGCAAGGACTCGGAGAGAAACAGCTCAGCCCCCTACACTTTGCCCCAGTCGGTGAAAGCGGATTTTGTACTTCCTTCCAGAGTATCAGCTATTGCCACTGCCCAGGAAAGGACGGGGCCTCCAGGGATCGATATCTTGATTTTATAAGCTAAGTCCTAACACCTCGCCAGACTTGAGTAACCAGCAGTAAAAAAGGGATCCATTTCAGCTGACATGCAGGATGTGATGGGATCGCAACTCTGCATCTCGCTGTGCACTGGGTACAAGGCAGCAATAGTTGGCCCCAGATATATTCAGGGGCCAGTTGTCCCACACATCCTACTAGGTCCTTTCCCTGGGGGACTGGCTGCAGAAGGGTAGCCCTATGCTGACAAGGGGTGAGGAATACATGCACGCACTGGCAGCAAGGGCAGCTGTGTATGGAAATGGGCCCTCTCCACCCAGGGATCCAGGGGAGGAGGTGAAGTGGTGGAAGACAGCCCTGTGGACCTGAGAAAGGGAGCCAGACAGAGCGGCTGACGGGCGGTAGCAGGGCTTGGTCTGAAAAAGCAAAGGGATGCTATAACTACTGTCTGGCCCTTCTGTCCCCAGGATAAATTAAAGCCTTTCTGATGTCTGCGAAAACCCCAGCTGCAGACTTGTCCCATCCCAGCCTGGACTTGAAGGTGTAAATTGACAGCCCTTCACCACTGGCCTGGGATACCATCCTGCAGCCTAGCAGGAGGCCTTCATGCAAGCTTTCCCCTCCTCCAGGTAGACCCACCGCCGTCAGGCCCAGGCCCCTCTGACCCTCGCTGCAGTTCACCTGCCCCCCAATTATTGTGGGAGGAGGTTTGGGTGTCGCACTCAGCTCGATCAGCCCTTCCCCATAAACCACTCGCTTTGGGCTAGAAGTCCTCCAGCATCCCTCCAGTCTAAAATACAGAAAAAATAGTTCTAGGTCAAGGATGCACCTGGTTTGGGAGGGGATGCCTCTGCGAGCAGCTTAAATATCAAAGTGTTTTCTACTGTGTGGCACAAATAGCTTTACTTTTTTGACATACAACAACGAACCCCCCCACACACACACACGCACACACACACACAAGTTAGTTGTACTTGGCACACACATACTACACAAGGAAGAGAAAGGAAGCCATGCATTGGGCTTGATCAGCCTTGCCAGCATTTTTCCTTTTTCCCCTTTTATGCTGTTTTTTTGGTGCGTGTCACACCACTTCGGTAAGTGAAACTACCCACTGCTCAGTTTTCCTTTTCACGTCCGAGTCTCTTTCGCTTGCACTACAATAACGCTCCTGCTGTGACCTGGTTTCCAGCAGGACGCAGACTCGTACGGCAAACCCGTTTTTAATTGAAACGTACTAAGGAAAGTTTTCCGATAGGAATATTTCTAATCACGGTTGATTTTAGGAAACCTAAATTTTGGGGCGTGACCTGGTTCGTATGTGGTTATCAGCTAGGAAACCAAAAGAGAGAAGTGCAATGTGATGTATATGAGCACCAAGTGGATTGGGGTGAGTGGGTGACTTGTATAGGACTCTGGCTCCGTGTGTGCACGCCTTAATTGCCCACGTGTTTCCAACAGCCCCCTGCAATGCAAGGGCCCCGTGTGCAATTACAGATCTCTAATTAGCTTACCAGCTGTTTGTTGAAGTTCTGCACGCACTGTTCAAACTGCTCATCTTTTGTTTCGTCGGCTTTCCCGAGCTTCTGGAGGACCTGCGGGAAAGGAACAAGACAGGGCTTAAACATGGCACTCGCGTGACCACAACAAGAGGGTTAAGAGGCAGGTGCCAACCGCTGCAACGTCTTGGCTCATCAGACAGGAACACAGAAGAGAAAATCATTTCTCTTGCTTTTATTGCTCAGCATTTTGTGGTTGGATACAGGACAAAAAACTGAGTCAGGATGAACCCACTCAGCCGGGAAAGCTGCACCGGAGAGCGAGCGGCCTGGGATTCACCTTCCCGCTTCAGGAAAGGGGGAGAATGAGTCAGGAGAAACAGGCTTCCTGTTTATTAAGAGCTGTTCCCCGCTGGCGAAGGCAGGAGGATTGAGAAGGCTAACCCCCAAGTTGCAAAGTTACTGAGTGCAAAGAGGCTTTTGCACTCGCTTTGCACAAGTCCGAATGACTGTGCAAGGCGGCACGGTGCACACAATCCAGTCCAGCTCAGGGGGATTTTTTCCCCCTCTTCCCAGGACTGTGCTTGTCCCCCAAAAGGGAAGGGAAATCTGGAGACTATACAAGGAAAAGGAAGGACACGAAGGGAAAACTACTTTCCTCACCCACACGCACAAGCTTGGAAGCAATTCATCATACACATTTTAGAAATCAGAGAAACGAAGGTCTGGAAGGGACCTTGAACGATCGAGTTCAACCCCCTTGCTCTGAGCAGGGATGCCGCCGAGATCAAATGATCCCAGCAAGGTGCATGTCCAGCCTCCATCAACTTGGCTGATCATCACAGGTAAGGAGGCTCCTAGTCACACCTTTCTGTGGTGCCAGAGGTAAGAGAAAGCCTGCCAGGCCTTCGCCGCTCTACGAACACCCACCCACAATCATTACAGACGCCAGCAACCGCCTGCTTTTTCCAGACACGAGCAATGCAGCTCTCCCCAGGCTGAGTGAGCCCTTATCTGGGCACTTGTCTTATCAAGGGTTTCCTTTTAACAGGCTCTCTGCACAGGCAAGGGTTGCCCTGGGCCTCTGAACAAGCCACTTCCCACAGGAAAGGAGGGGAGACCCCGATAACAAGCGTGTCGCACGCACAGATTTCAGCCGCAGGGAAGACCAGAACTGATTCGGCACCGGTCGCAGGGCAGGTCAAAGGTCCTTGGCAGGGGTAAAAGGGGCACTAATTCAGCCAGCCCCGGTTCATTAAACAGAATCTCTTTGTTAAGCAAAAATATGATGTCTGCAAAGAGATCTGACACACGCGGCCCTCCAAGCACACTCATTCCCTGCGCGCACGACTCCACGGCGGGAGGCAGTGGCTGGCCATGGCCACAACACGCACGTTGCCAAACGGCACCGTCTGCTTCAGGATCAACCCACCGATCGCTTCCATCTGTAGTAAACACTGCTCAGGATGAGCAAGGCAGGGAGGCTCAAAGAGAGCTATTAAGGACAGAAAGCTATGCACCTTTGCTGGGGAAGGATCGACCAGACCATCAGCAGTATCACTTGGCCCTTCATCCACCCAGATGCTTGACTCCTGGATCCCTTCTGGATCTCTTTGGCCAAGGGCTGGTACTCCTCAGCCTCCAGGAAAGCTGCTTCCAGGACCCAGCAAAAAAGCAGCAGCTTTGGATCTATCCAGCTGCCTGGGTTGCATGCCTTGCTGCATCCCACCGCTAGCATGCCAGCCCAGCTCGAGCGCTAAGAGGCAGAAGCAGAGACCGCCTCTGCCTCTCCCCGACTCCAGGACAGGCCGAGGTTTCCCCATCCATAAAGGGAACAACAGCCTCAAAAACAGGTGAGCAGGGAAAGACCCCACCTGTTGCGGGTAAGCTGACATGGATGCAGCAGGGAACTGGAATAACTCTCCACCAAGACAGTGAGGACAAGGGGGACGTGCAACTGCTTTTTCCCTGCAGCAGGACTAAGATGACTTCGGTGCTGCACGAGCGGGGCAGACAAATCCTGGGAGGCATCTTTGTTTCTCCCACAACGTCTCGTGCAACAATCCTTTGCATGCTCTCTGGCTGGCCCATCTCCTTAACAGCCACGTGGATTAAATTAGCCCTCTGCTGACACAGGCCGTTGCAATGGCCTGTAACCTTCGTCTCCCCAAGGTCACAGGCAGCAGGCAGGTACGGCAACTCGGACGGGATAAATCTGCTTAGTCATTTAGCACCTGGTCTGCCTTCTCCCCTCTTCAAGCTGCGCCAAGATTATCTAGGTCAGAGTCGTGGCATTTTGCTCTCCAGCTGCTCGTAAACCTTCCCACGTGGGAGTCTCAGGGGTGTTCATGCAAAAGCAAGAGGGAGAAAAAAAAAAAGAAAAGCCACACACGACTCTGAACAGCATCTTGCTTATGACCATCGATTTAGCCAAGGACCTCCAAAAAGGTAGAAGCACGAGCTCGTATGGCTGGAGCCGCAGGAGTCACTAAAACAGGGGCAGGCAATTATTTTGGGCGGAGGACCGCCTACTGAGTTTTGGCAAGCTGTTGAGGGCCGCGTTTCCCTCTCCGCCACAGGGAAGCAGGAACGGCCTCATGGTCCCAGGCCAGAAGCCTCTGCTAGGCAGGGGTTTCTGGTTGGCGAGGCAGAGCTGGGCAGGCCTTGCTGCTGGGTCCTGCCACCAATTTCCTCTGGGCCCTACTGCCCCTGCATCCTGCCATCTTTGACAGGCAGCTAGGAGCAAATAAATATTACTTTTCTAAAATTTTTAAGGGCACTGCAGGCCGGACAGAATGGCCTGGTGGGCTGGACCTGGCCCCTGGGCCGTATTTTGCCTACCTCTGCACAAGAACCAGAAGCCCCAACATGTTTTGCAGACTGGATGTGCAGGAGGACGTGCAGTGCGCTTAAAAAGGGCTACTGGAGGCAAACTGTAGTGCTGAAGATAGAGGGCCAATGGTATGGTCCCCTTCCTGCCCTGCCCAGATCCAACAACCAAACGCAGGAGTCTAGTCTCCGTCTCTCTGCATCGGGCTGTCCTGACACTATAGGACATGGCAACAGGTCCATGAGCTGATCTTCCCATTACGGCGGTCCTGCAAAATGTGCCTGCAAAAAAGGATTTGCTCTAAGGATCTAACCCAGTCGCAAGGCAGCAGACAGCATGGCTCTCCAGGGTGCTCTGGACTCTCCCTTTCTACATATTTCAACCAGAGAGATGGACAAATTCATCTCTGGTTGTTATCCAAAGGTGTCGCACCACAGAGGAACGTGAACCAAAAACTCTCGATTGCCCATGCCAAGCAGCTAACGAAAGCCTGGGGGGCAACAGCAAGAAAAGGGATGGTGTATGGACCAAAAGGAACCGCTTCACCCTGTGTCTCGAGAGGCCCAATCTTCCGGAGATGGAGCTCTTTAAGCAGAGCAGAAGATCAGGCAGGAAGCATAGGAGTATAGTGTGAACACACTATGCTGCTTTCTGCTCCCCGCCCTATGCTTCCTGCACACCTGCCAGCAAGGTTACCCCACGCTGTACTATTTCATTCTGCACATGCCGAGAGGGAATCCAAATCCCTGAAAAAAGGGGAAAAAAATCAAGAGAAGGGCTGCTGATCCAAGAGGCCCCAGGTGGGTTATGGTGAACAGAGCCACGGTGCTTGTGGGACTGCAAGAGGAGCGGAGGCCGCTGCAAGGGTTCAAAAGGTTTGAAACAGATGTTCCCATGTGCAAAACACTCCACATACTCGTCTGGGGGAGAGATACGGAGCAGCGACGAGTGACCTTGCACCTGCACGCCGGGCATTTCCAACATGCTATGTTTCTCATGCAGAAGCCGCTAATCCAATATCAAGTCCCTCTGGTTTCCCCAGCCAGCAGCACGTTCCTGCCCCCTCTTCCCACAGGCCACTGTTCAGGTGCTGCTAGAAATCCTGCGCTCTTGATCGCTCCGGCTCATTTCCCAGGCTCTTCCTCCCCAGCACCTTGGTCCCAGGGCGAGGGCAGGAAGTGTTTGGCACTGCCCAGCAGCGACCAGGGGCCACCTCCTCTGCAAGGCATGACAGGCAGAGGAGAGGAACCTACTCAGGACACCCTAGAGAAGGAAACGGGGTCAAAAAAAAATAAAAATAAGGAGTGTTGAAGCTTAATTGCAAGAAACCAACCCTGCAAGGGGGACCACAAAAAGGAAGGATGCCATGTACTGCTCTCAAAGCCCCCCATATTCAGGGAAGAAATATTGCACAGATGCCAACAAAACGAGGGGAGATGTCGGCCACGAGCAGAAGGGAGCGCCCCGAGCGTGGAGAGGAAACCTCCCCAGGGTGGGGTAGTTTGTTTGACCTTCCCACACGAACACTCCCAATTAATCAGCTCCTTGCACGCTGCCCAGCCCAAATTCAGAATGACCGTGGCTGCAGTAAGCACATAGCTATGGGTGTAGGAAGCCAGCAACATGTGTCCAAGCCGGCCATGAATAACCAGTGAGTTCACAGTCCGACTCCCCTCCCCAGGGGACACGGGTGCTGTCATAGGGCAGGCTATTCCTGGTCAGCCACCAGCGCCGGCTCCCCACCCTCCCCTGAAGGACAGCATTAATACCTTGGCTCACCGCAAAGCCCGATCAAGTTAGAATGGAAATTTCAGGCCCTTTATAGGTATTAAAGGAGCCGTTTTGCTAGTGCAGAGACCCTAAGTTAGGATCCCAACAGACCCAGAAGGGAGGCCGGATAGCCATGCAGCGGTCAGACAGGGAGCACAGCAAGTCAGGCACCCAAAAACCCCCCAAACCCGTCCAATCTTCAACTCCCACCAACAGCAGAGGGATTTCAGAAAAGGTCGAGACGGTCGTGTCCGACTTGACCATTCCCAGATTTAAAAAACAAAACCCAAAGGCGCTCTCCGTGCCTTAGTTTTCTCTGCTGTGGAACGGGAGTAACAGACTGCTTCCCCTGCACGGGGCTCGGCCGATGTTTGGAAAGCACGTTCAGCCCCTCGGATGCAAGAGGAGAGAAAAGCAAATGTTCCTTTAATTACATGAACGAACATGCCCACAGCGTGTCAGACTGCCCGGTGGGATTATTTGCAGTAAAATCTGGTTTTATGCCTCTCTCTCCTTTTCATGGGTCCAAGTCACCTTTTCTCAGGTAAGGGAAGCAAATCTTACTTTCCAGCTGACAAACTCCTGAGTTCTGGGAGTCACTGAGCACCCACCCCTGCCCCATCAGCGCCATAAGAAAAGCCTCGCATACCAAAATGATGCCCAGAAGGATACCAACATGATTTTTTTTTCCACCCAAAGCCCCAGTGGCAACTACATAAGACATCACTTGGCTTAGAGGGTCTTTATTTCTGGTGCTGGTGTGTTAAAAGTGAAGTATTAAGATCCTGAGATGAATGCACTGGCAAGTCCTTTGCACATCTCCCTTTGTCAGTGACCTGGAAAAGATGAAAAGCCCTGCTGCAGGCCTGTGATCTTTCCCAAGAAGATGACGCCCAGAATACAGAGCGCATTTGTACCAGATCAGGACACCGCTAGTACAGGTCTCAAAAAAAACAGCTTAAATCCTACATCTGATATCCGACTTGCACCACATCTAGACTGGTGCAAACTCCCGTCCATGTTTTGAACTTGGGGAAAGCAACACCCACCCCTAAACCCTCACCTGACTTTCACAAGGACAGGGGCATCAAATGTTGCCCTCTGCACCTCAGAAAATCACCCCCTCGTTACCCTGATCATCTGTTTAGAGAACAGCTCGGTTTTCTGCATCTGAGCCCAACACAGTGAAGTCTTTCAGTGAAACAATGGAACAAAGGCACATGGATGTCGGGGACGGGGGGGGGGGGGGAGTTTTAATGCCTCCAACACTGCATTTTAAGCCCAGAATTTATTCCCAGGGCTATGCAATCAGAGAGAGTCTTTCATCGGGAGGAGGAAAAGGCAATGTCGAGCTTGGCAGAGACAAAGCATTTCCTACAGCTTCCTGTTTGCAGCCAAGGTCCATTTGAGTCCAGAGCAAAGCCCCGGGCAAAGGATGCTCCAGTGAATTGCACACTCAGAGTGAAATGCTCGGCTCCACTTCTTTTGGAGCCAAAGGCAAATCACTTAATCTCTCTGTACCTCCATGGGGGTGGGGGTGGAGGGGAGGGTTATAATGACAAATATATTACAGGTTGAGAGATCTGCCGATGTTGTTACACAGGCTGGGACCATTCATGCCTCTTGGCTAGCTAGCATGCATATGCCTCCGATGTGAGGCATCTGCCCTGACGTGCCAGTCCACTCCCAAGTTCCTTAAATAGGGATATTTGCAATCGTCACTCTTCTGGGAGCCCATCCTGGCTTCTTTGGGTGCTGAAACTGCCCAACAGATGGTATTACCGGGTTATCCAACACCGTAACAAAAGAACCGTTTAACTTCCAGCAGCATCTAGGGTCTTCATTGGATCCAGTCGCCAAGTCAGATCCAAATTTCTACAGTCCCAAAATCATACTGACTACTCGGACAGTGGGAGAGTTGCACTGCCCTGGACACGCGTCCCCTGTCCATGCAGCAGCAGTGGGGACGGCGATGCAGGGTTGTGCCCCTCGCTGCTGCCGCACGGGCAGGGGACACGTTCCCGGGGCAGCTCGCCGCAAAGCCGCCCTTCCCGCTGCAAGAGATGCACCCACAACTTCCGGCTGCGTGATGTATGGATGCGGTGCACAAATATGCCATCATGACAAGCAAGGAAGGAAGGTGTTTCATTCGCACTTCGCCACCTTCCCAAGGTGGTACTATGCAGCAAGGGGATTGCAGCAACAGGAATTACCGCCAACGCTGCAGCAAGAGTTCGCCTTTGGCTGACGGCATCTGGTACAATCACCCCACGGGGGTCTGTGCCCCGCACTTACAGAATCTGTTATTCTCGCCTGCAATGAAAAGCTATGGCTCAGCCCTATAATCACAGATGATTCAGGGTTGAAGAAAAGGAGGTGTGGGGGGAAAAGAAAAAGGTTGAGGTAGCTTTATGGAGCCCCGTGCCTATTTCAGTCCCTCCCAGGTTTCGCTCCGCAGGAGAAGGCACGTCGTCTTTCTCTGCAGTGCTCTCTAGAAAATACTCTCACGGCAGGATGGAAAGCCACCGTGCGAGCTGCAGATAACAGGGGCTAAATATCTCAGAGCCGGCACAAAACTCTTGGGTCTGCTGAGATCCGCATGTGGAAATAGGCATTAGTCGGGATAGGAAAGGACATGCTCTTAAACAACAATTTCCACGTTCCTGGTTGTCTGGGCCTATAAAACAAACAGAAGCCCCCGGTTTGGGAATGCAGCTTTCCTGCAGTCCACTTCATCTCTCTTGCAGGATAAAGGATCAGCATCATCACCATCAATAATAATAATAATAATAATAATAATAATAATAATAATATGCTCCCACTGAGCTTCGGAGATTTTAGGTGGCTTGAAAAGGGGAAGCGCAAAAAAAGACCAAATCTCTAGATCAGCTGTTGATCGGCTTCGCTCATTTTGAAAGGAGACTAGAAGTCTTGCCTTGCATGGATGACTCCCTTCATGTGCACACCCAACTCAACCGAGATCTCTCCAGGATTACAAAGAAGTGCTTTTCCCGACCAACACCCACCAGCACGGGAATGCAGTCAGGACCCGATAGCTTTTTCTTGGTGATTTTCCTCCAGGCTACATCTGAGCTTTGTTCTTTTTTTCCTGCTGCCTAGAGATCCCGTGGAGCCAAACTTCGACCCATTAAGCAGAAAAGCTGCCATCCCAAACAACAAAGGTAGCACTTTGAGATGAGCTGGCCCCAACCCCTATACAAGTGACATCTCATCTCTCCTTCCTGTTGGGATTTGGACATGCTGCCACCTCTACTGCAGCCAACAAGCTCTTTGATCAGTCAACGCTCCTGCCCTTCTGCACATGCAAGAAATAGCATGCCAACGCTGAGCTATTGTGTGGCGCTGCACGTGGTCAGGTCACCTGCCCAGCGCTCAGCACTCTGGAATTTATCATTGATACCGAGATATATGGGGAGATCCTGTTCCTGCCCGGGACAGCATGCAATCCAAACACAGCTTCAGGGCATTATGCAAGTTGCTTCCGTTCACCACCACAGAAAAGCAAATGCTCCATGTTCAGTCTGGGGTTCATATGAAAACGGTCCGGCTCACTTGCTTAGTAAATGCAGTATTGCATTCTGCAAATGAAGCCAAGGCCGTTCTGCAGGAAACAAAGCTCTTCCTTCTCAGTGCATGCACTCTCTGCCCCGCGCCTCCTTGACTCTTGCAGAACACCCCGTGCCCACAACTGCTTGGTGCCCTTTGAAATAAGATGCAATGAAGAACAAGGGCCTTTGGGAAGACCGTGTGCATCACCGTTTTGCACCTTAGACCCCAAGTTCGGGTACAACATCCCCAGCTCACTGACTCCAGATACTAAGTCTTTCCAAGATCCTTAGCTATGGTAGTCAATGGTTGTCTTTGGGACTTGGCATTTTGCATCTCTCTCTCTTTTCAAGAGACCTGACATCTCCAAAGCTCAGCAGAAGCAATCCAGGGGTAGGTATCAAGACACCGACGTGTTAACAGATCCTTCTGTGAAGGCATTTAAGCTTTCATAGAGAAGAGTGACTGTAGAGATCCCATTGCTACGTACCATCACATCCCCAGGACGACTCAGAAACACTTATTTAACTACCCTCACTGTAAAGTATTTCCCCCAGGCTTGAGAGTCTTTTCTGTACCATCTCCAGCTTTCCAACCTCCTTTTTAAAATTCCTGACACCAGCATGGGACGCAGCATCCCAATATCAGGCTTCTCCAATGTCAAAGACATCATTAAAGAAAACCTCCCTCTTCCTACATTCCTGTTTATACATTCAAGGATTTGCCTCTTGACACCTCTCCATCTCTAGCCAACCAGGACCTCTAAGTCCTTTACAGTCACTGCTCGCCAGGATGCAGTCCCCAATTCTGCAAAAAAAAAAAAAAAAAAAAAAGTCTAAAAAATGAAATGAGGTTTGATTGGCAAGATCCATTTTCCATAAAGCCAGATCGACTAATGCTAATGATATCTCTACCCTTTCTCAATCGACTCCTGTATTAGCTTTTGCATTGTATTTCCATGGACAGATGCCAAGGCCAACCAGCCTGCAGCTACCCAGGACAGGACATGGCAGGTCATTCCACCATTCATAAAATCGTAGAAACGTAGGACTGGAAGAGGTAATTTAGTCCAGGGGGACCAACCTGTGGCATGCGACAAGTGGCACAGGCAGCTTCAGTGCCTGGCACCCAGCAGATCGGGGAGGGGACAGGCAGCACGGCAGCTGATATGGCAGGAAGCAGAAAGCAGAGGAAAAGATCAGGCAGGGAGCAGAAAGCAGAGCAGCAAAATGGGTAGCGGAAGGGGATCAGCGTGGCAATTTGTGGCAAGCCTGTCCAATGACTGGCCCCCACTGATCTAGTCCACCCCTTGCACCAAAATAACAATTATACTTCTGCCATTAAAATTCAAGGCCTCTATCATATCTAATGAGATCAATATTCCCCTTATCGGGCCTGCTCATCCCCACATACGTGACTTCCCTCCCATCATTCATTTTCTCGGGAAGGGGGGCTCCGGCCTCAGCACCTGCAATGAAGCCCACTGGTCCAACTAGTTCCCACTCTCGCCTCCAGTCCCACCCCATGACGGACCCGTGAGAACAAAGCCCCGTCACTGCCGTGTTTCCTGCAATTGCTGCCCGTATTTGCCATATCTCTGCATGCAAACAGGGGGGCCAAAAGCACAGCGCTTTCACATCCCAGCCTTGTATCAAATTGCTTTTCTAAACTGGGCACTGACATTTCCCTGCACCAACATCCCTCCCTTTGGGAAGCCTCAGTTACCAGGGCTGCTCGCGCTGGGTCTAATTATAGTGACTGCTGTGCAAGGAAACGAAGGGGAGACGGTAGAGGGGAAGGAAGAAGGAGAGAACAGGATGGTGAGGGGCATCCTACCTGGCTGGCCTACATTGCCTGACACATTTCAGCACTACCCAGGCCTCTTGGAAGAGGGTGTGCGTGGACATTTGTATGATCAGACAGCTGCTGGAAAGAAGATGGTGGGATAGCTGCAACGTGCGCGCCGGCGACACTTCTCCCCGTAGAAGTACGATTCCCGTTCTCTACAAGAAGGTTTATCGCCATACACTGGAGATGGCTGTTGAATAATATGGTGGTCAAGCCACGATGGGGTTGTGCAGAAATGTTGTGACGACTCATAAAACCGTAAATGCCCGTCACCACTGAGTACAGAAAAGTCATTTAAAAATAAATAAATAAATTGCCAGTATATATTTTGTCCATCCACCACCTCCCCAGGGATTGGAGAGACTCTTATAGATCTCCAAACAGACCTCCAACCCCTGCCCTTCCCCATCGCTGTGGGTTTCGTGGAGCTGTGGGATTTTGCAAGAGGGGTTGTGCAAAGAGACGGGGGGTAATGATGGAGCGGGCTGGGGAGACCGCGCGCCACCACTGTGGGGCCAAGTTGCCTGGCTCTGCATCCATCTTTAGCATAAGGTACGGGGTCCACAGCAGAAGCAGTGATACGAATGGCCATGATTTTAGGAAGTTGGAAAACCACAGCCCTACACATACACAGCACTTCTTTTTCCCCGGAGCTCCTTTCTACCTTCCTTTTCCTTACAACTTCAGCAGGACCTTCTGTCCAACAACAGTAATGCTTGAAGAAATAAAACACCGAAAGGGAGAAGTAAATCACCGCCCTGTACTTCCCCTTTCCCCAAGGACTTGAGGACATCCTAGGCAAGGCTCTCAACAGGACTTTGGAGCCAAGACCTGATAGTGCAAATTGGAGCCGGGGGATGTCTAGGGATCCCTAAAGCACAGACCTGGTTTGCAAAGCTCATAGCTATACATGTCTCCATCGAGGCTCCAAGGAGCTACTGGGAAACCGGGATGCACCACCTACATCTCAGCCAGCCGGATGACATTTGAAACAATTTCCTGGAGATGAGAGAACCGCGAGAGAGCTCCGAAACTGAAAGCACGGGGCGTGCTCTGTGGCAGGACTCTCCCAATCCCAGCCTCGCAGACTCTTTTGGAAAGAGATGGAGATGAGGTCTTTGCAGGAGCGAAGCCCAGGGGCCCGGTCCATTGTGTGCAGCATCAGCTGGAGCGCCTGCCAAGAAGCCAGGAAAATTGCCTTCTCTTTGGGGACTGGGCAAGTTCTGCAAACACCACATTTCTAGTATTCCAGATGGTGCTTTAGAGCGAGACAAAAGTGGGCCAAAAGTTTGCAAAGATAAATTCAAGTTTTTGAGCCAAGAAAAAAGGTCAAGAGAAGCATCTCCCAGGAGGAGCTGAATAAATGTTTCCATTTAAAATCTCTTTCCCAATGAGCCCTAATTTAGATTTTTCTTTACCAAAAATAAAAAGGATTTGATATAGTTGAAGAAAAACAGCTTAGAAAGGGAACACGCAGCAGAGCGAAAGCATAACTCCAAGCCGCAGTTTTATTAAGTGCCTTGAACAAAAAAACGGTATGAGAC
The DNA here is from genome assembly GCF_030867095.1 of Alligator mississippiensis. Taxonomy (NCBI): domain Eukaryota; kingdom Metazoa; phylum Chordata; order Crocodylia; family Alligatoridae; genus Alligator; species Alligator mississippiensis. The sequence continues at coordinate 251,863,973 of NC_081827.1, forward strand.
CCTTGCACAGAGTGTTTCGAGACTGGTAACATTAAGGACTTTCTTTCCAAGGGACCCTATATGAACATCCTCTTGTGCACCACCTACAACGGTACGTTTGGGAAAGACGAGGGAGGGAGGGAGGGAGGAAGAAGCACTGAGCAGCCCACAGAAAAAGATCCTGAAGATGCACTATTTGCAGTACGAGCTGCATGGGTTAAATGTATTTGTTGCTCTTGGTAATGGCTTTTGGAGGAGGCGTTTTATAGAACCAGTCTTTCAAGGGCTAGAAAGGGTTCTTTCACTCTAATTAGGAGGGGTATCTTCTCTAATTTGTCTCTGCATTTTTTTAAACGTAACAATTCAAACACAAATTGGCTCGTCCTCCACAATCTCAATGGCTGGCACAGAGTTTGTGAGGCTCCGCTCGCTCCCGTGAACGTGCAGGCTCCAGGGCTGGGAGATCCCCAGCCGGCAGGTATTTGGACACGTAAAGTAGTAGCATCACAAATCCAGGGCTCCCTGGCTGTCACAGACGGCTGGAGATTCGTAGTAACACAGGCTAGAAGTCGGATCACCCTGCTCCAAACCAGGGGCCTGGCTGCTCGTGCCGGAGGATGCTCCGCATTACGGGCCAAGCATGCAGGACAGGGGGGCCATCCATGCACGCTACCCATTTCAATAGCGGGGGGTTTCTCTACAATGCAGAAAGCCGGTTCCCTGCAGGGAGGTACAGAAAGCAGCAATCCCACCTGCTTTGCTGCCCTGCCTACCTGCAAGAAGATGGGAACTCCTCTCTCATCGCACACGTACCCACAGATGGCAAATCTTCCTAAGGATTTGTCCTCTATTTCTTACTACAGCAAGACCTGGGGCACATTCCTGAGGGACTCTGCTGAGAAGTAACACTGCAAGTTAAGAGGCAAGAGTCCTTGTGGGTGATATTCTGTATTGGACCAACTCTGCCATTGGCATCGACATTGGAAAGCTTTGTGGTACCATAGCACCCTTCTTCCAGGAGGCTGAAAGCTCACCGATGTTGATACCAACCGTAGAGTTGGTCCAATAAAGGTATCGCCCACAAGATTTCTTGCTTCTCAGGCATCTCCCAGACTATCATAACAACATCGTCTCAATACTATTGGAGTCAAGGAAACTTTCCAAAGGCTGGGCTTAAAATCTTTCCAAATCTTGGACTTACTTGGGAAGCCTTCCACAAGGTTTAAATACGCAGAAAGACCAGATCACCGGTGCCTCTCATCTGGAAGATGGAGTTATGCTGGGTACCACCTTCATAAATACTCACACCACTTCACACACGAGCGGGACCATCTCCCAAGACCCTATCTCCACGTTAACGAGGGCGGATGCAACATGGGCCGACAGACTCGTGGTTCATACGGGGAACGGTAACTTGAAGAGGCGCTCTCCCAAGAGTCGAGTGGAACCGGTTGCTGCGTTGTGCGGAGGTGTGCATTACACAATACACCACGGCGAGTGACACCACTATCTGATCATCGCTGAACATCACGGGCACAGCGGGGCCCTCACGCCAGCTCTGACACGGACTTGCTGTGCAATTTTGGGCAGCTCATTTAACAAGTGGAGAAACCAAGGCACTCGCAGGTTAATCCCTGTGCCTCATGGAAAGGTTGTGCACAATGCAGCCTATGATGCTAAACGCTAACGAGGATTTTCCCCCCAAACTCAAGTCTCAGGGGCTTGTGTGTTTTTGCAACAGGGGCTCTGGATTTATCCCCACCATTGCCACAGGGCTCCAAGGGATGATGGTTTGCTGGAAAATTGCTGCAAAGTCCTTAGTGGACCCTTATTTGCTTCCGTATCAATAATGAACTTTGCTTTCAAGATCCAACCGAAAGCACCTGCGGTACGTTCAGCAAGTAAAGCATCACCTCCCCCTAAAATGAGAGGCTACCACAAGATTAGACACAGAAACATCACTAGTTTTTCACTGGGGCAAGCTGGCACCGGCGTGCTGATGTTTGCTAAAACCTCAGGCAAACTGGCAGAGACCCTGCAGTACCAAAGCAGCCTCCTCAATAGAAAGGCATGAGAAACAGGCACACGGAGGCATCTGCAGTCTCCCCCATTGCCTTCGGGATCTGGGAGCCACGCAGAGTCCCGGCACTTTACAAGAAAAGGCAAGTCCATGTTCCCGTCCCCTCCACCTCGTGCCTTCAAACACCAAGATGTTTTATCTTCATCCGAAATGTGAAAACTTGGGAGCGGGTGGTCAACGCAGCCCATTATCCACTCACTCGCTCCTGTCCTTCATGATGTTTCCCGGTCTCGGATAACCGGATCCAATTCGAGCTCAGCAGGTTTTATTTTTGACAGTACTCAAAGGGTTCGGTTACCAGGCTTGGAGAGGAAGGCTATTTGCTCAGTTCTGGGCTGGACGGGTGGCGACAGATGCTGAATGCGCTACATGCAAGCGGACAAGAGCCGTCGCTGCTGGAGGGGGCAGGACGGAGCCACGCTGCGCCTGCAACTCGAGAGGGCTCCTGTCCCGGTTCCCACAGCCTCGCTTTTCTTCCTGCCATTCACTGTGCACGTTCAGCAGGGTTAAAGCACAGCAGAAAACAATGCAGAGGTGATTATTTAAACCAGTGGCATAGCAGGCAGCCATAAAAGAGCCAGAGGCTCACAGATGCTTTAAGGTGACTCAAGCAATCTGTCTAATCTGAGGAGGGCTTGGAGAAAAGTGTCCCCTCTGATTAAAAAGCCCTTGCCTAGACTTGATGGATGATACAAAATGCCTCTTGTTCTGCTTGGATAAGAAAGACCTTGCTTGCCTATTTGAACTGGGGTGGATAAAAACAAAAGGGCAACACTGCCAAGCTTGCTCTTCTCCACCTGCTGCAGCCTGGAAAGGGTTAAACGATACTAAAAATCAAGATACTAAAATGTTCTCCCAGGCTTGCAAACGATTTTGCTGCTACCCTAGAAGGTGCAACCCCAAAGGGAGTTTGCCAGGGCTCTTTGTCCCTCCACGGGGGACACCGAAAGGGAGCTTTTCCCCTCCGTACGCTCTCTACGGCCAGAACCGCTCTGGACGGGGCGCATCTCGCCGACACAAATAGCAGCTCCAGATACCACTCGCCACTGCAAACCCTGGCAATATGCTGCCCCTCTCATCCCATTTAAAGTCACAGGTCAGATCTCTAGAAACAGATGACCAATATGTTCACAATGTTTCCCTAGGATTAAGTTTGGGCACCCTTCAGAGTACACGCTCGTCACGGGGTCAGGAAGAGACACGTCAATCCCCAAAGCATCCAGAGGAGAATATACAGTGTCCGCCCCTTAGGGGCACACTCGTCCGCATGCTAGGACTGAATGAGGCGTATTTCTATTTCAATTATAGGACCCACTCCCAGTCCGTCCTGGGCGAAGGAGGATCGGCGCGCAGACACGTTTGCTGTGGAGACACAGACTGAACGACCGCTCGGTGGGGGGCACGGGGCCTAGAGACCTTGGGGACGGGGTGGTATGGGATGCTAAGCCCTTTGCTTCAAGGTCGCTGATCTGAAATTGAGATAGATAGATAGATAGATAGATAGATAGATAGATAGATAGATAGATAGATAGATAGATAGATAGATAGATAGATAGATAGATAGAGGCTGTCATTTTCATAGGAGCAAGATGCACAGAGCCGGAAAGTAAGCACCACCCCTGAAGGTTAACAAGGATTCCCAAAAACAAGAGGGACAAAATCCTCCTGCAGACTCTCGTCCTCTTGCACACGCTAAACGCCATCTCCATTTGCAAGTTTGCTCCAGTTTTGATAGCTCTGGTTAAATGCACGCGCAATCCCCATCTAAAATTAGGCTGGAGAAGGTAGCTCAGCTTGTAAATGGCACAGGGTTTAAGCTGCTGCAGAAAGGACGGTGGATGTGTGTCCCCGTCAGTCAAATGTCAGGCCGAGAAGTATCGCTGTATCAAACACCATTGTCAGCTGTCTCCTTGAAAGCAAATGTGGAGTCTATTCTCAGACCTGCAGCCATTAATAACCAGAGGTTGCTGTCAGCAACCTGCAGCCTCCCCCTCCTCACCTCTGCTCCCACGCACCAGCGCCTCATGTTACAGCCCAGCGCAGAGCTGCTTAAAATAAGAAGCAGACCAATGGTACCGGGACACGACGCAGGCAAATGACGGAAAACTGCCGCATTTCCCTGGGGTGGGCCCAGCACAGCAACGCCGGCACCCTTAAGAATAGGGACAGAAGTTGCACATAAACCAGTATAAGTGATCGGAAACCGGCTCAAATCTGTAACGCGGCAGAAGTTCAGTGCACATAAGTGATTTTCAAAACGGCCGAAACTGGTTTAAAATAAACCTGGATGGAGGTAGTACCAGATTTAACTGATTTAGGTTAAAACAGTTTAGTAAACTTCTGTCCTGGTTCCCCTCCAGATTCAAGTTAACTCACAGTCCCCCAGCATCCCAGGATGCTTTGCACCTCCCCTGCAACCGCCCGCCCCTTGCAGGGTGGGCGGGCTAGCCTTAGCCCAAGCTGTCTGCTCCAGCCGAGTAGGGAGGCGTGCTCTAGCGCCCCCCGGCTTCTGGCCTGGGCCATTGCAGGCAGGAGGCTGCGTTTCTGGAATTGAGAGTGAATGTCTGTCCACTTGCTTATCGGCTCAATCCCTGCAGCTGAGACTCACCTGCGAAGATTGAATCGATTCAGCCTCGGGCTTTTTGACCGTCTCTACTCAGCCTAAGAACGAGACTGTTGAATAAAGCATGAGCTTGACCAATTCATCTTGGCTACAGATGCATCACAAAGAACTAGTATGCACCAAGCCAGAGCATTCTTGTCACAAAATCACAGAAAACGAGGGTTGAAGGGACCTCGGGAGGTCACATCTAGTCCAACCCCTGCTCCAAGCAGGACCAGCCCCAACGACATCATCCCAGACAAGGCTTTGTCTAGCCGGATCTTCAAAACCTCCCGGGATGTACCGACGGGAAGAACAGGAATACTGAACCAGGACCCCTCTGTCTTGCAAAAAGCCCCAAGGACATCAAGAATAAAACAGAGCCTTTGTAAGACGCACGGGGCTGGTCTCTGAGCCGTGACACAGGGTCCTTGCACAGAATGAACTGCAGTTGGACAAGGGTGTAAACGACAGCAGAATCTGGCCCAGACATTTCTGTCAAGCATTAAAAAAAAATGAGAGGGTTTACACTTTGCTTTACTTTACCGAGCCAAGACACCCAGGTACTTTCCAGGGCCTGCTCCTTCGTTAGAAGTGGGAGCCAGAGGGAAGGGGTAACTGCCAAGGATGCGCTCAGACAGAGCCGGGGAGCAGGAGATGAAGGGGTGCTTGCAGGTTTAGGGCCCAATATGTTCCTGCTTAGCGGGGCAGCCTGGCACAGCTGGAAGAAAAGGAGACGTGTGCTCTTCTTCTGATCTTCAAGTCGTTATGAGACACCACAAGCCCCAGCACAGGTTACCTTTAACGCAGCTATCCACGGTCCCTCTGGAGTTTATACAACCATCACAAGAGCCAGGGCATGGGATGGCCCTGCCCAGCCCATTGACATGTTGTTTCCCCTGGATTTGCACGACACAAACAGTAGAGGAACAGACCTAATGGATCACAAGATCCACGTGGATTTTGAGAACCACTGGATAGGTGAAAAGAGGGTGACGGGTCTGCTGCCTCCATAGCAGCTCGAATCATGTTCCCCCATATAGACCGGCCCTTATCTACTTGGATTCTGTCACCCCTTTCTCTGCTACACTGAATACCCCCCCACTATCAAACTCCTCTCCCTCGTAAGCATTTAGGAGACCACAATCAGGCCACCCCTTAACCTCCTCTCCCACAGTATTTGATATATTTAGAATAGGACCGAGTAACATTTTAACAGCCAGGATAGCTAAACACCCAAACACGTTTACCAAGCCTTGTGGTGGATTCTCCATCCCTGGAAACGTCATTTAAATCTCAGCTGGATTCCTAAAACTCTTGCTCTCGGCCAACTTTTCTCAACCCGTGAGTCACGACCCAAAAGCGAGTCGCGAGAATATATGAAAGGGTCACGAACAACGGTTTTTAAAAATGGATCAACGAACTTTAAAAATGGATTCTCTTTAAAAGGAAAAAAAAAACCCAAGGAAAACTGTGGCTTTTCCCTTGTAGGCTTGCGAAGTTGCAGCCTGCGAGAGGTTGCTTGGAGCCCCTGCCCCACATGCTGGGGGCAGTGGGTCAGGAGTGAGGGGTACCAGGTCAGGACTAGCCATTGATGTTTACAAATGGGCCCTGGGGCAAAAAACATTGAAATGGGTCAAATGGGAAACCGTCAAGCGAGGCTTCTGCCCCGGCAGCCAGCACAAGGCACCTGCACCCTGCAGCCGTGGCCCATTCTGCAGCTGGCACCTTCCCGGGGGGACTTTGGGACCAGAAGTACCCAAAAAGCCTTATTTGCCCCAAAACCTTCTCTGCCTACATCCTTAGACCAACACGGCTACAACCGACACCCTGGGCACGCTCGTAGCCGAGATCGCTGCCAGCCCGCCCAACTCCTAGAGGCTCCCGCTGCCCCGCCAGACATGGTGTCAACCGCAGGTGAGTCGAGAGGCAAGATGATATTTGGGCTACGATCGCTGAAGCAGAGGAACTGCAAACCCTGGCAGGATGGTAAAAGAAAAAAAAAAAAAAACCAAAAAGGGAAGGTGTGCGTTACAAATAAAGCTAATTCTTTGTCCTTAATTCCCGACGTGTCATTTTATCCCTCCGCGCATCGTTACTGAGTGAGGATCGTCCACCTCAGAACAGGCAGCTTTCTCCCATCCCCACATCACGCTGTTCGGTATGCCATACGTTAACCCGTACCATTACGTAAAAAATAGAAGGCTTTTCATATATCCACAAGGAAAAGCCCCGATACTTTCAAGCGGACACCTATGCTGAGCATCAGAGTGTGCACGGTTTTGGTCTTTGTCCCACTGTTGCCTTGAGAAAGCTCGGCGCATCCAGCTGCACCGCTTCCCCGACGCTGGAAATGAAAGAAAACTGAAAGCTGCTTTTCTGGCTGTACCATGGGGGTGAACGCTGCTGAGCACTGCAAACTCCTGGCATCTGGGAAAGCACGTGATCAGCTGGGGAAAGGGGAGGTTTCTGTTGCAACACGTGGCTTGTAGCAGGGATTTCACCGAGTATGGTGCTTCCCCTACTTATTACCTAATATAGTAAATACACAAATCCATTATATGCTACAGCAGGGCCTGTATAGCCCGGCCCCGATAAACAAACCCAAGAGAGAAGGAGCATGCAGGAGGGAGAGAGAAAATCCAGATCCGAGGGAAGCCTAATTTGGTAAAGTTTCCGAATTGAGCCGTCAGGCCGGTTGCCTTGTTGTGTCGAGAGCTGGGAAGCTGCCACATCCCACGGCGCGCTGTACTCGTGCAGAGAGGGCCAGACATCTCCCCCAGCAACGTTCAGTCACAAGAAAAAATGGTTTTCATTAAAGTCTTCTGCAGAAACTTTTTGTCCAAAACCGAGACGTGGTTTCAGGCGTCGGTTGAGACAATAAGACGAATGTGCCGCAAAGCGAACGCTTTGTGAGAACCACTGAGCGCAAAGCCTGGCTTGTCGGTCCAAAAGCAGTTTTGACAGCAAATATTTCGACCAGCCCCAACGAACAGGGATTTTCATCTTCGCACGCACGCCCTGCGGTTGATGTGCTAAGATTGTGAACGCGTGTATTTTCACATGGTAATAGTACCACCTGGTCCAATTCCTAGCTGGGTTACGGCAGTGATAAACCTGGGATGTATAGCTAGTGCAGAGGAGGAATAAGGCTGCTTTTTTACATTTGCAAAGTGACACGTGTTAGCAGTGTTAAGGGGTAAAAATCAGACGTGTATTAACTCTGGACAAAGAAGCAGCACTGGCTCTTTGCTCTTAGAGACTACAGCCAAAAAATAACTATGTCCACGTACTCCCGTTACTCATCATCCTACCAGGCACTGGAGATCTTTTCGCGATTAGTGTCAGCTGAATGAGTAGCACAGCGAACTCCAAGCAGGAGGGAGAAAGCAACAGTGCTACTGGAGGGATGCATACGTGACTCTTCCAGTGGCTAAATCAGAAATATCTTCCATCTGCAAGGAAACATTCAGGATTTGGCGAGCACCATTGTAGGCTCTTACGGCTGCAGTAAGAGAGGGCTTTGCGACAACGATTTGCACAGCCACACAGGCAAGGGTCCAATTATCCAGACATAGGAAGTGTGCACTTACGTTCAAGACAAGGCTTGGTTTTAAGTATGCCAATGCACAGCAGGCTCTCTCACTTGAGACAGCTCTGCAAGGAGCTATGCCATGCGGACTGCAGGAAGACTACTGACGTGGATTTGGGGTCAGATCCTGAAAAGGATGGTCTCCCAACAAGGGTCATCAACAGAAGCAGAACCCGGAGTCCTTAGCGCGCGCGCCCCAATACAGGGCTACGAGCACATGAGCCAGAGGACCCTTTCCTTCCCCAACCACATCCACAGCTCATCTTGCTTGCTGAGTTTCCCCTAGACAACCAGAAGCTATACACCCAACATACAGCAATATCCCTATGAAATAGGAGGGTTGGGGGCATCCAGACGCCACTGGAAGAGGACACAACATCCAGACCTAGCAAGCTGAGGCTAAAACTTTATCTATCATGAACGTCGGCAGACTCATGGATAGCCTGCCCACTAAATTCCTCCCCGTTGGGAGTGTCTATACGTGCATCTAACTGCACCAAAATTGAAAGCGCATTAGCTTAACGCGCATTAAGTGGGTTTAGGCAGGCGTCTACACGGGCAGGTGTTAAAGTGCATTAACACTGTGTGTGCCGACTGACTTGGAACTAACTTTAGTCCCAAGTCAGTCCACACACGCAGGGTAATGCGCTTTAACGCATCTACATGTGCATTAATGTGCTTTAAACTATTCGCACCTATGTTTGATACCTGCATTTTTAGGTATCAAATGTAAGCACGATTAACCCCAAATCACTATTTTTAAAAATACATTACAAGCGCACACGTGTAGACATGCGCCTTAATGCACCTTAAAATCAGGCTAATGCACCTTAAAGCACCCAGTGTAGACACGTCCATTGAGATCACTTGAGCAGGTTTGCACACTTGAAAAACTAAACTCAGAATTAAACATGCTTTCCTCCTCCATCCTCCTCCAAAAGAAGTTTCCCCTCACAAAGTACTATACACAGGGCACGGGGTAGGAAGGCATCAATTCTGGGCTGATACCAAATTGTACCTTCCAGCCTTGTGCAACACAACAGGAGCAGCCACAGAAAGCTCGCTCTCTCTCTCACTCGAATCCAAAAGGCAAGAAGGCAACAGACAATCTTCTGTGCCTTTTTCAAAGTCATCAAGATTTTTCTTTTTGGAGGATCAATTTAAGAGTGCCCCTCATTCAAGTTAATTCTGCAAGTTAACTATTACAAAACAGACTCCCTGGTTGGTACCTAACTCAGCTCGTTTAAGTATTAACCATCCATGCCTTAAGTACCAAATATTAACTCTTCGGCAAAAGAGCCTTTTAAGGGAAACATGCTCCCTAGGCAGTTTGGAGGGTTGTGGAAAAAATCCTGCCTCAATTAGGTTTAGGCATTTTAAACATGTATGGTTGTTGCTAAAATTGACTTGTTTAAATTGCTTACTGCTTTACTCTCATTAGAGTAGAATAAAGTACTCTATACTCTAAATGCAGCATAAAAAAAAAATGAGCTTTATCAGAAGACTGCTCAGCTCTTGCACTTGGTGTAATAAGTCTACCACTCGGGACCTGGCCGATGACTCAAGGCCTCCTTTTCCAGGTCACTTTACAGGATATACAGTAGTAACCTCTGTGATTCCCATTCTCAGCGTCTTCCAGAGGTCAAGAAAGGGAAGAACCAGGAAAGGAGAGCTTAGGTTTTAGCTAGGTAAAGAAAGTTTGACAGCGGGTTTTGTTCAGCTGTTCAATAAGCAAAATCCCAAGTGCCAGACCAAAAGACAAACCCAGAGTGAAAAAAGGAGAAACATCATTATGTGGTATCAGTGGTGAACCTGCAAGGAGGAACTTCTAGAGGACACCGGCCCTGCTTGGAGCAGGGCTTGGGCTAGACGTGGCCTGCTGAGCTCCCGTCCCACTCTCGGTTTCTATGATTTTTCAACACAGCGCAACCACCTCAGCAGCTGTTACAGACGCTGGAAGAGCAACTACAAGAGGAACAAGAAGTACCGAGGCATCAAGCAGCTGCAAGCTTTAACCATCAGAGAGCAAGAAAAGCAGAGGCATGAGCTGAGCAACACGGAGACGACCATCTGTACCGGGGATGTCTTCGCTGCAGAGTGAGCTCAGGTTGCTGGCACCCAGACCGACGCGCCCAGCGCCATCGGTCCTGTGCGTGAGCCACCAACCCATAAAACTCTGCACAAGTTACTATGTCCTTGCTGGTGCAACACTGCCCCGAGTAGGCACCACTAGGGCTCCAGACATCCATCCGCTCCCGTGGGTCTCTGTGCGGCGGCAGGCTGAGCCACGAGTGGGTACTTTCCCAATGAATCATGGGGTAGGAAAAAAAATAAATAAATAAAAATAAAAAATAAAATAATAAAAAAATAAAATAAAAAATAAAAATTGGTAAACATGCCACAGCGGAGGTCTCAGCCCATGGTGCCAGACAAGCCAGCTACACCAGACTCCCAGTGCCACGAAACAAAAGAGGGTTTGCAGGTGGATGGGACAACTCTTGAGTAGAGGCCGGGTTATATACACGTTCATTAATGCACAGTAGTTACTGTTAGTTGAGTGCCTGCTTAATGAAGTACGAACTAAATGTGCAGTAATACAGTTACTGCGCAGTAGCGCCAGAGCACGTTTTTTTAGTGACGCTTACTGTGCAATAGCCTAATACAACTGTGTGTTAGTGTATCAGCACAGTTTCCCCCCAGCACACTTCTGCACTTTATTAGGCTATTGCACATGGTTATTAGGCTACTGCGCGTTAAGTGTCTTGTATAAATGTGCCCGGCGCGGACATGCCCCTAGGACCCTTTATGGCTTTCCTTGTGCTCTTGGCTGCGATGCCGTGCCCTGTCCACTCCTAACCAGCAGAGAAGAGTAAATCTGTGGCCTACAGGTGAAAGGTGAAGGTGTTTCCTGCATAACCCATCCCTTTAGCCAGTCAGCAGCCTCTGTGGGGCAATTTTCAATTGATCAAGCAAGTCACGAATCCTCTTCCATGCTGCCTTGCTATGTAGGAGATATGCACGGTACATTTTAAATATAAGTGTGCCTGAACAAAGTTTGGAAGAAGAGGGAAAGATGGACCCAAAAGAGCAGTCTCCCAGGCTCTCTGACACTTCATGCATAAAGGACGGGCCAGGGCTATGATCCAAAACATTATGATCTCTCCAGGGGCAGCTCTGGCTTAAACTTTCTTTAGGCAAGGAAACCCGAGATGCACCAGGGGAAAAAGATTTCCTTCCCTCCCTAAACCAGTTAGTAAGAGGAAAAATATCCTCTGAAAGGGAGCAGCCCTGTTGAACCAGCTCTTCCCCATGCCCAGTGTTTCCCCACACTGTATGAAGTTAGCCCAAAAAACAGATAGAGACAAAACCCTGCAAACCAGCACTTTGCAGAAGCTTGGATCTGGGTTCAACCTCTGCACCTGGTCCTTAATACACATGCATTTGGACCAATAGGTCCAAGAGAGCCTTATTCAGGGACAAGTGCAAAAGAAGCATCATTGTCTTAATAGTTTTGCATGCAGCATTTGGATCACCGACACCTGCAAAGGGCTCGGCAATGTCCACCAAGACCCACATGGCAGCTTTCAGACTAAGGTCTCGTTTGGGAAAATACACCGCTGCCATTCTCGCTCAGTGCCAATGCCACCTGCTTGCAGTTGGAAAGGAGGAAGAAAACGCTGACATTGGGGAGATAAGAAGTTGGCAAAAGCACCCTCAAATGGGTGATGGGACTGGTAGAAAAGAGGAGCAGGAGGAGGCATTTGGCTGAGCTGGGCAAACCCCATGCATAATATAAAGTAACAGTATCCTGCATATGCTCTGGGAGCCATTCAGAGCCGCAGCTCACCATCTGATAACATTCAAACCATCATTTCTATTGCAAGCCACAGGGCGTTGGGTTACTGCCCTCCAAGGCAAATGAGCTCTGCTGGGAGAGACGGGGTGGAAATAGGAACAGGCGCCCAAGGAAAGGAAAGGATGGCTCATGTGCACCAGCCCCCGCGGGGTATTTAAAGAGCATTCCTGGAGACTGACGCATGGGTCACGAGCCTGAGGCTTGAAGTGGGGGATGGAGAGGACCCGTAGACACTTTGCTACAGGTGACAAGGAGAAATACAAAGCCTTTGGGTGTTTCACGCCGAATTCCTCAAAAAACAAAACAAAATTTTTTCAGCACGTCTCAGAAGCGCTAGAAACCAGGAGGAAAACCAGGGACGAAGGAGCGTTGGGGAAAGAGCTTTTGAGCTTCCTCAAACAAATCTCTCCCAGGAAAACCACAAGGTAATGGATGTGGAAGAGAGCCACGTCCCTCTCTCCGCAGCCAGGGAAGGACCGTTCCCCGAATGATACCGTGCATCCTAGTTTTCAAACAGTTTCTACTACTCCGCACCCAAAACCTTCCTTGAAAGGTTATACTGCAAGGAAGGTTATACTGCAAACCTTCCTTGCAGGTTATACTGCAAGGAAGATGAAAGGCAATGCCGTACCGAGTCAGATCCAGATCAGCCTAAGCAAAGCTGACCAAAATCCTGAACATTTGATCATATTTTTTAAAAACCACCCAGAACGAGATCGGAGGATCTAAAAAGAGGACGTGCCCGGGAAAACCTGGACATATGCTAACCCTAGCAGTGAGCCTTCTCCAACAGTGACCAGCCTCCTAACTTCGGAGGAAAGTGGAGCAACCTCACATTAAGCAGACGTGGAATAATCTGCCCCGTATTAAGTCTCCGACTAATTCTAATTTTTATTAGAGTTTAAAACCCAGTGGGAGGGCAAGGGGAACGCTGTTCATCATCGCTCAGGGAGGAGAGGGTGGTGCGTGCATGCAATCCTGCATGCTGCTCCCCATGCCGGCTCTGGAGCGCAGAAGATGCCCTTTGGGTATAGGAAGTAAGACAGAGGCACGGACGACAGCTAGGAGCAACGGAGGAGAAATGCAACTGGAGCGGCAGCTGCCCGGTTCGCGCTCTCGCTGCAACTTATGCCGAAGACGTGTTTGGCAGCGTGGAGTCTGCTGCAAAGGATCAAATGTGATCACTTAACATCTGACTGGCAGGGAAAGGCAGGGCTGGGCAATCTCTTCAACCTCCCTCTGGTGCCCCAGAATATTTCACATCCCCCTTTAAAGTAGCAGTGCAACCACAAAACAAAAGTTCCAGAAATGTGGCTGTGGGACTGTTGTGTTCCAGAAATGGGAACACAACAGTCCCACAGCCACATTGTGGAAAGCAGAAACAGAACAGCAAACATCTGCAGTTTCCCTCTGCTCGTGCCTCCGCTCCTCAGCAGGAGTACGCTACTCACCCCAGCAACGGCTGCAATTCAGCGGCAGCTGGGTGCAGCCTGCAAGGCACAAAAGGCTCCAACTGGAGCTTGGCCGGAGCCAAGTCGTGGTTAAAACTGAGTCAGGGTTTTGCAATCTGGCTGTACAGATGGAAGGAATTCCTAGTAGTAAATATAAGGAGGAGCGGGTGCGAGGTCTGCTTGTCCACATCTGGGGTCTGTTATCCACGCATCGTTCTGGCAGCCACCACCGGGTCAATGGGGCAAGCAAAAATCAGCCCTCCTCCCGAGTGTCACTTCCATTATGTAGCTGACTCAGAACTGCCCACGGCTAGCAATGCCATGTCAGAGATGGAGAGGCTCGCTCCCAAAGGGTGCCCTGGGACCAGGCAGGCATTCAGAGGCACTGGGCAGAGAAGGACGTTCGTGTGCTTTGCTGCAGCTCCCTACAAAGAGCCTTTGTCCCGGGCTGGCTTGCAGCACAATGAGGTTAGTATGACAAGGATCCAGTTTGGAAAGCTGAGCATGGGAGAGGGGAGGGAATACAGTGGATGTGCAAACGCATCTCTCACCCATGCAACGGGGGCTGCGCATTCATTGCGAAAGGAGGACCTAGGCGCTATACAACGGAGCCATCCAGGATGTGACCGAGACACCAGCTAAGGAGATGTGGAGCCTATCTTCTCTAGATTGCTCATTCACATAATGCAGCAATAAGTGATTCAATGACTTTTGATGAAGCGATGCGACCACCTCAATCCAGGGCCAGTTGTGGAGGACTCCACATCACAGACCTGCCCCAACAGCGGGGTACCAAGGACGGGTGGAGACTGCCACTTGTCCATTGCTGGGGTGGACTATGAGACGATGCACTGGTACGGAGGACCTATCTATGCACCTGGGCTCCTGCAAGGGCTTCAGTGTATGTGCCTTGCACACCCAGACATTTCCTCTGCACTAAAATTCACTTACATTTGTAAAGGAGGTGGAATCACAACTCAGTCCTTGTATACTCGAAACGCCGCCCGGTGAATGACGCTCCCTCCCAGGTTTTGTAAAACACTCTGCTGCCCCGAACGCACGCAGTTCAGCGCCACGTAAAGGTACATGGCTTTCATCTGGGGGCTACGGCAAGTCTGCCATGTTTTCTTCTAGAGAAAGCAAAACAAGCAGCACGCTGAGCTGTGGGAATAATTGAGTTTTTCAGTTCAGGGGACAATCTGAAAGAAAAGTCAAAAAGATTTTGGTGACAACTGAACTGAAACAAGCTTTTTTTTTTTTTTTGGCTGCTTTTCCTTTTTGTGTTTTTTGAACCCATGCATGGTAACAAAAAATGAAGAAATCAACTTTAGCCCCATCTGCAGAACAACAGAGGTGGAGGTGATTCCCTTTTCACCCATCTGGGGGTAAGGGCACTCACCCACTACGTAGCAGGCACCGGTTCAATTCCCTTCTCCGCCGAAGGGGACTTGGTTTCACCCTACCCATATGCCAAGACAGCATGCGAGCTACCAGGTTATAGGTCGCTCTAGGGTGGGACGCTCATCATTCACTCCTGATGAAGCCGTTGCACTTAAAGAGAAATACTGAAACGTTCAGAGAAAAAGACTCTCCACACCAGGGACTGGCAATGTCTTGGAGCAGCGAGTCATTTTAACAGAGCTTAGCTAGGAGCACGGGCCGCTTCCAACACTGCCCATGCCAGCACTACCATGGGAGCACACCCTGTGGTCCTGCCATTGCTTCTTCTCCCCACCACCCAATTGCCACGTGGGTAAAGACCCCCACTGCAGAAACACAGCTGAAGTTCCCCCCTGCCCAACTCTGTGGCTAGATAAAATAGCTCCATGCACCATACCTAGTCTGTGGGCACATCCACACGAGATGCTTACTGCGCATTAGTCCAGTAACACTGCGCAGTAGCACATCACGGCACAAGCCGTTATTAAGCTTGTTATTAGGCTAATGCACAGTAAGCGTCACTGAATAACCGTGCACCAGCGCTACTGCACAGTAACTTTAGGTACTGCACATTTAGTCAGTACGTGATTAAGCGAGTACTAAACTAAATGTGCAGCATCTACGGCTCATGAATGAATGTGTACACCAATCCCTGCTCTATTCTGGTAGTCAGAAACGTCCCATGAGACAGGAGACCTTGGTTCAATCCCTAGCCTGATGCGGGCAAAGAAGGGAACAGGACCCAGGCGTCCCAGATAAGTGCCTTGCCCCGTTGGGCTGTTGGTATGAGGGAAACCGTACCCTACTCCAAGGGGAGGTGGGGGGTGGGAAAAAAAAAAAATCAGATGAATTATTCAGCAAAAAGTAACCTAATTTCACAGGCCGTTTTGTGACATCAGATCCCATATTCTTCAGCGAATACATTATTCAGCACAGCCCCAATCCTATGGCCCTGCTATCCTGCAGCTGTCCTAGATCTCGGCGAGTTTTCTCGTAGGAGTCTCAAGTTTTGAGCAGCATGCGCGATGAACCGAAGTGAAAGGGTTGCATCCAAATCGGTGACGCTGAAGATTATCCTGTCCATCTTTCTCCCACTCAGACACGGGCTCTTATTACCACCAGTGTTTGGATAACAAACAGAACTGCACGCCGTGAGGAGCATCCTGTGTTGGTGAGCACAGCAATGTGTGCGTCATTCTGATCACGACCTGCATTAACATGGTGCCTTCCAGCCCCGGACCCCCGCAGACCGGCTGAACTAGCGAGGGTTTCATCTTGGCTGGATCTCCACCAAGAGAGGTCATTTCTGCCGGCACACGGTTGCTGGAAGGAAGTTACTGCAGTAGTCCCTGCCTTTTCAAATACTCTGTGCAATCCATCCTGCAACCCCCTTAATAATCAGTAGCATTGCTCTTGCAATTCAACACCCCTTATGCTTGTCCTGGGACAAGTGCATTCTGGGAATTTGGAAGTACCCACCTTAACAGCGAGTGTCCAATGCTTTTGCCAGGGATGGGAACTCCAAGGTAAAAAAGCATTGCAGCATTTTGGAAGTGCCCACCCTCATGCATCGTGAACCATGCCAGCTGAGGACTTGCTCCCAGATGTTGCAGTGTAGTGGTGCAATGAATCCTTTTAGCAGCAATAGCAATCGGGACTTGTGGTAGAGGTGATATCTTTTATTAGACCAACTAGGTTTTTTCTGGGTTTTTTGCAAAAAGTCTTTAATTTTTTTGCAAAAAATCTAGTTGGTCTAATAATAAAAGGTATCACCTCTGTGACGAGTCCTGATTGCTTTTTCCTCTAGGCCTTTAGCAGCAATGGGCATGCAGAGATACCAGATGTTTTACAGGCACTGCAAACTCAAAGTGCTCTACCTCCTGAGCCTTTCCCCGCCTCTTTCCATTTAATGTAGTAGGAGCCCTATGTAGTGAGTCTCCGCAGCCACAGACCATCTGGGAAAGGAAGCAAGTACCTTAAATCAAGGGAAACCTGAGCCGGGCAGAAGATGGTTAACCCAGGCAGGAATTTGGCCAGAACACCCTTGAAGGGAGCGGTGAGGTCAGAAGTCAGGAGATTGGGTTTACATCTCCTCCAGGAGAGATGAATTCGTTACCGTTCTCCATCAGCATCAGCTGGTGGAGATGACGCCGTGTTTGTCGGTCTTGGGCACCTCGATTCAATGCAAATCTCAAAGCCCCACAACTGCTTGCTAAGCAGACAGACATGCATGTCTGGAGAATTTCTGCACATCCTGCTCGTGTATCTACCTCTCCCGCAGTCTCATTAAGAAGACACAGGTCACACAGTTCCTTCAATTTAATTAAATTGAAAGGAAAAAAAAAAACCTTTAAAAAAACCACAAACCAGTGTTTTAAGCCTAACAAGACACTGAATTGAGCACTGTCCATCCACAGACTTCAATATTTACTACCCAGAGCAAATTCTTTCATAACAGAGAGGAGGATACGGTCCATACAGACACTATAAAACATGACATTTATTGCAGTCCTCTGCTCTAGAAGCCTTTTGCTTTAAAACACGCTGCCAGCATCTTGTGATAGGGAAAGACATTCAGAAGTTCAAGGTATTGTTGAGCCACCCACTGCATGGACCCTAAATTAAATGAGCTCAGGTCTCGAGGGGCTCAGGTCCTGCAATGGGGCCACAAGCACGGAGCAGCTGCCCTGGTGATCCTCCCATCCATATTTCTCAAAGGCTCTTCAAAACCCTGATGGGTCTCTACAGGGGAACACAGGTTTTCAAAAAAAGCCTCGCTCCTGACTTCACAACATTACCACTTGACGGCTAACTCAGGGAGCCTCAGTCTGGTCCAGGGGTCGGCAACGTTTTTGGGAAGAGTGCCAAAAATACCAACAAGCTCAGCTTGTAAAATGCTGGCATGCCAGGAGCAGATGGCAGGGGAGCTGCAAGGGGAGCGATCCTTGTCGTGGCAGTGCAGCCCTGGCCTCTTCCCTGCCGTCCACCCCGAGGTGCACATGCCAAGCAAAATGCCTTCACGTGCCACACTGGCACCGTGGCAGG
This sequence comes from Alligator mississippiensis, assembly GCF_030867095.1. Classification (NCBI taxonomy): domain Eukaryota; kingdom Metazoa; phylum Chordata; order Crocodylia; family Alligatoridae; genus Alligator; species Alligator mississippiensis. The sequence goes on from NC_081827.1 coordinate 251,882,018, forward strand.
GGTTGCCTACCCCTGGTCTGGTCTCTTTTATCAACAGACGTCCGCCGCAAAGATCACCAGCGCTGTAAATCTGTCTGCAAGCAACTGCAGGGTGAAGATCTGCTTTGATGAGCTGGGGAATGTGGCAGAAACTTGCCCGGGCCCAACCCAGGCTGCAACTATTTGGTATTCTCCACAGAGGTCAGACAGGCTGGAAAGAGGACTGAATTCCTTCTAAGATAGTATCAGGACACCTCCTGCCCCCAAATCCCTGATCCAACACTGAGCTAGAGAGTGCTGGCCTCGGGGCCAGAGCCGCGGAGCCAGAAAACACCCAAATGGAAATGCCAAGCTGATAACTAAGCTGAAAGTCAATTAGGTCCCTTTGTGCTATGCACCAAGGCAGAAAAGACAGCACAGCAGTCAACTTACTTGCAAATTCTGGCCATCTAATCACCCCCATGCTCATAAACCCGGCCTGCCACATCACCCTCGTGTCTAATGACAAGCTACGATTAGACGGGAGCCGTGTGGGAACAATGTGTTATTTCCTTACTGGTAATCAGAGCACCCTGGCACGGAAACAGCCACCAAGATAACTCCTTTTGAATTAGTTTGCAAAACCGGCATGGGCAAAAAGGTAGGAAGAAAAGGGAACGCCAGAACAGAACGCAGCCAGGAGGCCAGCGAGCAACCTCCAGCATGCTGAGCAGCCAAGAGGTGATGGGAAAAGCAGATCAGAGGCAGCTGGAAAAGGGAGACGAGGATGGAGAGTCTCTCCAGAAAGAGAGGGGAGAGAGAGAAGCACTCGGGGAAGTGGCAGCTGAAGAAGAACAGGATCCAGGCCGGCTCCTACCGCCCCGGCAAGCACAGCCTGGGAGTGCAGTGGGCTCCCCACAGATCCTGCTGGTAACTGCATGGTCGGGACCGACCTCCATCTCCTCCTGCCAAACCTCAGGACAGCTGGAGATTGCGGTGGAAAGGAGGAAGGAAGCGATGCCTCCAGATACAAGCAAGGAGGTAGGGTGTGAGGATTTGCATTTCTGCCAAGCAGAGAAAAGAGGATCTTTGCAAGTACGAGCTGTAGGTGAGACGTCAGAGATCGCTCTCCCAGACCTCGAGAGGAGGAACAGCTCATGGAGCTGCCTTCTCCCACTCTCACACATGCTTTCTCCAAATCGCGGTCGGGCAGAGGAAGCACAGGAGACGAGTCAGGAATACAGCGGCATACAACGACCGAGAGGGTGCCGCGAGGCCTCGCAGGCTGTACAGAAAACAGATGTCGCCTTCTCCTGCGCTTTGGGAAAGGAGAGCAAACGCAGCAACAAAACACTCGGTGAACGGCCAGGCACGCAGCATGCCTTTAGCAATGCAAAACATTACAGGTAACCTCGGCTCATTCCTGCTCAGGATGACAGCAGCATCTTGCTATTTGTTTCACAATAAGTAGCACGCCGCCAGGCCCCAGGCAAGATGCTGCATATTCGCGCTGTGTAGTCCGAGAGATTTTTCACCTTTGTCTATCCTCCCTGTTTCCAAATGTCAAAGCTGACACGCACTGATTAAGTATCTTGCCCAAGGCAACACAAGGAGTCTGTGGCAGAGGCTGTAGGGACTCCAGATTTGATGCTTGCCATTACAGCGCACCCTCCCCTCCCCTCCCTCTCCTCCACCAGCTCTCCTTCGTACCAGAGAAATAACCACAAGGTGAGGACTCGGGGAAGCCTGGAGTGCAAACCTGTCTCTGTGCCGCTTTGGACAAGTCTGTCTCAGTTTCCCCTTCTGTGAACGGGCGCTAACAGCGCCTCTCCACCCGTCTCCCAAGGTGTGCGGAGAGGATTAGCCGAGACCGTCGGCGCAGCGTTTGTTCTGAACACGCGAAGGGCCCCGTTCAGCCTCGGTATTATCAAGCAATCGTGTTATCAGCCTGCACATGCACGATAAGGTTTCAGAGTCGGGAGCAAACCCTGTTCTCTCCTGGGGAAACGGGAAGGGGTTGGCTCTGCTCCGGCCTCTTTCTGCGTCCTGATTTCTACTATCAGAATGGGGTTGAATGATGACAAAAAGTAGCTTACGTTGCTAGCTGAAGTCAGCTCCGCCAGCTGGTACCATCCCGTTTGCTTCCACTCCTTTCCTTAAGTGAAAGTCAATGTGGCAGCCTCAGAATATTTTTTGCAGAACACGTGCAGTGTTTCAGACAAATCGGGACTCATCCGAAAGACCCAGGATGAGAACAGAGAGCAAGTGTAACCGGGTGGTGCCCGTGGTAAATTGGCAGAGAACTAGAGGAAAGCTGGCCCACACCATACAGACTCTCCCTTCCCCTGGCTATTTCTGTTAATCACTCAATTAGGACTTGGTCCAAAGCCCACTGATGTTAATGGGAGCCCATTCATTGACTCAGTGAGCATTGAATTATAGGCTCTTAATGAGAACTAAATTCACCATAAATGTCCAGAGGGCTTTACAGACAAATAGAGAGGGGGAACTGCTGGCGATCGAACATCTGCCTTAAGCAAAGCAAGACCACTCTCAACTTCCACCTGTCTGCACAACTGCAGGGCGGCCACAACAGCCCCGACCTCGTAAGGAATGGAGACAAGCACAGAGAGGCTGCAATTTTGGTTTTTTTAACTTTTTTTTTTGCATTTTTTTAAAGAATCAAAGGAAGGGAGTAAGGAAACAGCAGAACCAGTCAGCAAAGGCAGGAGAAACTGTTCAACAAGTATTTCCAGCCTCCAGAGAGCACAACATACTGCCAGGAAAAAAATAATACAGTTTACAACCAACTTCCTCAGCTTTTCAGGCCTGCAAAGTCATTGCTCGTTATCGCCAGCGGGCATTCTTGCCAGGGCGACACGATGACTTGTTGAATACAGGGTTACTTAGGCCGGTGTATCTGCCTAAGGAAGACGGGGATAGCATCCAATGGATTGTTATAGTCACTCCTGATCTCTTAGTGTTGTTATGAAAGTTAAATAATTGCTGTAGATGGGGGTACCAAAGCCTCTTATTTTCACACCTTCCCCACTTTTTTTAAAGCTGCTATAAATACTTGCTGGGTGACATTTGTGGAAGTCCAGCCCCAAACCGACACATCACTCGCATCCCACTCAAACCCTGTTCTCATTTGGTTCTCCCTCCCACACGCTTGCGGCTGCCTCAATGCCAGGAAAGTCTGCAAAATGCTCTTTTTGCTAGAGAAAAAAAGAAGAAGAAGAAAGAAACCAGGAAGGTTTGGGAGAAGTCCTGCTTGGAGCAGGGGGCTGGATTCGATGTGACCTCCCGAGGTCGCTTCAACCCTCCTTTTCTCGGATTGCGATTCCAAGTGCTTGGCGCCCAGCACTCGTGACCAAGCCCACGTCAACTCACCAGCGCTGGGAATCAAGCGCCACGTACTCTCCGGATAATTTTAAAGATGAAGGCAACATGGAAGAGGCTACAGAAACATGGCGAGAGCTGGGAAACACAACGGGCTTGGCAGGGACGGGCCTCGTGCCAACCTGATGGCATCTGGCACGTGTCGATCACGAGAGGAAGATGATGAGGTTGGCAAATCAGGCTCAGATAAGGGCTGGTAGCTTCATGGAAAGAAGTGTTTTGCCTCCCAGCCCACCTCCAGACTGGATGGTTGAAGAGGTTCCCGCAAGCTCTCCTTACTCCCGTCAGCACAGCTTGCCTGCACATTTCACAAGCCCTGGCTCTCTTGCTGGTCTCTCAGCTCCTCGTCTACAATCTGTCCAGGTCTAAAGGGCTTTTAAACCCATAGTGCATCTGCAGCATTACTGGCCCCGGACCAACACCACCCCGGCCTGGAAACACTTACTGCGAGGTGCCTCTCCCTACATAGCCATCAGCTGTTACCTTGCCTCCACACCACTGACTAACTGGTGCTGGCACACGCCTACAGAGGGGCTCTTAAGAAGGGCGTTATTCTCAGTCCCACCATTTTCCCAACAGCCCTTGCTGCAGAGCGCTCTTTAAATCGCCGGTTCACTATAGCAAGCATTTAGTCAACCACAAAGGGAGGAAGGTGCATAAACTTAGAGGCAAAGATCTGCCTGTTAACATGCAGCACCAAGCTTGGCCTCCGGACTGACACGCAGCAAAATCTGTAGCACCTAGAGAGAGAGAGGGTGCACCGGGAACCCCCCAAATGGGATGCATATTTGGTATTTGGCTGTGGGTGACTTGCTCCCCACATCTGATGGGGAGCTAAGTGCCCATATTTCCCAGTGACTTCTGCAAAAAGTAGATTTAGAGAGAAGCCAGAGGGGGATGACTGAGATCCCATCTAGATTTCAGATCAGGCACCCTCTCTGATAACATTTTGCCTCTTGTTTCTGGGCTCAAATCAGTCCATTTTGGTCAAAGAGAAGGTTAGGGAGATGAAGTGACCAAGGAAGCTGAGTGGGAAACCCAAATGTGATAGTAATTGGCTCCTTTGCCTTGCAGACAAGTAAGGAAGGGGCTTTACCTGGGAGAAGATGACCAGCCTCTGATGGGACATGAACTCAACTGAAAGGAAAAATATTGCAGGATAAAAACGCCTCAAATTTCCCCCATCTGGAAGACTGGGATACTACTACTGCTGCTACTGCTGCTGCTACTGGGTGAGAACGGACTGGTTAAATTGTTTGCTCTGTGCTTTGACGTTATATCCAGATGCACGTGCACAGCCCTGCCAACCCAGCTGGGCGTGCACAGGCCATGTCAAGGGCAGAACTGGATGCTCACAAATGCACGCACAGGAAAGACATGAAAAGCCCTTGCCTTTGGCAGATGTCTTGCATGCATTCATCCCAGGTCCCCACTGCCTCCCCTTTCTGCCCCGCTTCAATTGCTCGCCTCAGCAGGGAACATGCATCTGCACGCTCCCTGGGATGTCCACCTTCCCGCTCACCTGGAGCCACACGGACACGATTCCCATTGCGATCTCAGCTCTTTCCTTCTGTACCCTTGCTAGCTCTGGGCCCCTTTTCCCCAATTATGTCTGCTTCTCACGTACCAACACACTCCTGTGGTGCTTCCAGCCGTATCTCAGAAAACAGCTCTGAACATGGCCAAACGCTGCTCTTCAGGCTCACTGGGACAATTGTACAATTTCTCGCAGCTGGGTGTTCCCCCGGACGTCCCCTGGATGAGACACCCCTGCCGCTGCACCAGGCTGTGCACAGTTACTCCCAATTCAGAGGGCCATGCAGCCAATCAGACAAATAAACGGGATATACCTAGGTGTTGCAGCTGCACAGGGAGCCAGGCTCAGCCGAGGACAGTGGCGGCAGCGGATGGGCTTCCTCCGCCTGTACCTGCTTCCCCGCTGGCCAGGAAGCAGGTGTCGGAAGGAGGAACCCACCCCCTGCTGCTGTCCCCACTGATGAAGGCACGAGGGGAGCCCCAGAGCCCCGCTCCAGCCGTGGGCTGCAGGGAGCAGCTGCCTGGGTGCTGGGCTCTGCTGGGGACCGAGGCAGCTCCTCCCTCCAGTGCTTGCTCCCATGGGCAAAGGGAGAGGGAAGAGGGGAATAGCAGGGAGCAGGCATGCAGGAAGGAGGATCCTGCGTGTCACCATCACTGTTGTTCCAGGCAAAGCCCAGGAGCCGCGCAGTGGCTCCCCGCAGCTGTCGCGGGGCAGAGCGGCTCTGGGGCTGTTAGCTAAGGGCAGTGGAGGAGGCACTGCCCTTTGTGCATCTGCTCCCTGCCTGGCTACCCAGTGTCCCCTACTAGTGCACAAGCCCCAGTCATGTCTCATCCCCAGCTCCCATGGTCTGGGGGGTGGTGTGCCGCACTCCCCTTTGGTAAATCCTGGATCTGCCCAGACACACAGTTATCCCTTTCGCAGAAGGTGTTCAGGGGTTGCCGGTGGGGAACACCTCACCCTGACACTATTAAACCCTGAAAGAGGATGGAACCGGAAAATGCAGATTCCTCACTGAGCCGTCCCAGAGGTTAGGGAGCAAGGGTCTGGGAGTTCACTGCAGGACTCTCAACCTGGAGGAGAGGGGGATTGAATGCCAGCCTTCAGCTCCCTGCAGGGGGGCTGCAAAGAGGACGGAGCTGGACTGTTCTCAGTGGGGGCAGATGGCAGGACAAGGAGCAATGGGCTCAGGTTGCAGCAAGGAAAAGAGGTTGGATATTAGGAAAAACTCTCTCATGAGGATGGTGGTGAAACACTGGAGCAGGTTCCCCAGGGAGGTGGTGGAGTCTCCATCCTGGGAGACCCAAACAGACCAAGTCTTTGCTGGGATGCTGTAGTTGGGGCTGGTCCCGCTTTAGGCAGGGGGTTGGACTAGATGTGACCTCCTGATGTCTCTTCCATCCCTCATTTTCTATGATTCTGTTCCAATACCCTATTTTATTGGGAATGTTTTATTGCACTTGAGTTTCCCACAAGACACAACATGCCATCACAGCTGTCACCTCTGTTTGACTGACCTTTCTTTACTGTACAACAAGCCTCTGGCTCTGCACTTCTGCAAACTTCTCTGGAAAGGATGATCCCATGTGTTGTACTTAACATTTAGTCCAGTTTTGTCCAAAGGGGACTGCAATGTTCTGCCGAGGCTCTCTGCCAAACCAAACTTGCCTCTCCACCCACAGCTTTCACCAACCATCTGTCATCAGCCATTACTCTATTGTCTCAGTGACATCAGAGTAATGTTCATTAAGCAAGATGGAACAGAGCAACTCTGGCTGACAGGGAGCTCTGTTAGAGGGCAGAGTGACCCCGCAGGTAATGGAGTTGGAAAACGCCATTACAAAGCTGCCTTAGCGTGCTGAAGAGCCCATTTATGGAAGCAACCTGGTAAAACAGGACAACAATGGAGCAGAAAGAGCATGGTTCATGGTAGCACTGTCAGCTGTACTAGTCCTTACTTCCAACCCTTGCGTTTTTATTCTGTTCTGTGTCCCTTTATGTATTTGTATGTATTTCTCCATTCCCACAATTCAGGCTGTAAAGTCTCTGGAAGAGGACACCCGATCTTTTTGGGTCTTGGACTGCTAAAGCCTAACAAAAATACGTTTGCGCAATTTCCCACTTTTATCCTCCTCTTCTCTAGTAGTTGCTATTAATCTCATCTGATACTGCTGAACTGAAGGGGCGTTTTTGCACGTCATGTTTTTTGCCCTTTCTTGCGCTCCAACAGCGTGACTGTTCACACGTTCAAAAGCCCAGTATGTGCAAACACTGACACAACACTCCAAAATAAACGCGTTTAAATTTTATAAACCTATTTAATTTAACGAGGATTAAAACTCATGATGTGTACAGGCACACAAGGTGTCAAATTCAATGAATAGCTCTGGGTACTGGATGAGGAAAGCATCCAAACAAACAGTGCCTGGTAACGTCCCAAGCGCCCTGGTTATCCATTTTAGTCATCCTTTGTCCTTTCTGAGGTTTGCCTCGTATCCAAAAAGGCTAGACCCAGACAAACTGGTATCACAAGTCTCCACCAAACGTGAATGGGCAGTAAGGCTGTATAATAATACCATATATCCTAAAAAAAATGCACATCCAGAGAGTCTGGCTCATTGGCAAGTAGTCACAAAGGGGCTAGGGAGAGTAGAATTTGAGACACAGTAACTTGGCTTTCTCCTGCAATAAAGGCACAAACCAGCAAAGCAAAGAGAAAACACAGTTACTGAGTTTGGCTCCTGAGTAGTTTAACAAGAAGAGATTCGTTCAATGGTTATCCCATCTTGCTCCAGGTGCTGAGCTGGTACTTTTACACACACTAATGGAAAACAAAGAGTGCCATTCTCTTCATCCCAGCCTTTCAAACCTCGGACACACCAGCTACACATACAGGATTAAGGAAGAGCTTGCTGCCCTCCATATTTAATCTGAAAATTAGAGCCATCAGGGCTTTTTACACTTAGTTAAAAAGCAGCTTTCAATTCCATCGCCTCTTATTTCCTGATTTACTGCAGACGTCAGGAACGCCAACAGGAAATATAATTATATTTATCTGACCCATAAAAATAATTTTAATATTTATATAGACAATAAAGCAAAAAAAGCAGGCATTAACTGTCCTTATACGACTGAAGGAGTAGTCTCATCAGTAGCTAGAGTGGAATTTACATTATTTCTGACTCCGGATGCTCAAAAATCATGAGAGGGGCTTAAAATCAAAACATTTTTATTTTAAAAACATTAATAATAATTACAACAACAACAACAATAATAATAATCTCATGATCTTTTCATTTTCCTTCCAGGTTTTCAGCTTTTAGGCGGTACAACCCCATGCCTTCCTCTGCAACTACACAGGTCAGGAAACTTGTCCAATTTGTCTTGGTCAAAGCTGAGATTCTCGTGCAATCACGTGGCTCCATGAGCTGGGACTTGAAGGAAACCGAACCCCAAACATATCCTGACACGTACAGAAAATGGCGAGACATAGAAACATGAAGTGACTGAGGTCAACGAAGAAACAGCAGCCAGAGAGTTTAGTCTTCTCCCCTATGTATTTTTTCCTAGTAGCTAAGGCAATCAGTTTACCAACAAGCTCCATAGGTGCGAATGTGGAAATAATTGCTTTTTTTGTCCGCCAAACAGAGCTGCGTTGAGCAGCCAGCAGCTTAGCACTCACGGCGGGTCAGGGAGAAAACTAAAATCCTCGACACATTGCATCCAAGTTTGCAATAACTGATTTCACGGGGCGGTTTGCACCTTCCGGGACAGCGCTGCCTGCAGTCCTACAATGACTTGGAGAAAGTCCAGAGTTACAACAGAGTTACAAATGCCTCTCTCTACTTCTGGCATTTTAATGATTAAATGAAACTGAAAGTCCCTTAGTTATTACGGCTCAAATACCCCTCAGTCTGTTAGCCTGCGTAAGCGAAGGATGTGGTTTTTCAACAGGATAAAGTAGAAACCCCACACACAACTTTTGAAGATGAAGCCACACACCAGACAGATGCTGACCGCGGCTGTAACTGCCCTGCAATAGCAATATATATCCAAGGCAGTAAAGGAAGGAAACGCAATGCAGGAGCGCAGCAAAAGAGCCTACCCATGAGTATAAGTGATGTCCCATGAATATTAGTCTGGAGGCTACAGTCCATGTCAAAACAGAACCTGGTATTCCAGTTACACAGGGTGAAACAACTTGTTCCCCGCCCCCCGACACGTTGGTCTACGGAGCTCAGCTTTCAATAGCGACACTGGAAGGCCACTCCCCACCACGGCAGCGTCCGCTGTCATCCCAGGTGGCCGTCAACACAGCAGGTCCCCGGCGTCCACCGACTGCTAATGGGATACTTTCCCTCCCATTGCGATAGCTCAGGTTTAATCCAACAATGCTAGCACATGTATCCAATCTCTTTAGGTCCGTCTGCATTAGGCTTGTCCTGAATGATGTCTGCAACGTCTGACCACAGCCTGCACCTCAGTTCACGTCTCATGCAAAAAAGGTCACCATTTGCTAGACCGAATAAAATAGTAGCCGTTCCCGTCCGAATTTCTACCATTATTATTATGCTTCCATTTCCTCTCCACATATATCTATATCTCTGTAGCTCTCTATTTTTATTTATACATACATACATACACACACACACACATATATATGCATGTATTTACATACACACACATATATGCATGTATTTACATATGCATGCATATGTGTGTATATGTATTATGCATAAATAAAAATAGATACAGAGATATAGATACAAACACATATGCATATATACATACACACACACACACGCATATACATACACACACACACACGTATGCATATATATACGCATACATACACACACATATATGCATGCATATACATACATACATACACGCATATATACACACACACACACACATATACACATACATGCACACGCGCACACACACACACACACGCATGCATGCATGCATATACATACATACATACATATACACACATATCCATATAGAGATAGCTCTCTCTCTCTCTCTCACTCTATCTAGATTTTTTTTTTTTTACATAATCAATCAAAGTCTCCCAAACACAAGCTGCACACACTGGTAGCAGATTTTGCTGTGTAAATATATGCTCTGGTCATGTTTTGAGTAAATATATTGGGAAAACAAATTAGATCCTTGTTTTGTGGGCAAACATATTAAATCCTTGCTCTGCGTGCCAAAAAGCTATCGTACGTTGTTTTTAATTTTGTCTGAAAGATTTAAACAATTTAAGAGGAAATCAGGGACTATTTTTTTTCATTTAAGACAATGCCGCTAGATTTTGCAGTGCTGGTCGCTCGTGCACAGCGAGGCAGCTGCCGTGCAGTACGACCAGAAAGAGACGGTGCCAGTTCCTCCACCTGAGGCAGAAAAAGCCTCAAAGCAAAGCCTTGGCAAAGCACACATCATTCACAATGTTGTTTTAGCTCGAATCATCTAATGCAGGCATGTCAACCATGTGGCTCACGGGCCAGCCCCAGCCGGTGGAGCCATGCCACCTCGCCTGCCGGGCTCCCCACATAGCTGGTAATTTGGGGGCAGGGCCTGCTGTTGCAGCCTGGGGTAGAGAGCCCCGCTGGGGATGAGTTTCAGTGGCGGGGGTGAGCAATGGTCGTGCTAACCACCCATAGATTCACAGACGTTAGGGTCGGAAGGGACCTCAATAGATCATCGAGTCCGACCCGCTGCATAGGCAGGAAAGAGTGCTGGGTCTAGATGACCCCAGCTAGATGCCTATCTAACCCCCTCTTGAAGACCCCCAGGGTAGGGGAGAGCACCACCTCCCTTGGGAGCCCATTCAAGAACACTTTGTCCCACCACCACATCCAGATCTACCCCCCAACGAGCCCCACAGTCTAGATCCAATGTGGTGGCCAAATGAGTTTGACACCCATCATGGACTGGTTTTATCCATCTATACATTAAGGAGACACTTTAAAATCAGACTCAACTAAAGAAGATGACAGCTTCATCTCAAAATCCACAAAGACCAAGAACTTTAAGGCTGCAAACCGAAGTTTTCAAATGCATGTAGCTAAAGTTTGTATACCAAAGTATTTGGCCCGGTTTTCATTGAACACTCCGCCATAAATTAGTGGCAATTCCAGCTATGTGTCACTTGAGTACTTTTATTTTTAAAGCTAGGGACACGTAGCTGCACATGTAATTTGTAAAGGGTAACTGGCAACTCAGACAATTGTGCGAGTGACTGATCATGGGTGTCCATTCAAAGCCATCAGGCGCACACGTACAGCATCCAACTCCTGCATATCACAGGAGCAGGCAAAATATCACCCGTGGGCCAGATCTGGCCGGCCAGGCGATTCCATCCACGGGGCCCCTCCATAAGCCAAAAGAAATATCACAGGCCTGGACCCTCGTCTGCCCCTCTGAAGGTCGGCACCTCCGTGCAGGGGGTGCAGCTCTGGTTGCAACCACCCCTCACCCCAGCCCCAAGGTCGAGGGTGCCAGAGACAAGAAACTTCTTCCCAGCAAAGGCTTTTGCCTGGCGACCCCACAGCTGTTTCCCAGGGAGAGTGGAAATTCAGGAGGGCAGGAAGTCCCGGTGGGCGTAAGGGGGCCAGCAGCACAGGGAGTCGCGTGCTATGGGGTGGGTCAGGCTGGCAGCCGGAGACTTGGGGGGGATGTGGAAGCTGTGCACTATGGGGCCAGGTGGGGCTGGTCCCGCGTGCTGCAACCACATGCAGCTCTGGGGACATGCACACTCTGAGGACCCCTCCACACACATCCCACACACCCCACCATACCCCCTACACCCACTTATACCTCCCACCCCACCATACAAACACACACCCTCCCACATACACCCCCACACCCCCAAATACCCCAACCCACTCCCCAACCACAGACAACTCCTCCCCCCACAAACACACAATATACAAGAGTAAGACTATTTTGAGCAATTATGCAATCGCCTCTATATCCACTATGCAAACACTCATAAATCAGGACAACAATTTTTTTTTTTAATAAAATTAAAATATGTTATACTAGATGTTTGATTTTTTTAGTATAAGTTTTTTTTCCAGTTCCAAGATGGCAACTCCCCCCCACCCCCTCCCCAAAATTGTCTTTCCAGAGCACGGGAAGGGACTTCAGGTAGAAAAGGTTAGTGCAGGACTTCTGGTTCCAAGATAGCAACCAGGAGGTGAGACAACCCTTGCAGCCCTCGACAGCTCACCAAAACTCATTAACCAGCCCTCCAGCCAAAATAATTGCCCACCCCTGGCATATCATCGTATGTGCCTAGTTTAAAAAAAAATCCAGCTCTGAATCTATGAAGACCTGGCAGCCTGGAGAGAGAGGAAACGACAGACGCCTCACCTAGTATTATGCTTGGAAAAAAAAAAGCCAACTACCAGTCCGACCTTGGACAACCTGAAAAGATCTCCAAAAAATGAGGTAAATTTGCATGAGGAATTCTGCTCGTCTCCTCATCTCAGCCTTGAACAGATCATTAAATTAGAGATTAAAAAAACTGTAGACACTTGTCTCTGGATCAGGGCTTTAGCTGCTTAGTAACAGTATAACCAATTGGGCCAAAAAGGCATCGCTTAATTGGCTTTGCATCAATGTCACATTCTAGGCAAGGGGACTTCACAACAACTTACATCCATGTTATTTGGACAGGCATTTACCATGGCTTAGTTAAACCCTATCTATAACTGGCTGTAACACTAGTAAAGGGGACAGACAACATAAATAGAGCCAGTTGTACAAATCCCCCTTCTCATCTCTTCTCCTCCTCCTGCCCTGTGAGGTGCCATGTAAATGCTGACCCATCTGCAAGAACTATTTTTATTCTGATGCAGACGAACGCAAAACTAAAGCACCCCAATCAGGTGAAAATTAAAAAGGAAGCATAAATTCAAAGACAGGTCTGAGCTGGAGAGCTCCTCTCCTGCATTGCTGGGGAGCAAAGACAACCAGGAAGCTGGGAAGCCAAGGGAAATCCCAGTTATGCTGCAGGGCAGCCCTTGAGTTTGGGTGTGAAGAAACTGTGGGACCAGGACCCATTTGCTGCAGGGCAGGCGTGAAGCAGGAGGTGCTGAAAACACAAGCATTGCTGCAATGCTGCAGGGCAGGTCTGGGGAGACCCGAGAAGAAAGAAGGACAGTGCCCAGAGCATAGGTTTGAGCTGAAGTTCAACATCCACCGTGTTATGCAGTGAAGCAGTCAGCCACGTGAGCCCGGATCCCGAGGGCCTAACCAAGCCACATCAAAGCTTCTCTCAAATTTTGTTTCCTTTTAGGCTTCTGTGTCACTGCACCACTTTCCGAATCCTTGGTTGCAGCTCGGGAACTTAGAATTTAAGTCTGAAGCACGGGACCCAGTTATCCTTCCTTTCACTTCGTCCAGCTAAAGCCAGGAGTAACCTCTAACTCCTGTGGATGGTGTGGAAATGGGGGGTAGGAAAGAAGAATTTCACAGACCCCCACCCCCGTGAACGAACATGAGTCTGCTCTGGGGAACGCAGCTGTGCCAACGAATTGTGTCTAGAGGATTTTAGGGCAGAGTCTATGAATTTTAAGGTTCAGTTTTGCAGAACCATATTGCTTTCAGCCCTATTCAATGCCATACGGCAATATAAGGACACAGATAGGTGACCTGCTGGCAGTGATCTACACATGCAGCGGAGAGATGTGAGCAACTCAGTGAGGTATTTCCAGGCATGGTGCAAGCCACTGGGCACATCTACATGTGCGTTAATGTGCTTTAATTAATGCACATTAAGTCTAGTACCTCCAGGCTCCTACAGATGTGCAGGGAGTCGGCTCCAACGCACTGGATGTCCAGCGTGTTGGAGCAGAGCACGGAAATTAATGCGCTCCAGCAGACTCCAGCATCACGTGCATTGGCGCCCCCGTGCTAAAAAATGGCAGCGGGGTACTTTGACCTAAAGCTCATTTGATGAGCTTTAATTCAGAGCTCCCCGCTGCCATTTTTCAGTGTGGGGAACACTGATACACGTGACGCTTGGGCACTTTTAATTGGCTCTGCTTGCTAATTAAAGTGCTCCCCACGCCTCCCGGAGCATGTGTAAAAATGCCCTCCCTTGTGAGGTACTAGAAAAATGCGCATTAGCCTGTCTTAATGCACATTAGCTAAAGGGCACAATTTTTAAGTGATGCTTAATGCGCATTAGCCTATTTTAAATGCACATTAGCTAAATAGCATGGTTTTTTGAGTGACGTTTTAATGCACATTTAAATAGGCTAAAGTGCATTAAAATGCATGTGTAGACGTACCCACTGAATATCATCCTACTTTGTGAGCACATCTACACAAGACGCTTTCCTGTGCAGTAGACTAATTTGCTGCACAGTAAAGTCTCACCATCTACACGTGCCCAGCATTAGGGCTGCAGTAGACTAATTTACTAGGCTGCTGGAAAATCCCATCAAACACAAGTGGTATCCGGCAGTGCAGTACATTACTGTGCTTAAACACACGTGTAGATGGTGACATTTGGATTAGTTTACTCCAGCTCAAATTGAGCCTGAGTTTATTCAACCGCATTAACTGCACGTATAGACATGACCTTTTTCTACTAGAACTTGAGCTTATTAAAACTCAAGTCACCCCCTCAAGGAAAAAAAATGAAGAATAGCAGCCTGTAGATCAGCAGAAGAGTAGGTACAGAAGAAACCAGACAAGGGATCCCTAAACTACCCATCCTCGTGCAGCTCCTTGCCGGAGCCGCTGAATAAAACCCTGCCCTATGTTACTAATGAAATGAAAGGAAGGAGAGAGAGCCTGAAAGAACAAGTGCAAACCTTTGGGTTCAGCCCCCATCTTTCTAAAGCAGTCCTGCAGGACTCCAGGCCTCATCACAAGATAACATTTCAGCTGAAAATATGCTGGGTTAGTTGTTTCAGTTCTGTGTTACTCTTTTACTAGAAAAAAAAAAATCCTAAAAAAAAAAAAAATGCTTGATCAAGAATGACCTAGTTAATGAATCATTTCAGAGCAGGTAATCATTTCCCTTTGCCGAAAAGGCAAACATTTCCAAATAGCACTGGAGTCTGCTTTTATTTCTTACCAGTGCACCATCAAGTGAGCAAGGATAGGCACACGTTTACTACTGGATTTGTCACTCCTGAGTAATGCTTTACTCTGAAAGAGTAAAATGCTTGGTGCTCTCTGCCCTGCCCTCCAGTCCATTTTATGGCACAGTTGCCACCTAGACTTCTCCGTTCTTCTAAAGAGAGAGGCAAAAACTGTCTGAACTCAGGAGCCGTCCATGCAAATGCAGAGAAGTGAAGCCGAAGCAGGAAAGATTATGTGAAAGCCAATTAAGCAGATAAACCACAGGTCAAAGACCTGGGCAGAAGCTCTCCTGGAAAAAGAGTCCATAGACCTTAATTAATGCAGAGTTATACAGGGCTTGTGCGGTACCCATGTGCACTTGTGCGTGTACACACACCCCACACCTCCTTCCTGCAGTTCTCCCTTCTCCGGAGTGACCCTGGCTGGCTTCTCAGGCCTGATCTGCATGATGCATATTGCAGTGGCAAAAACACTGCATTGGCTTCTAGCTTCCAAGTTTTTCCTCCACATATAGGAAACCTGTCATAATCTTCCGCAGAATTCCCGACGAAGGCGATACAAAAGAGGCCAAAGGGATTGTACGTAAAATGCATTTCTGTTTGACCTGGGTTTTTCATGTTACCGCCCGATCTTCTCCCAATTAAAAACTGTCCCAAGATTTTCAAACAACTGAAGCATTTAAATGTACACGCACGCTTTACTGTGATTGTGAGCAGACATTTACCATAACAGTGCATTCAAATCAAGTAAGTGTACGTGCAGGTTAAGCGAATACGCTTCCAAAGCACCTCATTTGCATGTAAGCAATCATGCAACTCAACATTAAATGCTCATTTTAAAAGGCAAAAAGTTTGGCTTGCTCTTCGTCGACCCTAGAGTCATCTCTCTATTTACCGGATGCACCTGCATGCGCAATTAATGGAGGCTAAATAAACTCCAATGCAGTTCACGCCAGAGTTTATTGCTCCCGGGCACCACGTTTGCACGTGCCAAGGACCACAGCATATCGAGCCAGGGCGGAGCAGACCCGGCTGGCAGAGGGCCTAGGGGGTCAGCCTGCTAGCCTAGGGCTGTTCTCACCTGGCTCAGAGTGCTGCGGAGGGGCTGGCAGGGGCACGCGGGTGCTGCAGTGCGGGGCACACCTAGCAGGCAGCCCCCACACTGAAGCACCCTTGTGCCCCCCTGCCAGCCCCGGTCACTGACTACACGTGAATTGGGGTATGCTAAAAAACACTGCTGTAGGACAGTACTTGTGTCGGGCAGGACTATCCTACAGCAGCGTGCATTATTTTATTGTGCCCTAATAGGGGCACACGTGTAGGCTCTGATGCTTTATAGCAGAGCTAATTAGTCAGCTCCACAGTAAACATCTTGTGTAGATGTGGCCACTGCGTACTAAACTATTTATAGTTTCTGGCTAGAAATGGAGGGACTGAATTCCTCCCAAAATAGCAGCCAATTTATGAATATCCAAGAGGTTGAGACATTTTCCAAAGGCAGCCAAAATACAGAGTGCTGGCCTGAGCTTCCTGAAGTCCAAACATCATCTCATGTCAGGGATTACATTTATCTAGTCTCCAATGCCAGAAACTCACATTTTTCTGCAGAGGATTTTGCTTATGGCCCGGAGTGTTTTATTTCAATGTAACTCTACTTCCAGAATCCAATGCAAAACGGGTTACCTTGTTCGTCCCAAAGATGCCATTAAAACAACAACAACAAAAGAAAGCAAACCTAAATTTCAGCTCCTCGTAGGTCAGCAGCCAATAACATTAGACTATTATAATTTCCCCTTCATCTTCCAATTTGAAGTGCTCGGATTATTCCTTAGTGAGCCCAACGTGGCAAATAAACCAGCCCCGAGACAAGGTTAAAAAGCAAACTGCCTATTGCAGCACTGCCATCAACTGCAGACATCACTGAGCGGTCCAGAAACTCAAGCTCCTTGTGTGGGCAGGGTCTGAAACCATCAGTGATCAATTTAATTCTTGTCCTTGTCATCGCATCTGTAGAAAAGGCCTGTTTGTCCTAGAGGAGATAATGCGTAGCCCACTGGTGAAATGCATCTCACAGTTGCAACAGCTTCCTGAGAGATCCCAGCATCAGGGGTATCGATGGGGTGCACTCTACGCTGGGACCACCAGCTGCACCGCCCTGAAGAAGGGGGCTGCAACCTTTTCTACGGATACAAATCACATGCACTTGAGGGTACCGGTGAGTCGCCAATGCACCTGGTAGAAGAGAAGTATGGTTGTCACTGGCTTTGCTGGTGTAACTTGGGAGTACCCCACACCCACGGGCGCTCTGGAGAAGCAGAAGCACCCTTTCTGCTGACAGCGTTACACCGCTGCCTGCCGTCCTGGCTCCTCGTGCAGCTGGGACCTCCCAGCAAAAACCTCCCAAACTTGCCAGGGTGCGTCCATGCTCTGGCAGTGGGATGGGGTAGGCACAGACAAGGTCTGTGGCTTTATATGGCACCTATGTTTTATCAAGACAGCCCACGTGGAACAGCAAAGGTCACGCCGTGGGAGGGAGCTAGGGAGATGTCTGCAATGAATATAAGTATTCGCATATCAGCCTGTTAAGCCTTCATCTTCCCTCCAGGAAAATCTGTAGCAGCTCCAAGACAACGTCGAGTCTAAACAAAGCAAACCTGAGATCTTGTTGTAGGATGGGAGCAAAGATGGGGGGAAAGAGCGCGGTATTTGTTACCAGCATCATTTGACTTGGGATCCTGCTGCGCCCCTCGGACAGGAAAACACCGCAGGGTAACGTCTCGGTCTTATCCGAGCAGAGAGGTACTTAGCACGTTAGTCTTAAATCAGACAGAAGACAGGGTCATTTGCACCTTCTAGGCCAACTAAATCAGGGCTCAACAGCACAAGTTTGCCTGAGCTCACTTCATCAGTCATCACGTCCCTCCTCACGTCCTTTCACCGCATCTGCTGAAGCGAGCTTCGGCTCACAAAAGCTTACGCTCTCTCGCTCTCTAATTTAGTCTAAAAGGTACAAATCTACCCGCCATGGTCTTATTTGTCGGCAAAGGGCTGTGCAGCTTTCTGGTGCTGGAAAAAAATGAAATGACACGGTTTTACTCTGTTAAACAATTCGAGTGACTCAAAGGAGGAAGGGACAAAAAAGAAGAAGAAGGAGAATGCTCAACTGCACTTTCGTGAGAGCACTAGCCACCGTGGGGCAACTGTAAATCCAACTCCAGATCCACGTGAGGCCAGTACTCTTCCATCAACGCTCCTCTTGCAAGTGCGACCTCAAGCCGTGCAAACCTCTGACCCCCTCCAGCCCCAAGGCACAGCTGGAGAGAGGACTCGCTAGAACAGTCAAATTACATCATGTCGCAAGAGTGCCAGCTGCACCAGGAAGAGGCCCAAGGCTTTGTATTTCTTGCAGGAAAATGCATTAACTCCAAAGTGATCTGTTTTCAGCAGTCCTAGATCATGGCTGCTGAAGGCATAAGGATTGAACGAGCAAGGAAGCTCCCTTACCAGCACTGCCCCAAAAAGAGCCTCGCTGGGCGCTATGCAGAGGGCTTGCAGCTTTGCCCTACGAGGATGCCAGGCAAAAGCGGGAAATGAAAGACTGAAAAACCATGGCAAAATAAAGATGAACTGCACCATGTTTAACAGAATAGGGAGGCCTAATCCTTCAGACCTTTCCTCCCCACTAAAGAGCCACTGGTCCCACACATTAAACAGACTTGGGCCCACACCCACAAGGTACTTGGGGGCCTGGTTCCCACTGGAAGTTGGGTACCCAAATACCAAGCAGATCTGGGCCTGGGGACTCATCTCCAGTGTCCTCGGTGGGGTAAGACGCGGGTGGCTCACAGGCTGGCCGCAGACAGCAATGCTCCAAGGGGACTTTGGAGATGAAGACGACGGGCTTGGGCTTGCTTGGTGCTGTGGAACAGGGCACAACACTGCGACCCCACTCAAGTCGGGGGTAATAGTCCCATTGAGCTGAATGGGCAAATGTCTTACCTGAGGAGTCCTCAGCTGTTGGGTCCCACCCCTGGGCCATCCCAGAAGGGAGCATTCAGAGCCCAAGTACGACCAAAACGCAAGGTCTGCCCGTCTGCTAAATCCTTCCCACACAGCGACATCCTCCTCTAAAGAAAGGACAGCAATAGAGTCCGAGATCCGAGGGAAGGTGTAGGTCCTCCTCGAACAGGATTAGTTGTATCATCATTCTCTTCTAATTCTTGTTTTCTTCCTCTCCTCCCAAGCCAACCTCCAACCCCTGGGCAGAGCCAGCACCAGACTCATGAAAGGCCTGGGCCCTTCCTTCCCTCCTCCTCCTACACACTGGACGACTTGCACTAACTTCACCTGACGGGGCTCACATTGCCCGAGACCGAGCACTGCCCCAAAACCATCCATGCCCCAGGTCTTTGATGTCCACTGAAAAGCCATCGGAGGGGTACTTGGTATGTAAAGCCCTATGCCCATGAGGAACTGAGAGCAAACTCTGCTCTTCCAGAACATTTTATTTTTAGGACACCACAGACTCTGCACAGAAATGGATGTAAGAAATGACCCCGTTCACACGGGGGGCGCGCAGGGGTGAGTTGAAGTAATGTGCCCAAGGTAACGCAGCAAGTCAGTGGCAGAATCCTGCCCTCCAGTCCTGTGGCCTAAACTACTCTCTCCTTGCACCGTATAAATCATGACCGAAACTGAGCCGGACCTGGGAGGAATGCCTCTGGGTTTTATCTTCTTTAGACTGGGACTGGAGACAGGAGAGAAAAGACAGACCGGGTGTTGGCGTGTCAGCTTCAAACAAACGAGCGCACCTCCCGTTATGTCGTAACTCCAGAAGAATGATCTCCCGTGAAGATATGAAAGGGGGATCTGGATGCAGAGGTCTTTTCATGTAATATATGAACATAGAGTAAAAAGGGGCTGATACTCTTGTCAGATCACCAAGTCCCCCAGCTCATCCGCACCCACACAGCTGGGACAGCAAGGAAGAAAATAACCTACTACTCCTCCTATGAAGAAGCAAAACCTCTTCATTTTGTATCCCTTGAATGCACTGCGCTGTTTCTCTCCTCGCCTTGCCAGCTTACCTCCAGACATCTTAAATCCTACACTACTCTCCACAGCAAATATCATTTCTAATTCTATGCTCTCACCAGCAGTGCAGGATGCTAGTTAGGACCAAGCCAGTTGTCTGTGTGACGTGTCCAGTTACGACCAGCCGAGCAACGAGGAACTGGTCATCATTTTTGTGGCCCTTAATTCAGCCTCAGCCTGCAAGAGCTGCAACCCCACAATTCATTAAAACCATTCAAACCTGGTTTTTTTATATATATTTGAGTGAATCTGTGGCTTCATGCAGACCGACGGTCAAAACACAGCAAACGCCTGGGACAAAGTTAGGATCCCACAAGTCAGAACATAAAATGGCATTTAAAAAAAAAAGTGCTGTAAAAAGTGACCTCCTTGAATAGAGAATGGAAATATTTAAACCCTAGATGAGCCACTAGATTATTATAGGCTAAAAGAAGAAAGAAAAATAGATTGTGGAGTGCTTAGTCCATGACATAAGTACACAAGCACTAGGCTGCTCCTTAAACTTGCGTCGTGTTTACGGGACAACAGTTCCCTTCAAAGGAAACGGAGAAAAATCCATGAAAGGTACAGTCATTCAAATCTCAAAATCAAAATATCCTTGTTATTTTCAAGATGGATAATAGCAGTAAACGCTTCTCCCACACCTGTAACCCCAAGATGCCTCGTCCTTAGCTACAAAGGACCACTTCAATAGTTGAGAGGTAGCTCATAGCCTGTAGCTACAGCTCGCTCAGCTGCCAAAAGCTCTGCACATCCAAGACCTGAGAGCATCCAAGCACTTCTGGTAGTTGTGTGTGGCTCTGCTCAGCTGTTGTGCCACCAGAGTACGAGGTACACCCTGACACTACCGGCCGAAGGAGCCCCGGCAGCTGGCAGAAGGCACAGGCATGCCGATATGGACCTTCTGCCAGCCTTACTCTGGAGGGCAGCAGCTTTACTCTGCCTAGCAGACGTGGTGTAACTGTAGCAGACATGGTGTAACTGTGCAGGCAGAGCCAAGTGTGCCACTTACAAGAAGTATGAGTGTGAACATACTCACAAGGCGTGTCTAGGCGCGTGCAACTACACGTGTAAACTTAACGCACCTTTAAGGAAGAGATTTAGGGGCGCATTAAGGCACACCAAATTTAGGCTGGCACAGCCAAGTAGCATTAGACCATGCATAACCACACTAATGTGCATTAACACGGTGTGCATCCATTGATGCACGCCACATTAATGCATACTAAGCGTCTACGTGTGGGCTAATGAGAGTTAGCTATGCCAGCCTAAATTTGGTACTTGCTTTAAGCAGATATCAAATTTAGGTGGGATTAGCCTTAAAAAAAAAAAAATCACTATTTTAAGGTGCATTAAGGGCATGCACGTGTGAATACATGCCCTTAATGCGCCTTAAAAATGGCAATTTCAGACTAATCCCACTTAAAAGGGCCACATGTGGACAAACCCAGTCTTGCAGCAAAACTGGAGTCCTACCAACAAAAACATTGTACTATGACTAGCTCCAAGGCCTGTTAATCACTACTTTCTCTGTTAAGACTGCAAAGAAGGGAGTGATTTAATGGTTGTTTTTGCCATGTGGATACCTGTCCACCAGTAACTAGGCTGACACTTTTTGTAGACTAATGAAAAAGCAGATGGAAATGATTTTTATTCACTATAATTCCAGGATGAATTTGATTCACTGAGTGAGAGGGAGGTTTTAGATCCCATTCCTAAATCACACGTGCAACAAGATGGTTGGCTATTTCCAATAGACCTAAGAAAGCATCTTCCAGAAATAAACCAACAGCTTTGACAACAAGTAGATACAACCCCCATCTGAAGGGACATCTTTCGTACTATACATAATAGCCATCTCAGAAGGGTACGTGTACAGTGTCCCAGTGTGAATTCTGCCCTCAAGAACAAGATATCATTCTTTGTTCAATACAAGGCTCAAATTCACCATGAAGGAAATTGCTGAGATCATAATGTCTAACAACTCAGGCTGAAGGAGGGGGGGAAAAAAAAAATCAATCTGAAGAGAGGAATGCTTATTGCAAATACAAAACCTAAAGAGGATGCTTAACAGAGACACCGCCAACTTGTTTATGCAGCAGAGTACAGAAGCCTTGAAAGGAAAGCAAAATCCCAAGCCGCATCCATTTAGGATAATTTTTTAGGGTTGACAACGGGTTGGTCAAATATTGTCAATTAGCCAGTCAACTTGACTGCCTATTTTTGGACCGGTCAAAGATTATAGCAATTTTACCAAAAAAACTACATTGTTTTAGTTTTTCTTTACAGAAATAGGATTTTTATTGTTGACATATTTCTTAATGGAAAAATTGCCCTTTTTCTGTGTATAATTTGGCCCTACTGGCAATTTTTTCTACAATTTTTGACCAATATTTGACCAGTCAATTAAGTGAACTTTATTTGATGGCTCAGATACCCAATCCTGATTTTTTTTTTTTTTTATGTTTGGGTGGCTGTGTACACAAGTGAGTCTCAGCAAACTTTTGCTCACCCTCTGGCTTTAAAATGACCTGATTCTTATTTCAGGCCACAAAGTGGCACTGCATGTTCCCATCAGACACTCAGTGAGGTTTATTATTTGAAAGGAGTCAATGCATAGAGTCTATCAGTTTATCAAGCTTGTGGCATCAAAACCACTAACTTGGCTTCCCCACATTGCCATGCTGTATATATACACTTAAAGAAATGCTGCAACTACAGCAGTATCCCTGTAGCTTTCTGCCCTGTTTTCTAAATGAAGGGGGTTCCCGCTCACTTCTGTAAGTCATTCCCCAAGAGAAAAGGAAATTCTCCTTTTCCATAATGAGACAGTCTCCATGGAAGAGACTGGACCAAGCCAGCTACAGGATGAACCACTTTATAAAGCCTGTTCACTTCGCGCACAGCCCAACGGATGTTACCTTTCTGGCGCTCTCATTTTCTTTGCATTTGGAGTTTAACAACGAAACAACTGAGTTTCTGTTACTATTTTTTGTAAAACATGCTGGTTTCTTTTTCCTTCGAGGCAGCAATCAGACATTTGACACTATAAATATGTATCGTCCCCATCGTGCAATTACACCAGACGCACAGTTAAGCTTTCTACGGTACCTCCCACCCCGAGTTATCACCATTAAGAGGAGAGTAAAATCTGAGCCTGGGCTAGCTAAACTTTCAGGATAAATCTGCAGAGCTGTCGCCCCAGGATAATGCTGTCTGTATAGTCAGGTCCGAGGCGAAGGAAAGACATAAAAGGCCAATCTCTATTCTTGGTCACCCCCTGAACCATTGCAAAGAGCTGGCACCGAGTCTTGCACCTGTAGGTCATCTGCTGAAACCACCCACGCGCAGACCAGCTAAAAATATGGTTGCCATCTGATGGCTAATACAGGATGAATTCAGTCGGTGGCGAGTTTAGAGCGGAGTCATTTGAGAAGCATCCCGTGAGTCGGCCCAAGCTGACGTTCCTCTGGGTAAAAAGGCCACAGATTTAGGTGTTAAGAATAAAGTAACCCCCCCAGCCCTGGAGGACATTTGTCCGGGGCAGAAAGGAGGGAATCCAGTTGCTGTGACGAGTCTAACCCGGCCAGGCAAACCAACGGGCCCGGCTCCAATCTCACTTGACGGGTGCAACTCGGTGGGCTCCGCAAGCCAGGGAAGAGCTGGGACCCAGGGGCTCAAATAACCGGTCCACCTGCCGGCGTTTCACACGTACTTTGCTCCGGCAGAACAGACTGAACATAGTGCAGGCGCCGCTAAATCTGACCCGCCGTCTCCCAGATTAGAGCCGGTCTAAAGATAACCCTCGGGGCCTAGGAACAGCCATGGCAGCCGAAGAGACGGAGATGACACTGCCTCCATAAGGAAGGGAGCCGCCGCAATCCCTGCCAGCCCAGATGAAAACAGCGGATCCATGCCCCTGCGTAAAATGTCTGATAATCCCTGCGCCGGGGCTGGAGCTGGCCGGGCACGCACGCTGCCCCCTGTACGCCCCTGGCACCAAGCGGGATTATAGGGGGGAATGAAAAGCGGATTCAAAACCTCTCCCTTGGCAGCAGCTGGATGCCAGGAGATGGATGAGCCCCAGCAGACTGCGGGGACGCAGGGAGGCCCGAGCCCTGGGCTGCTCGGGGGGGAGATGAGCAAGGTCGCGATGTCAACCTCTAATCCTCCGGCTCCGCTAGCCCCGCGGGGCCGAGCCTGGCTCTGCAGCGCCCGGGGCCGAGCCGAGCCGAGCCGAGCCGCGCCGGCAGGGACCCCCCAGGCCAGCAGCCCAGGCCCCCCCGGCGCAGGGCTTGCAACCGGGGCGACGTGCCCTTTGCAGCCCATGCACAGCGATGGGGACCCCTGCCCCTGCCCCTGCCCCTGCCCCTGCCCCTGCCAGGTACCTTCTCCTGCGCCCGGGTCAGCTTCTTCTGCACGTTGCTGGCGATCTTGCCCGCGGTGACCCCCTTGCCCAGCTCGGCCATGTCTTCGCCTGCCCTGCTTTTGCTTTTATAACTGTGCGGTGCACGGAACCGGAGCAGGAGGAAGGGGGAAAAACACCCGCAGGCAAACAATGGCCATCGCCGCCTCCTCTCCGCCCGGCCCGGCCCGGCCCGCCGCTGGATACAGCCTTTTAAAGACACAGTGTAGCAAAGGCGAGGAAGTGTCTTAAAGGGGCCGCGCGCCGCCCCGGGCCCGCTCCGCGGCTCCCCCGCGCGGCCGCCGCGCGCCGGCTCCTCGCCTCTCCCGGGGCAGCCTGGAGGCTGTCGCGAAGATGGCTAAGAAAACAGGCCAGCTCGTGTCATCGCCTGCCCTGCACCCCGAGCTGGCATGAGGTTGGGCGGCTTCCTTCCCACCTGGGATGAGAATGGGCTACTTCCTTCCCACCTGGCATGAGGTTGGGCTACTTCCTTCCCACCCGGGATGAGGTTGGGCGCTTCCTTCCCACCTGGGATGAGAATGGGCTACTTCCTTCCCACCCGGGATGAGGTTGGGCGCTTCCTTCCCACCTGGCATGAGGTTGGGCTACTTCCTTCCCACCTGGGATGAGGTTGGGTTGCTTCCTTCCCACCTGGCATGAGGTTGGGCTGCTTCCTTCCCACCTGGCATGAGGGTGGGCTACTTCCTTCCCACCTGGCATGAGGTTGGGCTGCTTCCTTCCCACCTGGGATGAAGTTGGGCTGCTTCCTTCCCACCTGGCATGAGGTTGGGCTACTTCCTTCCCACCTGGGATGAAGTTGGGCTGCTTCCTTCCCACCTGGCATGAGGTTGGGCTACTTCCTTCCCACCTGGGATGAAGTTGGGCTGCTTCCTTCCCACCTGGCATGAGGGTGGGCTACTTCCTTCCCACCTGGCATGAGGGTGGGCGGCTTCCTTCCCACCTGGGATGAGGATGGGCGGCTTCCTTCCCACCTGGCATGAGGTTGGGTTGCTTCCTTCCCACCTGGGATGAAGTTGGGCTGCTTCCTTCCCACCTGGCATGAGGGTGGGCTACTTCCTTCCCACCTGGCATGAGGGTGGGCTGCTTCCTTCCCACCTGGCATGAGGTCGGGTTGCTTCCTTCCCACCTGGCATGAGGTTGGGCTGCATCCTCCTAGGAGGAAGGACCGACTGCAGCCTTGGCCATCGGTTGTGCAAGCCGTCCTCGCCTCCCCGCACCGTGACCCATTCCCGGATTAGTCTCCGCAGTGCACGCGGCACGGGCGTGGGTGACCTGGGTCAGGGACAGAAAGGGGGCCTGAGAATTTCCCACTGTCTGGTTGATTATTACTGTCGTCGTTATCTCTGGCCAAGGGGAGCCAGACGCTGAGGCCCTAAGCTGCGTCCAGCTTGAGAGGCCCCGTACGATAAAAAATAACCCAAACGTATGTATATTTTTGTCATGTTAGAATGAAAATGTCTGTATTTAGAGACTCGTTTCCCTGTATTTCCTTTATTTACCTACTGATTATTATAAAACTTGACATATAGAGACTATAAAACAGGGTGGGGTTTCTTATTTGGAGGCCCCTCATATTGTGAGGCCCTAAGCTGGAGTTTAAGTAGCTTAAGCCTAAATCCAGCACTGCCTGATACTAAGAGTTTGTCCTGGGGCCGCCAGGAATCTCGCGGCAGCCCTCCACAGGGGCAGGGGACAGGGCTACCGATGACCCCCTGGGAAAGCACTGCCACCACTGGCTGGGGCTAAAAGGGAATCTCTGGTATGCAGCGGTATGAGGCCTTTGATACGTAGCTGAGTGGTTCGGAGGCTGCCCAGCAGAGAGCAGCCCGCGCACCAGCCATTTTAAGCAGAAGGATCAATTATTCTTGAACCTGAGATCTCCAGGGCCATCCAGTCCAATCCCCTGCGTAGTGTGCTGCTCCGAAACCAGCCAAGGCAGATGCCCATCCAGCCTCCCCTGAAAGCCTCCAGCCTCCAGCCCTTAGGTGGAGGTTAGATGATGGTTGATGGGAGTGGTTTGAATAGGGATCATCCTGCCTCAGGCAGAGGGTGGACTAGATGTGACCTCTGGAGGTCCCTTCTTGCCCTACTTCTCTATGAGCACATCTACATGTGCACACTTACTGTGCAGTAATTTAGGTAACCGAAAATGACTGCGCAGTACAGGTGCGCGTCTACACGTGCGTACCTGTACTGTGCAGTAACTATGGTGACTTACGCTGACTTGGGCATAAATTTGCTACCTGCCTGATGCAGGTAGCAAATTTACACCCGAGTAGTTACTGCACAGTAACACGCATGTAAACAGATTACTGTGCAGTAACGCGGCGTGTGTGGACTGACTTGGGACTAACTTTACTCCCAAGTTGGTCCACACACAGCGTTACTGCACTGTAACACCTGCGCGTGTAGACGCCAGCTTGAAAACTACTTCCTGCACAGTAAATGGATGTGTAGACATGCCCTATGACTATACCGTTCGTCGTTCCATCCTTGCTCCTACCGGGATCTCTTGAGCGTATACTGACAACATTTCATCGAAGCGGGACATTGGCTGTCGCGGTTCCCCTGATTTCCCTGGGGCAGGTTCGGGTGTTGGGTCTGTGCTGTGCCAGGGTTGACAGGAGTCTTATATAGGGTTTGGATTATGGATTGTGTAAGATGGTTTGGATAGGGGTGATCCTGCCTCGGAGGGGGTCGGACTAGATGGTACATCTGGAGGTCCCTGCCAGCCCTACTTCTCCGTGATGGTTATTTGTGTAGCGGGAGCCCTCGTCAGGGAGCAGAGCCCCATTGTGCCAGACACTGCACATAGATAGAACAGAAATACGGTCCTTGCCCCAAAGAACATGGGCCGTCTAAATACAGGACCAAGAGCAAACAGGTGAATATTGACAGATGTGGGAGGAAGCGCAAGCAAAATGAGTGGGTATAGGTCAGCCTTGTAGGCAGTAGCCTGAGCACACCACCTGACTAAAAGTATGCTAGCTACCTGAATATAACCTCAAATGACATTTCTTCAGGAACAAACTACCTACCTCCAGTACTCACCACACCACCAGGCCGTGCCACGGACCCAGATGCCAGCTCTGCTCCCTCATCAAGACGGATCACATCATCATGGGACCAAACAACACGGATTAAAACATCCATGGTTCATTCACCTGTTCCTCTACCAAGGTCACATATGCCATCGTCTGCTTACAGTGCCCCCCTGCTGTCTACACTTGAAAGACAGAGTGATCCCTATGTGAAAGATGGAGCAGACGCTATGTCCAGAAAGACATAAAAGCCCAGGACAACACCCCCGGACAGTCCACCCCTGACCTCTGAGTAGCTGTTCTTAAAGAACAAAACTTTAAAAACCGACTTGAACACAAAACTGCAGAACAAGAAATCACCCCCCGACTGCCTCGTTAAGCACAATCTCAGCAGAGATTCTGGATTCTTGTCCCATTACCTGGCCTAGCTTGTGCAGCCCCTGTCCTGTGCTCCTCGAGGGATTCATTGGCTTGTTCATCCCTATTGACATGTTCAACCCATCTTTGCCTCTCTCAGCAATGCCCCCTCTTCCTATCGACTGTATTTAAATTGCTTTCTGTTTAGGACCTGTTCTTTCTGCAAGTCCATTCCCTCGCTTTATGCAGTACATGCATTCCTGGAAAATGGCGCATAACTCAAATTTGCATAAAGGGAACCTACTTTACAAGGTAATAAATAGGGATACGTTCCAAGACCTCGACTGTACTGACCCCCAGACCCATTTCTACCACGTTTACAAGACAATTTTGGTACTCCCCAACAGCAGACAGTGTGCACAAGCACAGGGTAGTGGTGAATGTTTAGTTGGTGTGAAGAGAGGGTGGCGAAGGGTCTTCAGTGTCAGACTCCACATCACCGGTAGGAGGTAGAGGCAGGGTGACATCCACAGGAGAATCAACAACTACAGAAACACGTGTTGCAGACGACGAGCGAGGAGCACAGATCCACACAGGAGACTATACTTTGGTGCACGTCACTCCCACGATGCACCGCGCAAAGCAGCTGACTTCAGGCTTCCACCACACCGATCGCATAAGGGTGAATTTACCTCGCATATAACAAACTTTAGTATGAAAAGGGTCATTGCATAAGAGCAAATTTGCACATACAGAACCTGCATAAAGCGAGGGAAACCTGTATCTGACGAAGTAGGCTGTTGCCTAGGAAAGCTTATGCATCTCTGAACCAGTTAGTCTCTAAGGGTGTTTATACATGTGCTCCAGGTGTGGAGGGGGCTCGAATTAGCACAACTTCAAGAGCCACGCTAATTAAAAGCACCAAAAGCATCACATATACCAGCATCACTGTGCTGAAAAATGGTGGCAAGGCGCTTTAAATTAAAGCTTGTTGAATGAGCTTTAGTTCAAAGTGCCCTGCTGCCATTTTTCAGCGCGGGGATGATGGTACATGTGATGCTGGAGGCTGCTGGAGCACATTAATTGCCACACTCCAGCAGACTCAATTAACTGAGTCTGCTCCAACGTGCTGCAATTACAGCGCGTTGGAGCAGGCTCCCTGCACGCATATAGGAGCCCTGCGGTGTTACCCTGCCCTGCCTTCTGCCCGACTTCAGACTGACACCGTTAACAATCGCTCTTAGGTAACACGTAAAAACCAGGTCCCTGGCCCAAAGGGATTACAGTCCAATTGACAGACAGGACTCAGAAGTAACACGGGGACATACATATATCTACCTTAGCAGGTGAGGGGTCATGTGTCTTGTAGCCTGGAGTGAAAGGAGGTTAATCCTGAAGGCAGAAAACTTCACACATGCAGGTGATGTTGCCATCAGGAAGGAGAGGAAGGGCTGAGCTTTGGAGATATGAAGAAAGAAGTGATGGGATTTCATCACAACCAGGGTGGGAGGGAGAAAGAGGGCGGCCAAAGACCCCCAAAGCTATCTTCTTGTTTGCAAAGGAGGATGGGGTTGTTATTCACAGCAAGAGAGCATGAGAGTGGTGGATAGGATGAGCAAAGAGAGATGAAGGGCCACTGTTCAATCTGGAATAATACACAAGTTCCTCTACCAAAATTAAAGAGATTACACAGCAAAAAGAAAGAGAAATGGGCCCACGGGTTGGCTAACGTCAAACAGGTTTTATTGTCAAATGAACTGAAAGGTTGTCTATCTAGCGCGTGTCCTGTCTGTTGGTAACCATAGACCGAAACATGCTGGAGTAACACAGCACAGGTCTGTCGCCCACAGTCCCTCCTGGAAATGAAACGTTCACCCCAAAGACCACACTGGCAAACCACCAATAAAGCAACTCAGTGACAAATCAAATGTTACCTACAGACTCCTGTGGATGACTGCTCACTTTAAATTCATTTGGGAAGTGATTTATGGTTTTCGTAGACTAAAAACCAGAACAACCAACAAATACTCATGCTTAGACTCCATTGGTGATTCAGTTTTGCACATCTCTCTCAGCTTGCAATGAACTTTGTCAGTCTTATTCATTTTCAAAGGGTTATGCAATCCTGAGTGTTAATACTCATAAATCAGATATGCATCTGCTTTGCAAATTACTGCTTGACACCCAGCACTAGAAAGCAACATACGATAGAAAACTGAATTCAAATGAACCCAAAATAAAACTGACATTTTTGCAACTGACATAATTCCAGTTTATAAAAAAACTACATGGTGAGAACATGCCAGTATTAAAGGGAAAAGGCCTGATAGGACCCAACACCAGGAAGTTAAAACCAGGCAGATTAAAATGGAAAAAAAAACCCGCAAATAATTAAGTGAAAGTAATTAACCATTGGAACAAACCCCTGGGGGAAGTGGTGGATTCCTCACCTCCTGGTAGCTTCAGGCTAAGACTTTTTGGAACGTAAGTAGTCAAATGCAAGCTATCAAGTTCAGTACAACAGTGACTGGATGAATCTCCCTGGTTTGTGGTATGCAGGATTTCAGATCAGATTATCTATTGATCCCTTCCAGCTTCAAAATCTCTTGAGTTTAGCATTGAGTATCACAGACCTTTTTCATTTTCTCTTTAGGTTGCTCATTTGTATAGTAGAAATGCCTAAAAAAGGAATAAATTATCCAGCTACCGAGTGCATCTATATGTGCATTAATGCGCATTAATGTGCACTAAATCTAGTACCTCCATGCATTTATACATGTGCTCCAGGAGTGCTTTAATTAGAGCAGCTCTGAGAGCCACTTTAATTAAAGCACCTGGAGCATCACGTGTATCAGCGTTTCCACACTGAAAAACGGCAGCTGGGGCACTTTAACTAAAGCCCATTGAATGAGCTTTAGTTAAAGAGCCCCCACTGCCATTTTTCAGTGCAGGGACACTGATATATGTGACACTGGAGTCTGTTGGAGCCCGGTAATTACCACGTTCCAGCAGACTCGATTAATCAAGTCTGCTCCAACGCGCTATAATTACAGCGTGTCGCAGCAGCCTTGCCACATGTGTATAGGCACCCTCCATTGTGAGGTACTAGGAAAATGCACATTACCCTGTCTTACTGTGCATTAACTAAAGAGCAGGGTTTTTAAGTGGTGCTTAATGCTCATTAGCCTATTTCAATGCACGTTAAATAGCATGGTTTTTAATGACACTTTAATACACATAAAAAAAAAGCTAATGCACATTAAAGAGCACGTGTAGACACGCCCGTGCAAGTAACTGGTCAGCTTAACATGGAAACACAGGCAGAAGGCAAGACAGGCTGCAATTTTTTTCTGCAAGTCCATTCATAGCAGCAAAAGAAGTAGGCAGCCGCCTACTAGAGCTTGTATCTCTCAGAACAAGTCAGTGTCCAAAGTGCCACCTTACCCCGTCTTCTTCTTTAACTTTAAACTAACACAGCTAATTACCTATCTTTACTCACAGAAACACAGGACTGCACGGCTTCCTGGGCTATCGACACCCTCTGAGTCTGTGATATGATGCTTCCCATTTATGGAAACCAGATCACTGGTCCGTGGTAACTGGGAAGGTTGTGACAGCAAAAAGGACTATCGCAAAACGTTTCAGTGAGACCACATGCAGTATAATGACATCACTGAGCAGGATCTTCTTAGTGACTGCATGAAACTTCTGCGAAAGTAGAAAGATTATATCCAAAAGGAAAGACCATTGCCTGATTAGGCACTGGTGACAGTGGAAATTAGCACTACCATTAACGGAGGAAACAACTCATACTTCATCCACATATCAGAGTTCAGTTTTAAATATAAAGTAGCATGAATTCCACTGGTGCTTGGGAAGACGGGGTTGGTTCAGGTGCCTCCAACAAAGCATCTAATCTTTGGCTTCACTATTAATTATTACTGCCTGTATTGTTATTAAACATATACAGAGTGCAATAAATGTGTATGGCACTCTACACAAATTACAAAGGCCAGGCGTTGACTCTGAAGGATTTATACTCTGCATTAGACAAACAAAGAGAAAGATGATAAGAGCCCCAGGAAGAAGGCAATAAATGAAATCAGCTCCATCAGTTCATCAGTTCTGCTATAAATCAAACTGACCCAGCTTGTAAGAGATGATATCACTTGACCTGTTCCACCTTCAAGTGTCATCTCAAAACATGCATCTCCCAGGAGACATATAAAGCCAGTCTGTGCCTTGTACAACCTTGAAAATAAGCAAGCAATAAGGCACAACTGAACTTCCCCCTTGGTTATTAGTTTCTTACTATTGTATTTGCCACCTTCCATCCTTTGTCTAGTTCAGACCCTATCCAGAAATCCAACTACGTGGAGTCCGGTGGGACTACTCACGGTAGTCAGCGCTACACATAACAGTAAAAGTCTACCAGATTGGGTCCTTAGATTGTAAACTCTTTGGGGTACAGCACTTGTTTTCTCATTTCAGCAGAAGAACCTAGCACACCTTTGGCACTAGATGGACAACAATCAGTGATGTGTCTGGTATGGGAATCCTGGAAAACCTTTAAGAAGTATTAAAGCCCCAGATGTTGAGGACCTGGATCAAGACCAAAGTGGACAGATACTTGGCTGGGATGGTTTAGTCAGGGGAGATAGAGCTGGGGGAGATGTTAGACCAACTTTTGAGAATAGTTTCCAGCCACTGATTCTTGGAATACTTTTCTCTGGTAGTTTGAACAGCCCTCACTTCCCAGCATTTACTGCCTATGAAGGTGCTCACACACCAGTCAGACCACCTCTTGAACCTCTTTTTGACACATTAAGCTGAATGAACACCTTATGTTTCTAACCATATGTTTTTTTCTCATTCTTGAAGTATTTTTTGTTGTTCTTTTTGGCATCTCTTCAAGATTATATAGAGAAATTTGGACTTAATGTGAATTCCCTTTTCTTACTTTCAAACCATTGCTCCTAAATATGCCCTCCTTGGGCCATACTGCATTCTTCTTCTCCTGCATTAGTAAGAACTGGTTATCATATTCCACACTTAGCACCTGACTTGCAAACACTCAATACGAAGCATGGAGTTCACTGCTGCGCATAATGCCTACTCCTTTCCGGTTGTAAGCATGTCTGTCAGTAGGGTGCAAGTCAGTCTCTATGGGCTTGATCCTCATTTCCTGTGCTATCAATGGCAAAATTTGCACTGACATACAAAGAGCAGGATCAAGCCTTTTAGCATCATATGGCCACCTAATGTCCAGCTAGCTCTTTTAGTAAATGAGGAGTGTGGTTTCAGGGCATCACCATGGGACAGGGAGTAAAAAAGTCCAGGATTGAACTTCTGGCTCCATTACAATTCATGGCAAAATTCACTTTGATTTCAAGATCATTTGATCTCTGAAATCTATTTCTGGCTGGCTCGGCTACGGACTTGTAGTGGGACCTCAGCTAAAACCCTTCACCTCATCTTCTTCAGTTAAAAACTAAGTAAAATAATGCAATTAACCTGTGTTGTGGGGGTGTAGAAAGTTTCATTAGTGACTATTTGTACATATTTTGAACATGCCACGATAGTTGTCTTTGTTATCCATGAGCATTGAACCAAAAGTTTGGTGTCTGATGGATCTTTCCAGTAAAGAAGAGACATTGACGGTGAAGTCAGGTAGCTATGTGGATCTTGTCATGCCCGTGTCTGCTAAACTGATGAGCTATTATCAAATATCTGTTCCCGTTCTAGGGTTTTAGGAGCCTTAGTTAAGTCTCCCCTTTATCTTCTTTCTGACAAAATTAGACCAATTTAAATTAGATAAAAGTGGGGAAACTTTACCAGTGAGAATAACAGCAATGAAGCAGCTTACCAGGGTCAGTATGGCTTCTCCATCAATGATCAGATCAAAACTGGAGCACTTCTTTTTGGTTTCTAGTTAAAATAGGAACCATAGGGAAATCCTATGGTCTGTCAAACCAGAAGTCAGACTAGATAACCACCAGAGTCCTTTTTAGCTTTATAATGTATGAATCGTTGTATGTCAACACTGCAAACAGCAGCATAGTGTAGAGATCCCTGAGCTAGCTGAAAACACATTAGGCAGAAGGCAGGATACAGTTGCACCTTACAGACTAACCGAATCAGAGATGCCTAAGTTTTCATAAGCAACAGCTCACT
Organism: Alligator mississippiensis; assembly: GCF_030867095.1. NCBI lineage: Eukaryota > Metazoa > Chordata > Crocodylia > Alligatoridae > Alligator > Alligator mississippiensis. The sequence continues at coordinate 251,916,113 of NC_081827.1, forward strand.
TCCTCAGAGGTTGTTTGTGAAAGCTCACGCACATCTGATTCAGTCTATAAGGTGCAACTCTACCCCACCTTCTGCCTGACTAACAACTACCTCCCTCCCTCTGGGCACATCTACACATGCAATTACTTCAAAGTAATCAACTCTGGTGCTTATTGCACCAGAGTTTATTGCTCCCAGGCATGCTGTTTGAATGCGTGCCTGTGACCACAGCACGTTGTGCCAGGCTGGAACAGCCCTAGGTAGCATGGGGACAAGGGGGCCAGCTTGCCAGCCTGGGGCGGCTCCAACCTGGCTCAACGTGGGTGCTCCAGTGTGGGGCTAGCCAGCAGGTCACGTCAGCATCTACACGTGTGCTGCGGCAGAGTAAAAAACACCACAGCAGGATAGTACTTCTATTTACAAGTACTCCCCTGCTGCAGAGTTAATTAGTTTCCTCCGACCTAATAGGAGCACACTTGTAGATGTGACATATTTACTGTGGAGCTAATTAGTCAACTCCTATGTAAAGGTCTTCTGTAGATGTGCGCTGTGTAAATAAATTCTGCCAGATGTAGCACATGCCCTGTAGCACAAAGCTCCGTATAGGCTAATTTACCCTGCTGAGCTAGGACTAATTTATCCTAGCTCGTTTAACATTAGCTAGGCTCCAGACACAGTCATAAAGTTAGCTTGCATAGGGCTCCATCACAGCTCGTTTACCACAGAAAGCAATCTGCAGTGTAGACTTACCCTTCGATGCAATTCTGTTTATTTGCAAAACACAGGAGGAATCAAAGAGCTTAGGGCAAATTTCTCCGCTCTCCACTTTCAGCCAGCCCCCTACCAAAAAGCTCCTTCCGCACTTCACACCGGTACTTGTTCAGGCTGTGTGAGAGCTTCCTTCACTTTGTGTCATCTCACTCCTCCTCCAACTGCGCTGTTGTTCATCCCCCTTGTACACCGCTTCTCAAAACAATATCCAGCTGGAGCCCCTCAATCCAGAGCATCTGAATTTCAGAGCAGCCTTGCATTGTGGGTGGCAACATGTGCCTCGCAGTTTCAATGCCCTCTACTTGGTCTCACGTGTGCAAGAATGAGAAGACACCAGGCAGCAGATTTAGAACAACTAAAATAAAGGACTTTTTTTTTCTTCTTTTTTTTCATTACACAGTATGTCATGAGCATAGGGAACTCCTTGCCACAGGATGTTATGGACACCAATAGCATAACCTGCTTCAAAAAGGGATTGGACGAATTTATGGAAGACAGGTGCATTGGTAGCTGTTAAACCACAACGGTTAGGCACCAGTATCACCTAACTGCTGGTGACTGGGATGATAAGACAGGGAGGGAATCACACTGCATATACTCTATTTCTAATATTCTTCTTGTACAGAGTCCACTACTGGTCACGATCAGAGACACAACATTGCATTGGGCCCGGTACAGCCATCCTTGTGTCCTTATGTCGTGTCCAGGTTTGGCACATGCAGAACGAGATGGATGAGGTGTGTGTCGCAGAATCATCCCAGGAGTGCTGCAAATGCAATACAGATGCAGCACTGAAGGCAGCTGAAAACTTTAAAGGGTGATTACCAGAAGGACTATTTCCATTCTTTCGTCATATATATTTAATACATTTTGTTTCCCTTTTCTGCTCCAACTCGTCATGTAATTTCTGTTAATTCAGTAACTGCAATATAATACGGTATTCTATGTATAGGCCCAGGAAGCTGTCAACAGGAAAGCTGTCAGCACTTCTCTGCTCTGAGCTGCGATGCCTCTGCATTCATTGCCCATAACTGCAATGGCTTTTTTTTTGACAACATAGATCTTGAGTCAGCAAAGAGCTAAAACACTTGCTTAACTTGAAACATGTTAGTAATAACCCTATTTCTAATCCATGAAATAATCGTGTGTTCTATTTGTACAACTAAATGACACATTATGACATGACAATTAAGCACATATTTAAACTTAAGCATACTTATAAGTGCTTTGTTGAATCAGGGCCACACTGTACGGTCGATTCTGTTGCAATTTTAGCCAACTGTCATACCTAGGTCCTCTTTCAGAAAAACTGCTTGGCAGCTTTGCCTTGAACATCTGGATTTCCAATTATTTCTCCCTAGATGTATGATCCTGAAGTCATTCAAGATGCATCTTATTGTGCCATTTCCTGCCCTTGTTTCTAGTCTTTTTAGGACCCTTTATATTTTTTCCCTGTATTTAAAATCATCTGCAACTTTGCAGTACTATACAGCTCGGTATCATCTATGAATATAATTAGCACAAGCCTGCATGAACCCAAGATCACTTCCATAGAGCAGTGTGTTAAAAACCACAGGAAACTCTAAATGATACCATCTATCACTATATCGTCCTTCTAAATAATAACTACAAAAATCAACTAGCATCCATCTACAGAGAAGAGGTTATTAACATGTCACTCTGGAGTGAGTCTTTACCACTCGCTTTTCTATTCCTTTTCTGCAGCTCTTGAAACAAGCCTCTGTAAGTCCTTCAGGAGGATTCATTTTTTCTCATATCTCTGAAGCATCAGATCCACTTTCTGATTTGTTTTTGGTGGGAACCTTTTCCTCCAAATCTCGATAGGCTTGAGTCCTGGGATCTGGCTGACTTGCAATTTTGACATCTGTGCTGTTGCACATAGTGCCAAGTTTATTAGCCACAGATCACTGAAGCTGATTTCCTCTTTCTGCACGACGGCACCTGTATTTGTGTTGGTAGGTATATTTCTTCTCCTAAGGCCGTGATTTGCAACCAGGGTGCCGCAGCATGCATGTTAGCACTATTAAATGTGTGAAACATGATTCACAAGATAAAGCCAGAGATTTCAGATAGGAATCCATAGTCATTGGCGATGTGTAGGGGGTGCACGCGGGTGCACGTGCACCCCCTGAGATTGGCAGTGCACCCCTTAACAGAAGCACTGCCGACGCTGCTTGCGGGCAGTCGCCGTGCCCCCGCAGCCTCCAAGGGCACACGTCGTTCATGTCCATAGAGTTAAAGGCATTCGGACCTGTTGTGGTCTTCCTGAGTTCTCTGAGACAGAAAAAACTGCTCTATTATTTTTCCATAGTCAAAAAACAAATGAGAAAAAAGAAAAGCTGGCATTTTCCAAAGGGCCTAAAAAGGTTGAGAACCACTGCCATGGGACACGGTCGCTGCTTGTGTTGTGAAACAGTTGGTTGCTTCCTAAGAAGATTGTCCAGATTTGGGCTGCGATAGCAAAGAGGATCATCAGGAATCATTCCTGTTGTGTCTTCTTGCACACACTTACCGAGACTCTCACAAGCTGTCAGACCTAAAACCAGTGTCGCCTTCCTAGGGACCACAACGAATGCACTATAGGGCATTAAGGAACGTGTAGACATAGCCGGTATGTACTTGAGGTGTTTGTTTGGGATCTGGAGCACCTGGCAAAGTGGATCCTCCTGTTACAATTAAAACAGAGCTTTCCAAATGCAGCACAAGGTTTGAGGCCAACGTTGCCTTCCACAAATAATTCGAGCTCGTATCAGAGATTCTGCCCAGGTCCCAGAAGCACGGTTTAGTTTAGTAACATCCTTTGTCCCGGTGGTTGCTTGCCATACCAATCTGTGTCTTTGAAGGGTCTCATTCTTACTGAGTGTCATTTTCAAATTTGGCATACTCTTCAGCTTAATTTCACTTAATTTCATAATTTGACCTTTTTCAACGGTAAAGGTGTTATAAAAAGCCGAAACTTCCTCCCCCGCAATATTCAAGAAGATTGAGGATTTCACTATGTTATTTTTCTCTTCTCCCTCTGTGGCTGCTAGGTATCATCCAAACCTTTGTCTGAATGCCCTCAAGTTCGCTGCTATATCGTTCAACATCGGAAGGGCAGGTGGAGGTTGCAAAACGTCCATGACTAACTGTACTTAGACTATAACTGTGCAAGAAGATCACTCACAGGGACACTTGTCCTTCCACATGGCTGCGTTGCTCCACTTGCTCTCAGTTTCCAACTTCTGTTTCAGTTTGGAATTCAAATTCTTTTAAGTTTTTTTTCATTCATCACTGCTGACACCATGGAGCGATCACTGGCTTCAGTAAAAACAGGCACATATGAATGAGAAGGCCTAAACACTGAACTTTATTGTGGAACAGTAGGCAACCTCTGCAGACTCCTGGCCTCTATCTAACTAGCCAGGTCTCTAATTGAGGGAGCATCTTCCAATTCCCAACTCCCTCAGTTTCCTATTATGGAGCATCTCTAAATTATAACTTCTGTCACTAAGCAGTGTATCAAATAGAAAGAAAGAGTGATTTGAATACGAATGACAGGGAAGGGAGGCAGAGGCGGGGAATGTAAGCAGTGCTAAAAAAAGGCAAATAGGTAGTAAATCCATAGGGACAAAGGGATCACAAAAGCTAATCCAAGTAAGGGGATAAGAATATGTAGTCCCTGTTTAGACCAGATTTAACACAATCCAGTCTATGGATGATATTTTTCTTCCACAATTTCACCTTCATGTTACTGCGTATATCCATTCATTTGCTTCTCTCGCTTGGGTGCTTCCTCAAGCAGAATCGGTATCTAAGGGACCTGTGCTTGATGTGGGGCTTTAGGATAAATAACAGGATGAGATTAAAGCAGGTTAGTATATGCAAAGAAAAAAGCAAAAGTTACGAGCGTGCAAAACAAAGATGGTCAGAAAGCTACACTTGCCATAATGAAAAACGTTTCGGGCCCAGTGGTCACTTTAAAAAGTGATTTTAGCAGGGAGCATTTCTCTCCCACATGAGTCATTTCCATGTTTATTTTTGTGCATACTTTAATCAGCATAAAAGTTACTCAGACTCCCTTACTCCAGGGTGTGGCAGCAGCACATATTTCCCTAATACAGCCAATCTGTGTGACACATCATGATGATGTGCTGTCCATTTGGATGCACCTAGACAATACCGCCTTAGCAAGACGGGTGTATTATTCGGGTTCCTGCTGTGCAATGAAAGCTGTTTCCAGTCTCAGATCTACTGGGAGACTGTCATCGCTTGTACTCAGACCTTACAAATGTGTCTGCCTGTGCTGTTTCACTGATTTCAATGTAAAGGTAAATACTTGCACAAGAGCTTGCAGGTCTGAGGCTTATGCTAATATATAACTGGTCCATTGGACCTACACTACTCGAGGCTTCTAGGTACCACAACAAAATGCAGGGTTAAAATAATAAATGAATACATTCAAATGCATTTAAAGACTTCATGCCTTCACTCAGTTTTGCCAGCGCAGCTCCATTGAGGTCGTGAATTAGCTCTGCTATGATTGGTGGGGGAAAACGGCCTATTTTTATAAATACCACATCCTACAGTTATGATTCAAAATTGTGCCATGCACAAAAAGAAAGGTGCCACAATGATTTTAACTAACACTGTAGACTGCACAGTATTTTTTGAAGGATGAGTGATCTATAACAGATTGTCTTCAGGTAGGCAGCATGGGCATTAAAATGGGGTTTCTTTTATAGGTTTTATTTGTTTTTAAGATGAAAAAAACAAGGGTTTAAAGGGACAGGACTGACTTAAAATCACATTTCTCACTGAACATGTTTTGTCTGCTCTTATGGTAAGTAGCACCTAAAAATGTCTAGAACTGATAGTAAGGAAATATATTTTTTCTCTTATCGCTCACTTTTCTGTTGGTGCTCCCCTATTTTATAAGTTATTCTGTTCTCTTGCTGTAAGCCTCCCTGAGCTTTTGCTGGGAAGGGTGGCATATAAATTGCATAAATAAATACGTAAATATATAAATTGCATAAATATATTCGTTAAATATAAACTGCATAAATCTATATGTATATGCATATATTTATTTCTATATGCATCTAATATATATATATTATATATACATACATATCTATATATAGACATGCGTACCCGTGTGTGTTCATGAGTGCGCATGCATTTCTGTGTGTTTATTCTGCACATTCACCTGTGTTTTATATCTGCTGAGTTTCATGGTTTTCTCTGGACTGTCAATTTTGCAGCATCTAAAGCTGCAAGTAGTACAGTATAACTTCAAAGTGTATTGACACAAGTAACCCTCTGAAGCCAGCAGGACTACGTGTGAGTCACTCATACAAACCCCAAAGGACAGGAAAACATTTTAAAAAATAAGGAAAATGCAATGGCAAAAAGCACAAATATTTTAACAACAGGTGCCTGAAGCCATTTTTTAATTGACTGGATTTCAGGTTGATGATGGCCCTTTAGGTCCCAAAGCAGCAAAGCACTTGAAGCGTAGGCTTAGCTCTAAGAGCGTAAGCGGTGTCATTAAAGTCAATGGGACTACCGACTTGTTTAAAGTTAAGCATGCACTTAAGTGCTGTGCTGGATAGGGGTCTACATTTTGCACTCTAGAAATAACATTATCACCTCCATTATACAAATTGCTGCTGCATTTTTCTTTTTGATGTCTGTAAAGTTTTGCCCTTCTGGGAACTGGCTATTGCTTTCATGATTTCTCATTTAAATTGGTTCAACCCATGTTATTTTTAACAGAGGTACCACAGCGACATGCCCAGTGATATATATTTACTTTTTCTGACTCAGAGGTTTTGATTACAACTTGCCACATTGAAAGTGCCCAGCTGTGATAATGGAAACGTAGCATGTTTACCCCTGTGGAGGGTGAAGGCCTTAACATATAATCCTTTTATTCAAAGAAAGAAGCAAAAAGACAAGGGTAGTAGTTACTAACATTCATACACTGGGGATGGTTATATTTCCAGCACTAATTGCATACAAGATTAACACACAGCAGTGTAGAAATTTCTATAGTTTGTCACTAAACAAAGAATCCTAGTTTTGTTTTTAAATATATAGTTATTGTTTGATTTTTAAGCAGTTAGACGTGGGAAAATAAGGGGAATATTTAATCAAATATGATAATTAGGTTTTACAAATGCCAAGATTCATTCTAAATATTGCTTGCAATGAATTATCTATCCAGCTCTAAAAATCAGTTGTAAAGTAAAAGACATCAAGCACAAATGAGGACTGATGTGTTAAAATTAGAGATGATCTTACGCCGTAATATTTGAAACTTGTCCTGCTGCTGAGCAGCCGATACAAGGTGCTGATCCAAAACCAAGCCAAAGCTTAGGGGTGTTCACATAGGAATTTAGTTTCTTTGGCCATACCACTAAGTCACCTGTCTCTGGTTTAACTCCACTGACTTTCTGATGTTACACCGGCAATTCATTTGAGTCAAGAAGGCCAACATCTTCAAAACAGCACACAGCACAGAGTCTGCATATCATACATCACAAAGTCTGTATGATACATGAAATATTCAGGCCAAATTACATTCTGATTCCACGTGTGTTGTCATAAAGACTCCTGCAGCTTTTATGGTTTCTCCTGGTCAAAGGCAACCCTCCCCAGATGATAAATCCGGACAGTAACCAGAGTTGGCCAAATTGGCTCCTATCTTTCTCTTCAACTTTTACAAGGTTATTTATTGCAGGCAAAATGGGTGTCAGCTATACCCTTATCTGGTTTGTTTTAACTTAACATTCCTTTCCCATTGCCTGCCTTCTCCTGCCGACATTTCCCTCCGACCTTTGCTCTCCAAAAGAAAGGTGGCAGGAGAAGCATTGGCCCTCTGCATTAACAACAGTAGATAACAAGTCAGTATTATCTGGTATTATCTCTCTCCTTTCAAACAAGGAAAAGGGTGAAACAGTGGAAGATTTACTCTCAGAAGCTGTGCTATTCCACAACCCCCAAATGTTTTATCATTATATGTAATTGTTTTACTTCCTTCTTGGAAGACTTGGGAGATGCACAAGAGTATCCCCCGCTTGCAACAAACTGGGCACCACTCCTCCCAGTTCATTTCAGAGAGGACTCCAATTTGGCTCAACAACAGTCTGGCTCAGAAAGGGTCTCCTGAGTGTGGGGAATGTAGTCTTTGATTATGTTTTTGCCCCTTATCTCTCCAGAGTCTATTCCTCAGCCGCCAGCTGCATTCCTCCGAAGAATAATGCCGTGTCAGTCACATGCCTCATTAGCTTCTCAAATAGTTGGAAGAAATTTTCATTGCATTTCAGAACCTAGATACAATGTGCTCTCCCCACATCCATTCATGTCTGGGATCCTAGAATGAAGACCATGCAACTACTATGCATTTCCCATTCCTTGAGGTTTTGTCCACATGGAGAAGTTACTGGGAAGTAATCCAGGTTACGAATTTAAAGTTTACTGGCTTCTGCGCACAAAATCCCCACACGGATGCTTTCATTGGAATAAGTGCATTCCTGCATGCTAAAAGTACAGAGTAACTAGCACCCTACTTCACGAATCACATCCCACTTCACACATCATATTAAGTTCCCCATGTAGACAAGCCCTAAGTAACTTCACAGCAGTCAAGGAAGCATCAGCTTTTTAGTGATATCTGGTTCTCCGTTTTAGGCCTGAATTTTAATTGATGGTCCTATTTGTAGCCTCTGAAAAAGGGATAGCGCCTTCTGAAATGGTCATCCATGGACTACCGGTGATCAATGAGGGAATACAAAGTGGTCTGCAGCTGGTCCACGGATCACACCACGAGACCCTGTGTACCTTTATAGAGCATTTCTACACATCCTCCTGATAGCCCTTGGGTGCACTGAAATGAAGCACTTTGCACATGCTATACCCTAAAACACATCACTGCCTTTCAAAGGGTTGCTAAACTCTCCATTTTAGGTGTAGCTATTGGTGAGCAGCCCAACACCATCGTAAGGGTGGCGGTGTTACCTTTTGGTGGGACAAGGAGCAGTGTGCAGAGCAGGCAGGCTGGGTAACACTGTCCCGAGATGGGGTAGAGAAACCCATGGTGTTTTCAATGAATCATTTGATGATAACGAGGCCTGGCGGCGCATGAGAAATTCTGGGGGTTGACTGCAGTCGGTGGGTCTAAAAAGCTTGGGAAGAACAAATGTAGACAAAATATGGGAGCTGGGAGGATATTCGTTCCCCTCCGAGGGAAGCATCCTCCACTTGCTTCACCGCAAGTCCCTTGTGCAGCACGGAGTGACATGCCTCCCAATGGCCATTTTCCCTAGGAAAAATAGACAGCCACATAGCATCTGAACTGAAGTCTCTGAATTGCTCCAGACAAAAGTGGATTATCCTAATCCAGGCTTGTTGACGGCAGCTTTGGTGTCACTGACAGCACAGCCTGGGATGTCTCTACCTCTCTGTTACAGAGATTGAAGTGAAGGGGAATATATATAACAGGTGGCATTTTACAGGCAAGGGCCTTTGCTGAAAAGAGCAGAGGGGAATGGTTGGAGCCACCAGAACTGTGCTGTCAACACCAGCTGTATCATGTAAGTTGGACAGTAATACCTTGCAATCCTCAGGGTCAAATGCTGCTGAGAAGCTAAGTCCTTTTTTGCCCTCCAAGCAGAATTTCATTTTATTATTCCCTGGCTGTATTTCTGATGTTTCTTCATTCTTTTGTATTACGTCTCCGCTCTCACCGCTGTTCATAACACCTCCGGATTTTTTATCACCTGCCAATTTAATGCATGTGCGGTTAACTCACTCTTCCAGGTCATTACCAATCACGTTACATCAAGTCAGCCCATCACAGATTACTGTGCCACCAATAAGCTCATTTTCAAACTCTCCTCTCATTTCTCATTCATTTTAATTTTACAGGTGAAGATGGCTCTCATGACAAAGGATCATGCAAATGGATAGCAGGGCCAAATACCATTCAAAATGGCTGAACAGGGAACTTTGTGAAACTTGCAAATACCGTATTGACGTCAGTCCAAGACGAGTTTCCTCCCCCCAGTCAGCACGGGGTCCCTCGTCTTAGATTCACATGCAAAGCCGCGGCAGGACAGGCAGGCAGGCAGCTGCTGAAGCTCTGACTTTGGCCCTGACCCACGGCAGCCTCCTGCACCCCATTCCTCTTGCCCTCTGCAGCTTCTGCCCCCGCCACTTCCTTGCACCTTACTATCAGGCACAGCTTGGCTGCAACTTGGGCTGGACTCCCTCCCAGGCACAGACCACATGGAAACTCTGTCCCCTGCCCAGCTAGTTAGCAGCACCGACACTGCTGCAAGGCCGTTAGGGGTTTTGCTTCTGCATCTGTCCCCAAACAACGGATCAGGGGGAAGGGGCACAGACTGTGGGGAGCTGGGAGTGGGGGGTCCTGGCGGAGGGGGAGCAGGAAGGCTCCAAAGGGAAGACGTCCAGGGCACAGAGGGCAAAGGGGCCATTTGACCTACCCCCCGGCCATTGCTTTCCCTGCTGTAGCAGTGCAAGGTGGGGAGGGGGCACAAATGTAAGACAGCTCTCCAATAATTAGATTCTATACCTGGAAAAACTATAACAAATTTATAATTTTTCCATATATAAAATCTAATCATCAGGGGTCATCTTAAATTCAGGGTTGACTTAGATTCAAGTAAATATGGGATTTCACAAAAATCAGGGTTGATTTCAAAGATGATTCCAAATAGGGAAACCATCATTTTAATGAGTTTAGCAAAATTCTACTCATCCTTTCAGCCACAGAACCAGGTTTTTGGTTACGTGATGAAAAAAACACCATTCTTTTTTTCACTTCGAACAATCATCCTGGCAAGGGCAAGAGAAGCAAGTATTTTGTTTGGTTTAGTAAATTATTTTGACAGTTCTGAAAAAGAAGTTTCTGGATTATTATAAAAAGAAAGAGGGCAGGAGTCAATACATATGCCAGGAAACTAGAGGGCAAACAAGGTTATAAATATCAGTAAGAGGAAAATCCACTATCTTACAAGATATATTTAACAGATCTATCTATGTTTATAAACATCTAGTGGACGTATTGCAATTGAACCATTAAGAAAAGTAATAGATTTTTAGCAATGGGCCATTTCTCTGCTGTTCTTATACTTCTTTGGGAAAGAAACCATCTCATTAGTTCTTTTTTAACAGGCCTTGTCAAAGAAGTATGCATTGCATCGTACCATAAAAGTGAGGCTCGAATCTGTTCTGGTATTGGAAGAACACTTGCACAATTCAAATCTAACCTGGATGGAGGTGGGGAAGGTCCTGGTCAAAGCCAATCTTTCCATTGATGGGAAAGGGAATTTCGTTAGATCCTAAAAAACCTGCTGGAATTCTTCATTCATATCATTGGCACGATAGAGAAGTGAAATCCAGCAGTTGTGACATAATATTTCTTTCTAGTGAGAGGTGAGTAGCTCAGGGAAGGTGTTATGGCTGCTCATGGCAGGCACAGGCTGTTTTCCCTTCGTCTCCTCTTTTCTTTGCAGGACACTGACAGCTTCAGCTCCTTTCTTCAGTCCGAGTGATTCATTCGCAAGAAATAATTTCTCTGACCTATTGCACCTCCTTGTCTGCAGCCACTTATTTTATCAGGTTTACTCCTCATTCAAATCGTTTTTGTTCTTATTGTGATTTTTGTCTTCTTGGTCAATTTTCATTTCGTTGCGAGCAGTTTTTTGCAAGCATCCCATTTGCATTGCTTATTGCCTGGTCCGTAACGGTTAGCTGCTCAGACGAGTCAGATCTGTTCCCCTAGCGAAGGAGCACATAAGCATCTTCAACACAAACACCTGCATGTGCTTTAACATTTGGTTTGTGCATAAACTCAAACCCGTGGCTTTGAAATTCTCCTTGTTTGAACACTAGGCCAACACAACTCACTTGAATTAATGCTTTTGGAGCGTGGGCATGGACAAAAAGGATGCAAGCAAGTTTCACATGACTTCAACTGAACACGCTCAGGGCACTTGTCAGAATTTTTCCTTTGTTTTACCTGGAAGTCTCATTTTTGCTCTCTTAAGAGAGCACCCAATATCCTTCTGCCTGTTATTGCCTGGAAATATTTGCCATGGTTGTTCAGGATTATCTTATTTTTCTCTTTCGCGTCAGATAGTCCATTTTATTTTTAAAGTTAGTTAGCAAAGTTTACCATTCAGCTCGACTTGTTTTTACATATTAAAAATAAATATTCCAATAAAAAAATTGACACACAATTAGAAAACGGGAGGTATCACACATTCTGCTGGAAAGAACTTGCTTAAGAACAAGAAACAAAGGATGGAAATACCAAGATTAGAATAAAGCTAAAAATGGATGGCTTACCGCCTCAAACTAGTGTTGAGTGCTGTTGGAGTGAGCTGTTTGAGAATTGCTGCTTTGGTCAGTCTCACCCCAGAACTGGCTGCAGTTCAGTGATGAGCACAGTGTTCCCTGCGCAAGGTCAAGGTCTGCTGTGGAGTTTGCAAACAAAGCAGCTCATCTTCAGATGTGGCGGATTACTTCGCAACGGCAATCTGAAGTTTTCCAGCTCCTTTGCTGTGACAGCGTGGTATATTCCTTTGTAGTGCCTAGGGATGATAGTCATGGTTTAGGACTCCTTTGTGCTAGGTGCTGTACAGACACAGAACAAAATGAGGGTCTCTGCCCATGTACATTCAGGCATCTTCACCAGAAGCAATTATACACTCTGCCAGAATGATAAGAAAAGTTCAAGATCTCAGACATTCAACTATTCATTGCAACCAAAAATTAAGCATCTATCTTCCTAAAGCAATTGTTCTGAGGCACTAATTGCAAATAAATAACAATTATTTGGAGTTTTTTGACAACGTGTTTTTTCAGTAAGAATCAGATGTTGATTGTGAAGAAAATGAGAATAGTTTAATATGTTTACGAACAAAACACGGCTTCAGTTACCTGCTCACTTTCTATGGCTCCCCACTATGGCATGTTAAGGGGTTCATTTCTACTCAGAGCCAGAGGAAATGAGAAATCACTAACTATCACATAAACCAGTAAACTTGTATGGGTGGGAACCATTTGCATTAGTAAGAATCGATTGGAATCAGCACAGATGAATGGGTATCTTGACGAGATGATGAAAACCCAAGAATCTCCATGTGGGTTTAGGGCATCAAGAGGCACAACTGATATGATCTTCACAGCTTGCCAGCTGCAGGAGAAATGTTGGGAATGACATAAGCCTCTCTACGTGGCCTTCTTTGACGTCACAAAAGTTTTCAACTCTGCCAGCTGAGAAGGGTTGTGGAGGATCCTTCTGAAGTATGGATGCTCACCAAAATTTGTCACAGTATGTGAACAATGGTTCTCAGTAATGGATCTATCACGGATCCCTTTGAGGTTAAAACAAGCATTAAGTGAGGCTGCATCATCACTCTGACACGCTTCTCGATATTCCTTGCTGCAATGTTATGTCTGACCGCCAACAAGCGTCCAGGTGGATCGAATGGATGGTAAGCTGTTTAACCTCAGCTGACTCTGAGTCAAAACCAAGACCACCCTAACCACAATCCTGGAGTCCAGTACACTGATGACGCTGTAGTGTGCGCTCACTCAGAAGCAGACCTTCAGGCAATCGTCAACATCTTTACCAAGGGATACAAGAAAATGGGACTGATGCTTAACATTCAGAGGACTAACGTCCTCCATCAACAAGCTCTTAATGAGCAGTCCCCAGCTCCAGTAGTTCAGATTCATGGTGAGACTCTATAAAACACTGAGAATTTCCTGTACCTTGGAAGCCATCTCTTGCGAAGACTGACGTCAATAAAGAAATCCAACATCAGCTCAAATGTGCAAGTGCAGCCTTTGGATGCCTGAGGAAACGGGTGTTTGAAGATTGCAACTTCAGATTTGAAACCAAGCTCATGGTTTATCAAGCAGCCGCGATCCCCACTTTGCTGTATGGAGCTGAGAGTTAGACAATGTACAGGAGACATCTAAAGTTGTTGGAGAGGTACCATCAATGCTGCCTGCAGAAGATCCTCTGAATCCAATGGGAAGAGAGGCGCACCAATGTTAGCATCCTGCTTCAAGCAAACACCCCAAGTATTGAGGCGTCAACTTCATTAGGCCGGCCATGTCATCCAGATGTCTGACTCCCAACTCCCAAAGCAAGTTTTATTCTCTAGCTCAGCCAAGGCATATGCTCAAGAGGAGGGCAGATAAAGCGCTTCAGGGATATCCTCAAGGCCAACTTTAAAAAAAATGCAACATTGATGTCAACTCATGGGAGACTACTGCCCAAGACCGCCCCAAATGGAGGAAGAGTCTGCTTCAGAGATCTCAGTACTTTGAAACCTCATGACAACAACAGGAGATGGAAAAGCGGGATCGGAAAAACACCGTGTCACAGACCAAATAAAAAAACCAGTACCATCCACCCCACAGGGAAACATGTGTCCAAGCTGCAGTACAGTCTGTCGATCCTGGATAGGCCTCATCAGCTATCTTCAGACACACAGATAAGACAGTCATGGAAAACGATCATCCTCAATGCGAGGAATGGCCAAAGAAGAAGAAGGAAGGGGGGCAACGCCAGGGCTGCTCGTTACACTTCAGCTAGGAGCTCCTGTAAGCAAGTGTGGGGTGCTGGGCTTAGCTGGGGACAGTAGCTGTAGGCAGGATCCCCCTTTCAGGGTGCTCCGGGGCCCTGCCCAGTGCCCCCATGAAGTTGCCATGCTGTCCCCACCCTAGGTGTCCCTTATTCACTCCCACGCTTTGATACCCCCAACTGCACTCTGCACCATGCTGCCCCCCATGAAACCTCCAACCTTATTCCCACTGGCCCCTGTCCTAGCATGGACCCCTACCTGCCATGATTTCAGCCCTGCGGCTCCATCCCAGCTGGGCTGTCCCCACTCCCTTACCACCTGGTGCCTCAGATTGCCCGGGTTTGCACGGGTTTGCACGGCCCTGCCTACCTTCAAAGTGAGCAGCATTACGTGCAGGTGATGGCTGTGACATAGCGGCAGCATGTGATTGGTGTTGGGAAGGGGCCTATGGAGGTTCCTATGGGCCACAAAGCCCTGGCTGCTTGCTCCCTGCAGGATACTGTGCTCCTGCTCAGACACCGGGTGGCGCTGCTCTGCTCTGTCCGCCCTCAACACTTGCATCCAGCCTCATTCTGATGACAGATCTTCAATCAAGCTCTTGGTTTTTAAGTTTTTTTACTGACAACTCCATTTTTTATGGACTTCATGGAAAAGCATTTTTAGCCTTTTTTATGGGCTCTCCATAAATTTACAAACAGTTGGCAACCCTGGCCCAGAGTAGCATTGCATACTTGAGGCCATCAACACCCATGTCTTCCTGTGTGTAGGTAACCAAGGATGGTGCCTAAGAGGCTCTGGGGCAGTACAGCACATGATCCTGCCGAGATAAACATTGACTTCAACTTCACTGTACTGTCTAACTTGAAATCCTAAGTGCTGCAGGTGGTTAACAAAAGCTGACCTTTCTCGAAAAGGCTCCAGGATGTTGCTGTATAAAGGCGAGAGCATTGAAATCCACGGCAACTATATTCCAAAAACTTTAAAAATATACTAACACAAGCAACCTTCTTTTATACTCAGTCAAACATTTTATCTGAGACTCCAGCATTTTAGTACTGGATGGATTTAGCTGATTATAAACCAGATCTAGCATTCAGACTCTTTGAACACTGAGGTACTTGAGATATGCACAGGAAAAAGATGACAGTTTACCGCCGCATCAAATGCTTTGAAATCTTCAAGTGTCCCTGCCAAATCAAACTGAAAACACTTACAGCCTTAAACAAGGACAATTAACTATTCAGTGCTCCACAGCCTCACGTACACAGACATGGCAGTCACTGACATACTATGATGAATTAACTCCTTTGAGCAAGATTTCCCCTTCAGCACTACGGCCCCATTTGACGGGAGCACAGCAGTCCACTTCAGGATAAACAAGTGAAAGATTATTGCATTTGCACTTAATAGGTTTCCCTCCAGCAACACGGTTGCCTTTTCCCCCTCTAGTCCAAAGGGCAAATTCTGTTTGATTGCCAATTGTCAAAAAAATTATTGAGAGTTATGTAGCATTGGATGTTTCCTTCAAGCCCCGACTCCTGGAATCAGGTGAACATGTGAAAAACTCAAATTTCCTTTTTTTAAAAAGAAAATCCAGGTTCTAGACACAAGACAGAAGAAAAGCTTGAAAAAAAAATGTGAACTCAAAAGGTTCAAAGGCCAGAAGGGAAACCAGAAATAGAACCACTAAAATGAGCTGTTTTTTCTGCTTTTTCAAAATCATCTGATTTTTCAGCTTGTCTCCTGGATTTTTTGAGATCCTGAAATCGAATCACTAGGACAGGGAGGGAATGGGAAAGAAATCTTGCCCCCAGGCCACAGAGAAGGTCTGGAAGCAGCTTTGGTGACCACTCTGCATGAGACAGAGCTAGAGACTCCCGGTTCCCACCATGCTGAGCTGAGGCTGCAAATCCCCGTGACCTCTCTTCTCCTCCTCGTGCAACAGGAGCACGAGTTTGTTTCCCTGCCAGTGGTCTCAGCAGAACTAATCGCTCAGTGCTTTGTCACCATTCCTATCCCCTCGCAGAGAGGAGGGGTTTCTGCAGGGTGCTCATGCCTCACCACTTAAAGAGGAGAGGAGCGCTGCATCTTCCCCGGCAATCCGGTGCACCGAGCAGCAAGAACAGTGGCTTGGGAAGAGGCCAGTCTTTGCCTGCCATCTTGAGGAAAGCTTGTCAAACCTGAAGAAGCAGCTCCTCCCTAGCGGCTGAAAGGGCCCCAAGGAACGAACAAGCAGTGTTGCGTTTCCATCCAGATGAAGAACTGGACTCATTTGGGCTGAGCGTGTGATGCTGCCCTGGGAACGTCTGTCCTGAAAGCTTGAGCCCCTATTGCTTGAATTAAAAGGACCAGCTCTACAAGCTGTCGGCAGCTGCGTATTCCTAACGGAGCAAAACCTCTCACAGAAATCCTTGCGAGCGTAACGTAGAGATTTCAGGGGCAGCACGTTTACCAGGAAGACATGGCCTAAACGGCAAGAAACCAGACAGAATAAGCGCAGAGGGACATCGAATTCCAAGAAGGATACATGTTCAGTATTTCACTTTTGTGTCATCATCTGAAATGGAGGCACCTGCAGGACAATACATTTCAAACGGAGTCCTGGCTAAAATGGGAAGCTAGGTTCTGAGAAAACAAGATAGAAACTGGTTTCAAGTGCTTGCTTCTTCTTCCTCACCTTGTTCTCAGAATCAGGAAATCTCTCAGCCAGATATAAATAACCCTGTCTTGTATGAAAAGAGGGGAGAAAAGCAGAAGAAAAAAAATTGCAATTCTCTGTCTATTTTGAACGTGTCCAAAAAATTTCACTGGAAGGAACAGGAGAACCACAAACACAACTAGTTCCTTTTATCATCCTGTAGAGCGCCTGTGTTGTACAGATATGTGCTTTTGCAGGTATCAGTTAGACTAAAGTATTTTGGCATCTAGGCAGAAATTGTAAATCGCTCACCCTGAGATATAGATTTATCCTAAAAATCCACAGATTTAGATCATTCCATTTGATCATTTGGATTTGATTTATTTTTATATATTCCCGATTAGGGTATTTATAAGGCAACGTGCCTCGTGAAAGAATGACCGAGAGTTCAAAACATCCCACTCAGGGTCTGCTCCTAATACTACTGAAGATAGTGGCACGCCTCCCACTTGTTTCAGTGCTAAAGGAATGGGGCCCTTCACCTGCATCTTTAAGACGCCCCCCTGCTGAAAATGAAATTTCCACCCAGCTATGGATTTGAAAATATAAGATACTATTATTATATCTATTCATTTCAGGTTCCAGGAAACTAGTAGCAAAAATAAACACAAGCAGTAACTTTTTCCAAGAGAGGAAGATTGCAGAGCTGTTGCAACCCTAATCAGCTCCTTGACAGAAGAGCAGGCGAAACCACCGTGGACTGGAATAATCTTGCACCGTAGGGTGTATTTATATTACAGAATGCTGACAGCTCTTCTGGGATGACAGATACAATTAGGGGATTCCCAGTAAGATCCAACTTTACCAGGGCTTAGGTGGCAAACCTTTAGCAAAAGGACTGATCCCACATTCCCCTTCTGTTCTCCTCTTTTCCAGTCCACTAGCAGAATCTGCTTCCTGAGCCTAAATGATGTGAAAAGCAATAGAATAACCCACAGACTTTCAAGTACATCATTTTTATAAGCTTAGAGCACACGCAAAAGCAGAGAAACTTTGCTTAAGAAACTTTTAACTCATGGCAGAAGTCAGCTGCAAATCCTACCAATACATATATGTACTTCCTCTATTCATAGCTCCACGGTGACGTGACACACAATTCCTTCCTACTGAAATTACATACCCCCATTCCACACAGATGCCTTATTTGAGGAGGAGGAGGCTTGACCTTGGGCATTAGTGCTTCTCTGGGGCTTGCCGATGATCCCATCCACATAACATACACATTTTCATCCTCCCATTGAAACCCACGGGCTTCTAAAGGTGGTGCTTTATATTAAACCAGGGGTAAACAAAGGTGACTTCCGTTTGAGCATCATAGGAGATGCAGCCCTGTTCTAGACATAACTTGATCAGGCAAACCCACTCCAGTTTCTCCTGTCTATTTGATATTAGCGTCAATGATTTAATAATATACAAAGTGTTCCTTCAGAGAAGGGTTTTGCTTTTTCAGGCCCTGTTTCCTTCACACTCACACCCCATCCTAACCAACCCTATCCTCTTGACCCCATCCTAACCAACCGATGGCCAGTGGCCTGTCAATTTGGTGACAAGACTCATTGGGCGCGTCTACACATGCGCATTTACTGCATGGTAACTGAAATTACTGCGCGTGGGCGCATGCCTAAACGTACATGCGCCTACTGTGCAGTAAATATAGCGACTTACACCAACTTGAGTGTAAATTTGATACCAGTATCACGCAGGTATCAAATTTATGCCTTAGATAGTGCACAGTAATACACATGTAGACACGTTACTGTGCATTAAGTGCATTAATGCTCTGTGGGGGGACTGATTTGGGATTAATTTTAGTTCCAAGTCAGTTCACACACAGCTTTAATGCACTTTAACGCCTGCATATGTAGACACTTGCCTATTCCCGCTTACTGTGCAGTAATTTACTGCACAGTAAATTTAAGCCGGCATAAATGCACGTGTAGACATGCCCACAGTTAAGCAACAAGCTCCTTCTCAAACACAGGCCTGATAGCTCTTCCCTTCCGTGGAAAATGTGGAATTGGAAATGCAATCTTGCTCTCCTGCAGAGGGCAGGGCAAAACACCATTTCTAGAAAGCTACCAGCTCAAACCCATAGATGTATAAACACAGGATCTACCTAGATCATCTAGGCCAGCAATTCCCAAGTTATATTCTGGGGGTCTGCGCAGCATTGGTTGATAGTGTGCTAAGAACCAGCTGGTCACATGATGCTGGCTCCAGTTGTTACAGTATATTAAGGACAGCTAAAAATAAGTTAATCCCTGTCTAAAATTATTTTTCCACTTAAGTAATTACTGTAATTGCCAGAGGGACCCTATGTAGTTGCAAACAGAAGGGAGCTGCTCCACACTATCATGAAAGTGAGGCAAGGTGGCCTGGAGAACAGTTTCTCAGTTAAGATGGAACCCATATAATAAAAAAGCATAAAAACCCTAGTCTAGCCTGTCACCTAAGAAACACTGCTGGACTATTCCTTACAGTATGCTTTCCAGTATCAATCCCAGGCTAGTTTTAAATTGATCCTGCAATGGGGGATTTTTCTATTTCTCTTATGTGAAACTAATCCATAGATCACTATTCTCTATGCTTTTACAGCTGCCATCAGGATGAGCATATAGGGTATATATAAAAACACCTACATTTCCAATATATAGTAGTTTCATAGTAGCTCAGGTCAGGAGGGACCTGAACAGATCACCTAGCCTGACCCCCTGCCACAGGCAGGAATGAATGCTGGGTTCACAAGACCCCAGACAGGTGATCGTCCAACCTCCTCTTGAATTTGCCCAAGGTAGGGGTGAGGACCACTTCCCTGGGAAGTTGGTTCCAGATTTTGGCCACCTGAACTGTAAAATATTGCCTTCTAATCTCTAACATAAACCTATCCTCCATCAGCTTACGAACATTGTTCCTCGTCACCCCAGGTGGTGCTGGGGAGAAAAGAGCTCTGCCTATTTGCTGTTGATCCCCCAGATGAGCTTGTAGGCAGCCACCAGGTCCCCCCTCAGCCTCCTCTTGCTGAGGCTGAACAGGTTCAGGTCCCTCGGTCTCTCCTCGTAGGGCCTGTCCTGCTGCCCTCTCACCAAGCGGGTGGCCTCCTCTGACCCCTCTCCAGGCTGGCCACATCCCTCCTGAAGTGCGGCGCCCAGTACTGGACGCAGTACTCCAACTGCAGCCTGACTAAGGTTGCATAGAGGGGGAGGATCACCTCTCTGGACCGGCTTGAGATGCACCTTTGGATGCATGACAAGGTATGGCTGGCCTTGCTGGCTGCGGTCTGGCATTGGCGGCTCATGTTCATCAATAATGACTCCGAGATCCCTTTCCGCCTCTGTGCTTTCCAGAGGGGAACTCCCCAGCCTGTGTGTGTGCTGTGGATTCCTTCTCCCAAGGTGCAGCACCCTGCATTAGTCTACGTTGAACCACATCCTATTCTCGTCTGCCCACTTTTGTAGTCTGTCTAAATCTAGTTGCAGCCTCTCTCTCCCTTCTAGTGTGTCCACCTCGCCCCACATCTTAGTGTCATCAGCAAACTTGGACAGCGTGCTTTCCACCCCCTCGTCCATATCGCTGATGAAGATGTTAAACAGTGCGGGCCCGAGGACCAAGCCCTGGGGGACCCCACTGCTCACATCTCGCCAGGTTGAGTACAACCCATCCACCAGCACTCTGGGTGTGCCCCATCAGCCAATTTTTTGCCCATCCAACTGTGCAGGAATCAATGCCACAGTCACTTAATTTATTGATGAGGATGGGGAGAGAGACAGTGTCAAAGGCCTTCTTAAAGTCTAGAAAGACTACATCCACAGCGACACCATCATCCAAGGATTTAGTTACTTGGTCATAAAAGACAATCAAGTTGGTCTGGCAGGACCTGCCTGTGGTGAACCCATGCTGATTGCCCCTGAGCATGATCTCCTCTGCAGGCCCCCCCACAGATGTGCTCCTTGATGATCCTCTCCAAGAGCTTCCTGAGCACCAAGGTGAGGCTTACGAGCCTATAGTTACTTGGGTCCTCCTTCCTCCCCTTCTTGAAAATAGGGACCACATTAGCCAGTTTCCAATCCCCCGGCACCTGGCCAGATGACCACGAATGCTCATACAGCTGGGCCAAGGGCTCCGCGATGACCCCTGCCAGCTCCCTCAGCACCCTTGGGTGGAGGGCATCTGGCCCTGCAGATTTAAAAATGTCTAGCCATTCCAGAAGATCCTTAACTACATCTGCGCTGACTGAAGGCCTGACAGAGCTATCCCCAAGATTGTCCCTACCACTGGTAGGTGGGATGTCCTGGTCCCTGTTCAGGAAAACAGAGGCAAAGAAACTGTTAAAAATATCAGCTTTCTTGTCTGGCGTAGCCACCAGGTTACCGTTTGCATCTTGCAGGGGGCCTACATTGCCTGGTGCCCTCTTCTTGCACCCAACGTACTTGAAAAAGGACTTTTTGTTGTCCTTAATCCTGGACGCTAGCCTGAGCTCCATCTCTGCCTTGGCCTTCCTAATAGCCTTCCTACACTCCCGGGCCGAGGAGGAGTACTCCTCCTTGGTGATAGTTCCTCCCTTCCACTGGTTGTACACCTCCTTTTTAGTCCTCAGGCATTGCTGGATGCCCTTGCTGAGCCAAGGGGGTCTCTGAGCACTCTTACCCCCCTTGCTTTTCTAAGGGACTGTTATCCTTTGGGCCTGGAGGATCACCCCTTTAAGGTACGACCATCCCTCGTGGACTCCCGTCTCCTCTACCTTCTGGGCCCTTAGTGACTCCCCCACTAGTCTCCTAAGCTCATTGAAGTTGGCCCTTCTGAAGTCAAGGGCTTTAGCCTTGGTGTGAGCCCTAGACGCCCTGCGTTGGATAGTGAAATCCAGCAGGTGATGATCGCATTGTCTCAATGCTTTTAGTGTATGAGCTGTGTGTATATTATTATTTCTTTTGGTTAATACCCATAATATTCTAGACCTATTCCAGACATAAGAAAGAGAAATTCCACCCTAGGTCCTGGTGACCTAATGATCAGCAGAGGGCAACAGTCACCCAACCCACCTCAATATTGCGATAAACTCCCCATGATCCACCTGGCCTATGAGGCCAAAGTTGTGGAAACCCCTGTCATCATGAACCTTGCTGGACCAGCCAGTAGTCACATATGAGAACAGTCCCTGCTGATCCACAACAACCTGCAGCACCACTGATAAAGGCTCTTTGTAGTTGATATACTCTGTGTCTCGGTGGGCAGAGCACACATGGTGATATGGTACCATCGATGGTCCTAATGCTGTTGGGAAACCCCATATGTCTAAACCCAGCCACAGCCTCTTGAGGGCTAATGAGGTGGATGAATCAGAGCCCAGAACCTCCTTGATCACCATGCACCACTGCCACGATGCCAATCCTGCTGTGGACTTGCACATGCAAACTGGTTGGCCATGGACTGGAGGCTGTTGGAGCTTCTGAGCTTCCACATGGCACCGGCCACATGCTTTCCCACGATCAAAGGCGCTCTCATCTCAGTGGCTTGCTGATCAAATGCGGGCACCAGCTCAGAGCAGATTTCCACGAAGGTGACCCCAGGACCTGAGAAAGTTCATCTGGAACCCCACGGACTCTCTGATGACTCTCTTACTGCAAAGCATGCTGGGACCAGGGCTCTCTTCAGCCTTCTGGTGGCAGAGCAACAGCACTTCATGCTGATGCTTCGCTTGGAAAGCTGGGAAACGTACATCTCCATGCCTCTGGTCTGCAACATTTCTGAACCATTTCCAAACCAATGCCACTTGGAAAGAATTCAGTTATTGTGCGTGTCTGCACCCTGAATAATGCAATGGCTTATTAAATCAGGACTGGTGGCTTCCAGCACCCCCCCCTTCCCTTCCCACCGGCTGAAAAGGGAATCTGTGCTGGTATCTCTTCAAAATAATCTTTACTTTCTTATCCTGCATCTGTGCAAGAGAGTGGATAAAATGATCTTTGAGGTCCCTTACAACCCTCTGGCTCTCAGATTTAGCTGATTTGCACTGAACTGCTCAAACTCTATTCCACAAGGTTAATACACCTCAACCCATCTACCAGAGATGCTTACATGGCAGAGATTTTGCTTTTTGGAGCAGGAAGATCTGAGTTCTATCTACACTGCTTACACATGGCCCCGTTATGCCCCATTATGCAGGGTACAGCTATGCCTTGAAGTCTTATACAGTAACAGATTTGTGCATTTGATATATAATTTTCAAAGCAAAGAGCCAAACACCACAAGAAAAAAATTGTCACTGATGACTAGAAGAGCTACACCAAAATGTGAACGACAAAGATTTGGGTTTGACACAAGAGTAGCAAAAATACATTGGCTTTATGCTGTCTACTAAGTGAGCCTGCTGTTTTATAAATCTATAGACTGGATCCCAAATGGCTGTCATAATCATATTTGAAAATACAATGCAGAGCAGAAGTGAGATGAATGAAAAAGCAGTCAGTATTGACATCCAGTTTACCTCTCAGCATAAAACTAAGCTGACTAGTCAAGTGGTGAATAATTCATTTATACATGGATTATAAACTTGGTATTCCAGACTGCAAAAGAAAACTTGTATTTTCCACAGCTTTTCTGAAGAAATAATATAAATATGTTTTAAAAATTGCACTATTGTGAATTTTGGGTGGCCGTGGATTTGTGACAATACTAGCGAGCAGCATTAAGAGGTGTGACAGTGAATACTGGGAGAATAATTTCGCTCAGGGAGCGCTACTGAACTGACTTGGAAGCAGTGTCAAAGACAGAGATTAGTAAATTAACTTTAAAATGGTCTGTGAGCATTTTTCACACACACTCCTTTTTTTCTCTCGCAGCCAACACAGCTGCTATTGAATCATTTTCTCAGTCTGGGAACAGCTGCTTTTTGCTGAGTTCAGAGCTCTTGCTGCAATTCTAACCGGCTCATGCTTCCTGTATGAGAGACAGGGGTCTTCAGTACTTGCAGATACTGACAGTGAAAAGTATTTGTATAAATAATATTTTTAAATTCCTCTTTGTCTTCACTTCAGAGCAGTAACTTATGATCAGCACTAATTTAACTAAACGAATCACGGATAGACACCAATTGCTGAAAGGATTTTATTTGCTATTGTAGACATGGCTCAAGTCTGTCATTGTGTTCCTGAAGGACCTGATTCTAGAAAGTATTTAAGCAACCTTCCTGATTTAGGATGTTTCTCTGAATCTGGGCCACCATTTTTTTTATTGATATTTAAACATCACCCACTCTAATGTAAGCCTTCTGCAATACTGTAAAATAAATACACTTCAAAAGTTATCTGTCTTCTCAGTAACTCTATTTCTCTATTATATTAATTTTAATAAATTTATCTACTAGGGTAAATGGAATTTTTGTGGATTAATCCCCATAGTTTTGATATGTCTATGTTGATGTATTATTTATTATTCACTGTAAATTCTGGAAGATATCTGAGAATGCTTTCCTTAAGCTGCCCACGGTCTCACGTGCCCCGTTCCACGGCACCTCTTAAAACCTAATTTCATGTTAAGCAAGTGTTTTCATTCTAACAAAGGTAGAATATGAGCATTTGCTACTGGAAAAGTTACTACATGGTCTTGTTTTTTTTAAACGGGAGTTGTAATAACAGTTAGACAGAAATAGCCATGTTAGTTTGAAGCCAGGTAGAAGTTATGGTAGAGATGCACCTTGTAGACTGAATCAGAAATGTATAAGCTTTCTTGAGCTTTTAGGGCTACAATTCTCCCGGTAATGGTTAATGGTCACTTGTTCTGCATTTGCTGCATCTCCAAATAGATGTGTGTTATTGCCTTGCCATTATCCAATTACGTGGACAGTCTTGGTTTTAACTGCATGACTTTCTTCTGAAAAAATAATTATTTTCCTTATACATATTGCAAATTTGAGCAAAACTGAGTTAAGTTCATAACACTTCAGCATGTGTAGCAAAGAGGAATTTTTCCTATCATTTCATTCATTCTACAATTTCCTTCATTTCTGAAGGGATGGGGTTTTTATTTTATCTTTTGTTTGGTTGGATTTTTTTCAGGGGGGGATGAGGGTGGGACTAGCTGATCACTTAGATTCTCAGTCTCTGTGAGCATGTCCACACAAGACAGTAAATGCACAGAAGACTAATTCTACTGCGCATTAGCACTTCACAGCAAAAACCATGCTAATGCGCAGTAGAATTAGTCCACGATGCATTAGCGGCACTAAAACAGCATGCACCGGTGCTACTAAATCTAATACGCCATAATCATAGCACATTAATGCACATGTAGATGTGCCCTGTTTCTTATTTCAGTAACAGTAAAACCAAGCCGTGACTGCCCCTATCATCTCTCTCAGCACTGCTCAGATCATTCCCTAGATCTTCTTTCATCATATACATACGCTTCTCCAACTTCCCTTAAATCCAAGCGCAGTATGTTACTTCAGGGAGTCGATAAGCCGCATTCAACAATTGCCGTACTGGATCAACACTTGGTAGCACGGTGGGTGCTACAGGCAAATACTCCTGAAGCCTTTTACAGCAGGCATGTCAAAAACTTTCCTTTTTTGCAACACTTGAAGGAATCAACAAGAAGATAGCTGGAACCAGCCAGACAACAAATTTTCCTCCTAGTTACTCCCTTTTTAATTGAACTTGGGAATATGGAAACATAGGACTGGAAGACCGCGCCTCAGCCATGAGCTTCACCTTCAGGATCTTGTCTTCTTTGTATCTGCCTTATCTAGACGGAGTTGCTCACTGCAGGATGTCTATGCTGCGCCTTTTGCACAACACTAAACATACGGTTGTAGTCAGAATAGTCAGAAGTTTCTAATAATGTAGCTCTAAAAGCCTGTATTTCTCCAACAGGCCTACAGGCAATTGTGCGCACAAGGCTGTGTGTTTTATTTTGTTTGCAAAGTGCTGTACATGCCTGTGTTATTCTCTGGTTTTGAGCAAGCATGTGCAGAAGTGCACGTGTAAAGCAGGCACATAGCTGCATATGGGTCTGATGTATGTATGAAAGCAGTCTTTCAAAACTTTGTCAGACAAGTATAGCAAAAAAACTGTAACTTAAAGAACTGACAGAATATGAAGTACAATGAATTTTAGATATGGCTACAGGAGTGAACATTGCATGAATTACTTATTTGGTTTTCTTAGATGTATCTTTAGATTTTCTTCTTCCATTAATACAATTTGACTAAAACTGAGTGATACTGTGAAGACAGCACCATCTAATGGTACTTCTGGACCATGAAAGGTTTTTCCTCAATGGTATTCCTAGCAATAATGAACAAGCCCCTGGTTCTCTGATGTAAGCTGCACGTTGGACAGTGGAGGAAGTTCCCCAATTAAATCCATTGGAAAGAAATTCTACACAACATTTATATTTTTTTTCTTTAACTGAAAAGAAACAAAACCTCTACACAGCAAACACATTAATTTATAAACATGCAAACTTCTTTGGTTGCTTCCTATTTACATTTTCACTTGATTATATTATTCAGAGAAAAGAGAGGAATTCTGTATCCTAACACTTTATAAATATTTACTTTTCGCTATATAAGTCATCTACCATTATGCTATTAGAGTTACAGTTCTAGCCTGCCTATGTTCATTTCTTAAGTGTATAGGTGGGAAATTGGAGTATTTAAAAACATAAATGTATATACCAGGGGCATCTACACGTGCGCTTTACTGTGGAGCTGATTAATTAGCTTTGCAGTAAAGCATCACCATCTACACATATGCCAGTATTAAGGCGCAATAAATTAACTAACTCTGCTGCAAGACAGTACTGTTGGGGATGGTACTATCTTATGGCAGAGTACCTAACTCTGCCATAACGTCCGTGTAGATGGTGAGAGAGGTTGGCTGGGTCATGAGGGTGCAAAAGTGGGGGGTCCGCCTGCCGCCTAACCCCGTACTTTAGCACCCTTGTGCCCTAGCCAGCCCCTCCACCACCCGACTTCGCCACCCAGAGCCTGAGGCTGACCCCCCAGGCACTCTGCCAACCTGAGGCTGCTCCACCCCAGCTCAAACTGCTGCGGTCCCAGGCACACATGCAGATACTGCACCTAGGAGCAGCTGACTCCAGAGCAAACTGTGCCAGAGTTTATAATGTCACCTTAATGGCATGTGTAGATGCACCCACCAATAGTTATGACCCAAGTGTTTTCCACTTAGGACTATTCTCAGGTTCCAGCAAGCTACAAGAATGTTGCTTCATTATATCTCTACATGATAGATGATAGGACACATATATAGAAACCACATCTCCTTTGCTTAATTTATGAAGTCTAGTATCTTGCCTCTAAGTAGTCAACACCTAGGAAGTGTGGCACTGATTCCCTGTGTTTTTTTCATTTTGCATACTCTTTTATGCATGTTCAAAGGGACTGTAAACTACTATTGTAAATGGTAGTACAAAGAGACTGCATAGTACCTGGCACAGTAGTAAGGTTCAGATCCTATCTCCTCTACTAATACTTGAAGGTAAAAAAGCCTACAGCACACCTAAATGCACATCTCGCCCTTGTCACCACTGGTACAGACGGCTTCTTGTCAGCAGAGAAAAAACAATTCTGGGGTGCTAGGAAAGCAGGGTTCTGTTAGCTGGCCTGCAATGGGGGTGCATGCTCTGTACTGTGCAGAGTCAGATGTGGTAGGAGCTCCTTCTGTGGCCATGTACAGGGTGTATTTAGGATCAAATATAAAACATTAATCCCAAATAGTTTTAAGATGGAGGTTAAATAGTTTATGATCAAGATTATGCCATTTGGTTGCCTATAATGGCAGGAGACTGGACTTGACCCAGAAAATCCCGTCAAGTCTTATGTTCGCTTGCTGGAGTAAAAGCAGGTCAGAAGATGGACAAATTGGGGGCTGGACGATGCTCCAATGCGTTCCTACCCACAAAAATGATGTGGTATGGCCATGAGGGCTACACAGGTACTAGGCTACAGCACGTTTCACAGAAGGGCTGGAGGCTGGGGTGGCACGGGTGCTAAAGGTGCATGGCTGACAGCCCAAAAAGTAGCACGTTTGAGGTCACAGCAGTAGCACTCATGGCACTGCCTGTGGGATTTCAATGAAATCTGCAAATTCTGCTAAACACCTTGTCACAAGGACGGACAGGAAATGTAACGGTCAACAGTTGCTTCAGTTTTGTAGGAACGATTCTTTCCCCTCGCTCTCCTTTCCCCACCCTCCTCCCAGCATTCAGCTAAAATAATCATCTTGTGACTCAGAGACTAGATTTGGCCCTAACCAAATGTACTGTGTAGTACATAATAAAGATGACATGGCTTTTCAACACTTACAGACAACCTTCGCATACTTCAAAGCATGTGGTTTGATGATACTGCATTCATGTTATCTTATTAGCTGCAATTTATATTCCCTCTTTAATCCTTCTAAAGACTAGAACTTTCTAAAGTCTGCTGACAGTGTTTGGCCGTGACCTCTTGCAATACCAGATTCTAGAGGTAGACTATACACTGCATGAAAAAGCTTTTTCTAAATATGCCGGCCTTTGATTTCCTGTAATCTCTGATTTTAAGATCATGAAACGGCATAAAACAACACAATTATCTTCTCTCATGCTACCCTCTGAAATTTCAATACCCCTTTCTTCTAAAATAAAGACTCTTTTATTTTATTCTCTGATCCCCTATGAACATAGCAGGTAGTATTTAAATTGCAGTAGTTAAACTAAAAAGCCCTGATCAATCCAGCTGCTTTTAGAAGGAAAAAGTAGAATGTATTTGAAAATATATATATTATTCTTGAGTACTGAAGGAAAAAATAACAAACAACGAACCCTTTGCCTAAAAATCCCCAGATCACAATTTTTATGAGTATCAATTAGTATCAACTGCTGCCTCTCTGTGGTTATGTTCTTTATAGTGCTAGTGGGTGCACCCACACGTGCGTTTTAATGCATATTTAGCCCATTTTAACGTGCATTAAAGTATCACCAAAAACTGTGCTCTTTAGTTAATGCGCATTACAATAAGTTAATGTGCATTAAATCATCACAAAAAACTGGGGGCTCCTGTACACAAGTATGGAGGCTGCTCCGCCATGCTGGATTCCAGCATCTTGGAGCAGACACAGTCAGTCGAGGCTGCTGGAGTGTGGCAATTCCTGTGCTCTAGCAGCCTGCTGCGTCTCGTGTATCAGTGTCCTCACACTTCAAAATGGTGGCGGGGGTGCTTGAACTAAAGCTCATTCCCTAAACTAAAGCATTAATTAAAGCGTGTGGACAC
Organism: Alligator mississippiensis; assembly: GCF_030867095.1. Classification (NCBI taxonomy): domain Eukaryota; kingdom Metazoa; phylum Chordata; order Crocodylia; family Alligatoridae; genus Alligator; species Alligator mississippiensis. The sequence goes on from NC_081827.1 coordinate 251,945,460, forward strand.
ACTCAGTATTCTGTATTGGTTTGTACTAAATACTTCAACATTCATGTGTATTTATTTCAATAATTACCCAACAAATGAAGCTGCCATTCAAGTCAAAGGTAGGAACATAGAGCTGGAAGGGTCCTCCTGGGTCATCAAGTCCAGTTCCCTGTTACTGCCAGGAAACCAATTTCTACCCCTTTTCATCAATCGGTCAAGTTCTTTTATAAACTTGTTTGCTTTTTTGGCCCAGTGTAAGGCTGTTCCAGAACTTCACTCACCTGATAGTTAGAAACCTTTTTCTACCTTCCAACTTAAATTTATTCTATGCATGGCTAGTTTATACCATTTGTTCTTGTGCAAACCCCATCCTTTAGTTCTTCCCCTTCCCTTGTGCTAACAGTCTTGATGCATGTATAAATAGCAATCGTATACCCTCTCAACCTTCACTTTGCTAGATTAAACAATTCAAGCTCATTTAAGATAGGATCTTCATTCCCTTGATTGTCTTATGGAGGAAAGCTACACAAGCTGAACCGTTTTGCTCCTTTGCACACCAGTTATCCCTTTTTCATCTATGGCTTTTCAGTGCAGGAAAGGACAATTTGTGCAGTTATATTGCTGTGTATCATGTCTGCTCAGTTTTTATTACATTTTTAAGCCTCTTAATGCACACTAAATTATACATCTGTCATATCCCTAGCAGCCCCTCTCTGTACCTTTTCAAGTCTGAATTAATCTTTCTTGAACAAAGGTGATTAGCATTATGAACAACATTCCAGATGAGGAGTCTGTACAATATCATTAATCGTTTCACATTTCTGCTGGAAATACCTTGCGCAATGCATCAAAAGACAGTATTTATCTCTTTCATAACACTGGCAGCTCATAGTCATCTTTTGATCAACTAATACACCCGAGTTTTTCTCTGTTATCATTTCACCTTATGAACTCCCAGCAGAAAACCTTGTTATTTCTTCATTGTATAACCTTGTACTTTGTACTATTAAATTTCCTCCATTTCTATTATTCCAGTCAGTCCTCAAGGTCATCCAGGTTTTCCTTTACAATAATCTAATCCTCCTCTGTGTTAACAACATTTCCCAATTTTGTGAAACACTTTTTTTTGCTAATTAATTAATGAAAATAGTAAATTAGATTAATCTCAAAACTATTCCTTGAGGAATGTTTCTCCCTCAACAACACTACCATCTTCCCTTTAACAAATTCCTTACCCACCTTATAAATCTTGTAGCAATCCCCAACACCTCAAGCTAATGGAATCATTTCCCATGAATCAATTTCACAGTTATAAAATGTTTCCTTCCAACATGTTCAAAATTTGGAGATACTAGGGAACAGTGCTATTGTGAACAACAATAAGAAACAGAAACTGAGACATCTATTTTATATAAATATTTTATTAAATGTACCAAACAAGATTCTTTATCAAAACAAATCAAAACTTTCTTTTATATGAGATGACTGAAATTCTTAAAATAGCATTTCTAGAATGCCTCTTATACTGTGAAGTATCAGCTTGGAATTGGTATGAATTAACAAAAATACCAGAAAACACCAATAGTTGCTCTCGACCAGCGGTTTTCAAACTTTTTGAGCTGAGCGCCCCTTAGAGTTACAATTTTGTTTGCGCTTCCCCCCTCCCGCCCTCCTCACCCCAGAGGAGCAGCACAGCTAGGCACAGGGCACTCCTCATCCTAGCAGCCGCCACGGCTCGGCTTGGCAGGGCAGGCTCCACCCACCATGGCTCCAGCACCTCCTGCCTTGGCTCCGCTGTGGCTCTAGGCTGCACACCCACCACACCAGGCTCCCAGAGACATAGCAGCCCACTGGTAGAGCCTGCCTGGGGCTCCCTGCCCCGGCATTGCCCCCACGAATGGCTGCAGTGGCACTGGCTCCTTGCAAACTTGTTGCCCATGCCCCCTTGCACTGCACCCCACAACATTCCTTCACACCCTGCTAGGAGGGCGGCCCCCGTTTGAAAACCACTGCTCTACACTAATGATGATATAACAGTGCAAAATACAGGTCCCATAAGGAATCTAAATTTGGATTCAGAGTGTGGCCCTTCTGCTCTCAGTCAAGATATGCTCAGAGTGTCATGGAAGCAGCATGCTTAACCCTTATGAAATTAAAAGTTTTTGTCTATCTTCTGGATAATATTCAAATGTGTAGACTGGCTCTGGAGAAAAATAATCCAGTCTCAGAAAAAGGAGTCAGTGCAAAGCTGGATGTTTTTTGGAAATCATATTGGAAAGGAAATAAAAAACACAAGAAAAATAAAATAATAACATAAATAGCTACACGGGTATAACTAACAAAGTTCTGGCTTCTTTGATTCATTGGCTATCTATACAGATGTTTAATACTCTGACAAAATAGATGAATGACCTTACGGAGAAAAAGATTTATATAGCAGATCCATGAAAAGGAGGAACATCGCCAAGTCCTCACATTGGTACTTCCAAGAAATGCAGAACTGTCTCTGTCTGCAGAGCTCAGATACGCAAAAGTATTATACTATTAAAAATAAAAAAGAATTTAAAAAATCATTTTTACCGTATCTTGAACTTTTTTGATGGCCGCATGGGTGAAGAACAAAAGACAAATTAAGAACCCCAATTTGAAAACTAGTTTCTTGCATTTCCATTGTTAGAAGGTTTACGAATATCACTAAGTAACTTTCTTACATTTCAACAATATTCTGCCATTCCTACAGTAATAATTAACTACAGATTATGAAATGGTTCATTTTACTTTAGAATATTCAAGCTGGAGCTCTTTTGTAAAATGTTTCATCGCAAGGCATCATAAAATATTCCACAAGTAAAATGTTTTCCTAAACAAGGATTTCTTTTATATTTAAACCTGACTCCTTGTGAGGTCACATTAAAGACTTCCCATTAGCTGTCAGAGATAAGACTTTAAAGCATTTGCTCCTTAAACTGGCCGCTAAATGGTCAATGAATCACAAACTATTAAACATGGTAGCAGTTATACTTACATCCTACAGAGGGCACTTGTACTGAATCCACTGAGCAATATTCTACAATGGGAAATGTCCAGTGCTTACATTTAAAAAGAGATCGTTAGGATAAACATTACATGCTTAAAAAAAACACATATCTATGCTGCTAATAACACTTTCTCTCAGAGGAAATGAGAACATGTAAATAAGTATTTAATTTTTATCATTTTATCATGTTTATCATTTTGTTTGAGAACTATCTCTGTAACTTTGTGTATTGGAGCAGTGAAACTAGCTGGTTTTACATTTTGCTTTTCACATATCAGCACTATTATGAAGTTGGGCTCATAACCCTGTAATGTGATATCCAAATCTTTATTTCTTAAAGTTTAATTTTAAAAAAGCATGTCTATAGGCAATAATGATTTATAAATACATTTTTAAAACATTCTAAATTTTCAGTCTAAATAAACTGATAGGACTTTTGCCTTTTTAAGAAACTCCTTACATTTCCAACTACTGAATTCATTTTTATTTTTTATGAACATTGTGCAAATATTTCTGCAAAATAAGTAAAGAAAAACTTTACTGATGACCCCACTGTTGTGTGGGGAATTATAAAAATGACACTTCTGGGGAGGATCAAAACCCCAGAAAATCTCCACGTATGGACATAAGTTTGAATGCAGTACATTGCTATCACAGAGTCTCTCAAAAGCACATGAAGTATTTGTCTCATGTTTAAACACTCTAGAAAGAGCATAGGACAGTATGCAATATCTGAATTTTATACTATTGTTTCAGTGCACCCATTGCCACCACCAGAAATCGCTCCAGAGAAAAATGACTTCCAGTGCAAAAAGGAAATGTTTCAGTTTATGTTTCTATAGATTCCACATGAAATATCATAATTATCTACTATGAAAGAGTTAATTTCTCTTGCACATTGCTTCAACTAAGTCAGAACATAAGGCCTGCTCATTTTACAGGGTATCCACAAACCAGTGAACAAGAGAATGATCATCATATTTCAATCCTATGCAAGTCTATGTCTCAGAAGAGTATACCAAAATTTACTAAACTTTAGATTCTTACTTCCTGTTAGCAAATTTCACATTGATGGAGTCTCCAGGAGTCAAAAGTCCATGGGTTTTAGCACGAACTGGTTTTGTTTTGGAAGAAATTTTGATCTCAAAATTTTGAAGCAACTGGAAAGAGACATATGGTGATATTAGAAGTATTATAAAGCAACAAGATTATAATTCTCCACAGAAAACCAGCAACAGCCCTTTAAGTTTGTGAGAAAACATGTATGGTGTCAACTCTAATAGACTCAAGTAACATGGTTCCCCTGAAGGGAAAAATGTAACGCTGTCCCAGAATGAAGAATATGGTTGGCAATTTTGTTTCTGTAGTGCAAACAAATTTTCTACAATTAGAATAGAACTTGTCTTTTCGATCCATCAAGTTCCTCAGAGGTCAGCCCAAAAGTGTGCAATTAACTCCCACAGGAACTCAGATTATAAGCCTCACCAACTTCTATTCTAAAGGCAAGGTGTCTAAACACCAAAATCCAATTATCTGTCTGGACAAAAGATGAGAAAACAAACATGAGGCAGATTGCTTAACACCATTACTGGAAGGCACTCAGAAAAAATCAGTGATGCGCATAGAAGAAACTAATTAGAACAGAATAGGATAAACAGGCTGCCATTCAGTCAAGGGGAGTCTGCTAACGTTAAATAATTATTCTTATGACACCTCCACTGAACCAGCAGGAGACTGAATACAAAGATAAGACAGCAAATGTTCTGAAGTGGTACAGAGTAAGTATATACGATTACTGAGCACATTTGAGGGGACCAGCTGTGAATACAAATTATGGCATCACAGAAATATATGGATGAAAAGGATGTTTAAAGGCCATGTTGTCCATTCTCCTGCCCTAAGACAGGATCAAGTATACCTAAGCCATTGTTACCAATGTTTCTTTAACCTGTGAGTAAAAATCATCAAACTTCTCTGCGTAGTCTGCTCAAATGGTTTACAACAGCTGCATTCTTCTTATATACCCATCAGTAGACATACTGAGCTTGGTTGCAATCCACTGTAGAGCAACCTCTCATATACTGGAAGATTTTGTATTTCTCCTTCAGACTTCTTCTTGTTAGGCTGAAGGATCCAATTCCTTCAGAAGTCATGTTTTGTAAACTTCCTACCATTCTTTCTGTTCTCCTCTATATCCTCTCTGTTTCTTCTCTACTCTGCACTCAAGTGCAGATCCTAAACCTGAACATAACATTTTGGGTGAGAACTCACTCCTACTGAGTGAAGAGAGGAATATTACCGCCTGTTAATACATCCCAGAATGACATTTGCCTTTTTTTACATCAGCATTACATTATGTCCTCATATTTCATTTGTGTTGCACCGTAATCTTTAAATCATTTTCTGCATTACTTGCTGCATTAACTGATCAAACTGATCTGAATATTTATGTGCATTTTGGAGATGAGCAACAACATAGGGATTGATGGGAAAGCCTTCTCTAAATCATGCAAAAATACGAAAAACCCAGAAAATATATAAAATAGAAAAGAAAGACAAAAATAAATGAGGACAGGGAGAACAGGAAAGGTGGAGAAAATAACATTTGAATTGAATGTTTGAAATTATGGTCCACTTCAGACTAAGGATTACAATCCTATTTCACTTTCTGGTAAGTGCCTACTTGTTCTTAGTTCAAACATGTTTTATACAAAATCTTACAAATAAGTAAACGCTCTACTGTAGGGGTGGCCAACCTGCGGCATGAGTGCCATAACTGACTCAGGAAGCCTCTGTGTGTAGCAACCAGTAGACTAGGGAGGGGACAGACAGCACAGTGCCAGACAAGGCAGGAAGCAGAAAGCAGAGCAGCAGATCAGGCATGCAAAGGGGGTCAGAGTGGCACTTGGGAGATTTTGGGGTTCATTTGTAGCACGCCTGCCAAAAGGATTGGCCCTCACTGCCCTGTGTGCCAAGGGAGTCTTTTATTTAAAGGCTGCAATTCATTCATTAAAATTCTGCTATACTGATAATTTAATTTCCTTGATCTTATACTGGATTGTGCCATATCAAAAATACCTTCTGTAACATGCTTAATTCAAAACAGATCATTCTGTGCTCATCAAGAGTCCTGTGACAGGATAATGCTTTAGATATAAAAAAGGGATGTCCAGAGGTGATTTGCATAGCAAGCACGTACTGATATATAATCTTGTAATCTTGTCACAAATTTCTAACCTGAATCAGTACAAGGTGAATTTCCAGTTCTGCAATTCTTTTTCCTATACAACTGCGAATGCCATAACCAAATGGGATGGAACCAAAGTTGTCTACTCTGTCCATATGGTCTTTCCTCAGCCAGCGCTCAGGTTGGAACTCATTTGCCATTGGGAAATTCTCTTCATCGTAAGATGTAGCATAATGACAAAGTGCCAGCTGGGTCTGAGAAAATATTTGATTTTATGTTTAGTCAGTTTCAGGACATGTACAAACAATTCATTTATAATTTCTGTAACATGAAATATAATTAGAATATTATATAAATATTAAGAGATTTGAAAAATTAGATCCACTTCTCAGAGTTAAACTGGGTTAATTTCAAAACCTTTTAGACTCGATTAGTTTCTCATGACCTTATATTAAAAAAAAAACAAACCCAATCTTTCCACGCTTGTTGTCTCCTGTGTTAAACAAACAGCGCATGCTACACAATCAAAAGAAAAGGGAAATTGCATTTATGAAAATCAGACAACCCAGACTAGAGTCTCAGCTACAGTTATATAAATTTACTTATACATAAGTGTACTTGAGAGCGGAATATGGTCATAGGGGATGGCGAAGAAGGATATGACATGAAAAAGAACATATTAGAATTTATAATGAAGAGTTACAAAGAACAAAAGCACGTGTATTTAGGGTTGTTGGTTGTAGCCATGTTGGTCTAAGGTCATAGGCAGACAAGGTTCTTTGGGTAGATGTGATATCTTTTATTAGGCCAACTAAATAATTGGAAAAGTAGTTCTTTACAAGCTTTTAGGCACAAACATTCTTCTTCAGGGATAGGGAGAGCCTGCTGGTGTACAACTCGCAAACCATTAGAGTTATGACATACCATCCTTCCCTAGACCTATGTGGAAAATCCTCAAACAATTGCATCCCAGAAGAAAACCCAATTCTTAAACAGATCTTTCCAGAATCACCCAACCTAGCCTTTAAACAAGCACCAAACCTCACCAGCCTCATCCCCAGAAGCAAACTTCCTCATTCCCAGAAGCACACCAAATGGATCTAGGCCATGCCGGGACAAGAAATGTAAAACCTGCCAACACATCTCTACTACCCCCACAGTAACTGCACCCCACAACAGAACCATCACCGTTCCTGCATCTTACACCTGCACCTCCAGAAATGTACTATATCTCATCCAGTGCACTGAATGCCATGATGCAAAATATGTAGGAAAAACCAAACAACAACTGCGCACCAGAATGAATGCACACCGGAAATCTATTGAAGACAAAAATACCCAGTTACCTAAGGGTGCACACTTCTCACAGGACCACCACTCTCTCTCCAATCTCTCAGTTTTAATCCTCAAAGGGAATTTACAAAACACCTTTCGTAGACGAGTCTACAAACTTCACTTCAGAAATCTACTGAATGCAAAAAAACATGGACTAAAATACAGATGTTGGATTTATGGCACATTACAACCTGCCTGACATCCCATAACCCCAGGTAACCTGTCTGCAGTTTACCAGCTACATTTTATCACTAGTTCAACATTCCCCCTTATCCCCCCACCTACCTGTCTCACACCTATTGTCTCATTCCCTCTGATACTCACTGCCACACATTTACATTTTCACAGACCTGCATTTTGCATACTGGCTTCAATTCCACCCAGGAGAACACACAAACACCAACAGATTCTCCTTGTGCCTGAAGAAGGGTGTTTGTGCCCAAAACCTTTCAAAGAACTTTTTCCCAACTATTTAATTGGTCTAATAAAAGATATCACATCTACCCAAAGAAACCATATGTATGTATTTAAGAGCAGACTTTGCCATAAGGATTGATACAATGCTCAGTTGCATCACTCTGAACAATTATGATTTATTCTGTAAATATATATTACAAAATAACCCATGGTTTCAAATAGAAGAGTTATGAGCCAAAACTACCCCAGCAGGATTTGTATTTACATGGTTCACATACCTTATTCTGTTTCTCCAAAATCTAAACTTTTTTTAAGTTACTATGCTAGTGGATATGAAAAAAAACTTTCCAAACCTGAACCGGCTTATAGGATCATAGGAAAGTGTGGCTGGCTCACGAAGACATCTAGTCCAGAATCTGCTCAGACAGGAACAACCCTAACTAAATCATCCCAAGGCTCTCTCCAATCTGCTGTTGAAAATTCCCAGGGATGGAGTGTTCACTACTTTTCTAAGTAGCCCATTCCAATGCTTGACCACCCTCAACATCAGAAAGTTCCTCCTCATTTCAAACCTAAATGTCTTCTGCTGCAGTTGAGGCCATTGCTCCAATCCTGTCCCCTATGGTTACAAGAAAAGCCCATCTCGATCCTGTCCATAATTGCCCCTGAGGTATTTGAAGACTGTTATTAAATCCCCCCCTTAGTCTTCTCTTTTCTAGACGATGTAACCCTAGTTCTTTCAACCTTTCCTCCTAAGTCTTGCTTCCCAGGCCTCCATTTTGTGCTGCTCTCCACTGGACTCTATCTAATCTGTCCACATCCTTTCTAAAGGGCAATGCCCAAAACTGGGCACAATACTCCAGAGGCCTCACCAGTGCTGAACAGAGTGGAAGAATCACTTCCCGCGATTCGCAATTAACACTCCAAGCCAGTCATTCATCTGTCTATATATTTGCATGCAATTATTCTATCCCAAATGCAGAATAGAATAATGGGCCAAGGGGCCCCAGCAGCCACACACCTCACCACTGAATGGCCAAGAGGGCTGACCATCACGTGGCCCCACCCCTCACTGCTGATTGGTGGAAAAAGGTGGGGATCCACAATGGACAGCCCTCTCTGTCAATCAACAGCAAGGAGTTGGGGGGGAGGGGGCAGCTGCTACCTTTCACAGATTTCATAGGTATTAGGGCTGGAAGGAACCTCAGAAGATCAAGTCCAGCCCCCTGCCCTAGGAGCAAGAAGTCAGCTGGGGTCATAGGATCCCAGCAAGATAAACATCCAAATGTCTCTTGAAGGTGTTGAAAGTAGGTGCTTGAACCACCTCCAGCGGCAGTCAATTCCAAACCTTGGGGGCTCGGACAGTAAAGAAGTTCTTCCTTATGTCCATCCTGAAATGCTCATGGAGGAGTTTGGGACTGTTCGACCTTGTCAGACAGACGTTCCCCCAGAACCTGGTGAGCACCCCTGATAAACTTAGATCACCCTGGGATTTGCTTGAGAAGCATCTATGCATGCAAGTCAGCATTTTGCTAGCTTTACTAGCTGCAGCATCAGGTTGATGACTCATGCTCATCTTGTGGTCATTCATGACCCCCGAGTCCCTTTAGTTCGTAGTGCTAGCCAGCGTAGCACTGCCGAGCCTATAAGCATGCTGCAGGTTTTTCTTCCCAAGGTGGAGAACCTTGCATTTTTCAGTGTTAAACACCATCAGGCTCTCGTCCGTCCATTTCCCGAGCCTGTTAAGGTCAGCCTGGATCGGCCTCCCATGGACACTTTATCCCTAAGTTTGGTGTCATCAGCAAACTTGACCAGTCCGCTTCTGATACCAATGTCCACATCATTAATGAAGATGTTGAATAGTGTAGGCTCAAGGACAGAGCCTTGAGGGACCCCACTGGCCACAGTGCACCACGACGATTGACTTCCATCAACCACCACCCTCTGGGTCCAACCACAGAGCCAATTCGGCAGCCAACGGATCGCGGTGAGGCCGAGGCCGAAGTTAGACAGTTTTGCTAAAAGATGATCATGGGATAACCAGATCAAAGGCTTTCTTAAAGGACTTCTGTACTGCTGACTGACTTGCCAGCTTTACAGCAGATGGTGAAGGTGATCAGGTCATGGTCACTGTCACCCAGCTTCCCTTCGATCGTTAGGTCACCGATTAGGTTGTTCCCCATTGCCAGTACCAGGTTGAGCAGTACTTTACCTCTCACCAGCCTGTAGACTTCTTGCATCAGATAGAGCTCATCCATGCACGAGAGAAAGCTTAGCGACCATTTGGATTTGGCTGAGCACTCTTCCCAGGAGATGACTGGTTAGTTGAAGTCTCCCATGACAACCGTGCACCAGGAGCATGCGGCCTCAGCCAATTCCCTAGCAAACTCCTGGTCAAGCTCTCGATCCTGGGTAGGAGGTCTGTAGTAGACTCCCACCATTGTGACCCCTGTGCCATGTTCCCCACGGATTTTAACCCAGAGGGTCTCCTGTCGTCCACCCTGGGTGCCAATGTCGGCTTCCAGGGACATGTAGCTTTCCTTGACATAGAGAGCTACACCCCTGCCCCTTTTGTCCACTCAATCTCTCCTGTACAGGGTATAGCTGTCTATACCCAGGGACAAGTCATGGGTGGAGTCCCACCAGGTCTCCGTTATCCCTATGACATCGTAATTATTTGTGTTAAGCAGGAGGACAAGTTCCTCCTGTTTATTCCCCAAGCTCCTGGCATTTGTGTGCCAGCACTCAAGTGTCCCTTGGAGGGCCCTTGCCTTCTTCAACGCTCATTCCAGGGCTGGGGCAGGGGTGGGCTCCCTTAAATGCCTTGGCCTGCTGGCTTTGCAAGGGTTGTTCAGCAGGCCAGCAGTGGCGGTAGTCCCCCCATCCCCCAGTGGGCTTAGTTTAAAGCCCGGTGGAGCAGGTCAGCCAGTCTGGCTGAGAAGAGCCTCCTCCCCAATGGAGAGAGGTGGAGGCCATACCTTCCCAGCAGCTCACTGCCTCTCTCACCAAAGAGCGGACTGTGGTCATGTAAGCCAAAGCCTTCACGATGACACCAGCGCTGCAGTCTTTGGTTTACTACCCGATCCTCCTCTCCCTCCTCAGTCTGTAGACCGAAACTGGGAGGATTGAGGAAAACACCACCTGCACCCCCAACCCCTTAAGCCCCACTCCCAAATCCCTGTAGCGCTTCATGACCCAGCTGGGATTGCTCCAAGCCATGTCATTTGTGCCTACATGGATAAGGAGCATAGGGTAGTGGTCAGTGGGCCGGGGAGCTTAGGGATCTCCTCCGCAATGTTTCAGATTCAGGCTCCCAGGAAGCAGCAGACTTCCAGGGCTAAGGGGTCGGGGCAGCAGATTGCCCCCTCAGTCCCCCTCAGGATGGAGTCTCCCATGACAAACACTTTGCATTTTGTCTTAGGGACGGCGGGGGTGGTAGCTAAGCTGAGCCTGTGTTGCCGGCGGGCGCTGGCAGCTTAGCAGGCTCTGCTGGGGCTGCAAGAGGTTCATACCTGTTGCAAAGCTCCAGCGGGGCGGGTGCCTTGGTGTGGCGGGCCTTGGGGCCCTTGACCACCTTGGTCCAATCCCCTGGCTGGACAGAATGGGAGGTGTCCTCCCTTATCCTGGAAGGTGACCATGGTCTGCCCTCTACCTCCAGGGGGAGAAGGACCTGGCAGTAGGAGTCTATCTCCCACTCACCATCCCTGATGGCACGCAATCTCTGGACTGTGACCTGGAGCTCCTCCAGCTGGCATGCCAGAGACCCCAAAAGGGAGCATTTGCTGTTGCACTTTATGCCTGCAGCTCTCCCACTCCGCCTGGCAGACTGCAAGGCCAATTTGCAGTGGCCCAGAGGATTGTTGTCATTCCATTTTTAGTAAGTTTTTTTTTTACCTGGCAATTCTATGCCAAAATTGTGGGCATTGCTGTTTTCACAGGCTTTCACAAAAAATGCAGAATTGCAAACAGGATAAATCCCTACCCTCAAGACTTGGAATTGCCTCCAGAGCAGTTACATAAGAAGAGAAGAGAACAGACAAAAGCAAGTGAAATACAAGAGTAGCAAAAGAGAATGGGGAAGGACAGAAAACAAAGTTTAGAAACAATGACATTTACCAAGATGATCACGTTTTCGAAATACAGAATGCAGCAGGTAGATACTTAAATAAACAATGTTATAGAATCTGAAGATCCATTTCTTATTTATATTAAGACTCCTGTATATTTCTCTGCTATTATAAAAGGACTTTACTGTGGAGCAAATTAAATTTACATCCATTTTGAAGATCACTTTACTCTGTCACAACAAAGAGAAAGAATGTTATTCTCTATGAGACTGACAGTATAAATTTAGTATCTACCTAAAGATGCAGTCTATCTTTGATCTTTGTATACATCTCCAAACGGCACCAGTGAAACCACTGAACGTTCCATTGTTAATTGAGGGCAACTGGAACGCCTAGATGTAAGTCTCATGATATGGGCCACAATTAAAAAAGAAATTAATCTCTCTCCATAGAATGAATTAGATACCCATATTAGTCCAGTTGTAAAAATAACTGAAATGTATGTTACTGTTCTGAAACCTAACCTAATTTAGGTCACACCCCAAGGTTGGGAACCACTGTGTTAGGAAAACCTTTCCATTTATTCAAGTAGAGAGAGAGATAATCTGTGATAAAATCCACTTTTTTCACACAACTAGTAAACCTTTACAAAGCTCAAACTAAGATGGTATCATAAGAAGTCATGGAAGTGTGCATGTTTTAAATGAAGACTTCAATACATAAAGAAAATATAAAATTCTATCCTTCCCCCTCCTTAAGACAACTGTACAACTCACCCCTTTAGGTATCAAGTATCCTCCAACAATGAGGTCTTCTTGAGTCACCCTACCATTGCCTGGTAATACTGGGAATAACCTACAGACAATTGTTAAATGAGACACTCAGCATTAATTACTAACAAAAGGAAAGCTAAATCCTATTTAGATTCCAAGGTAACATATAATCATCATGAAATGGACTGTGGCCAATACAGGTTCCAAGGGTTCTTATGATATGTCCACACCACCTCCATGGTGTACCGGAGAACAGCACCATTAAGCACACCTCTCCACCTTACTCTCTCTCCATCACACCAAAATCATCTCAAATGAGCTGATATAATCACCTTAGTGCAGGACTTGATGCTTGCCCAACACTGGCGCGCTGTCTCCCATATGCTTATAGAGGGGCACTTAAGTGCATGTCAAAGGCAGCTACATTACCTCATTTTCAGGATTTGGTGTGCAGAAAGCTAGTCAGTGGATAGGGAGTTCTTCATGCATGGAGGTAGTATAAGCATGGGGCTCCCTGGTTTGTCAAGTGGTCCAAATATAAGACTAAGAACTAAAAACTCCTCACTTTTATTTCTGGCTCTGCCAATGACTGGGATTTTTTTTTTAAATCCACACCTGAAAAATAGGAATAATAAGTTGTCGCTGGTTCTTAGACACCAGTTTGCAAGGAACCCCTGATTCAGAGACAGGTGTAGTTGCAATTGTTTTACCTCCACAATCATAGCGACTGCCCAGAGCTAGCCACCTTTAAGGGAAGAAATAGAGTCATGTGTAGGTAGCTTCCTTAAGAACTACAGAAGTAGGTAAATTCCCTTATATCCTCTAAGGAAAAATTTCTCCTACACCCACTGCTGAGGTGGCATGGTTTCATAGTCCTCTACAAGAACCAGTGCTTTAAAGGCACAGTCTAACTCTTAATTATCTACAATGCAGACATGTAATGAGTAGTAAATAACCGTATTTTCTTGCACACAACACACACTTTCCAGTTGCTAGAAATTGGGGTGGGTGTTACAAGCAAGGAAATATGGCAACAGCAATTTCTGCCCCTTAAGCTTCTGCCAGGCAAGAGTGAAATTAACTCTGCACATGATCCACGTGGAACAGAAAAACAATGAGCAGTCTCCCTAGCTGCTGCTACCCAGTTACTTAGGAGATCATTTATCCTTCATTCTGACCTTCAAAAACAAGGTATGTATGTTATTCCAGGGTGTGTTGTACACAAGATAATATGGTAATTAATAACTACACAGGACTTAGAAAATATTAGGTGTAATTTAAATATAATATTACAGTGATCAGAATACACTGTACACATTAGTGGTACAATAATTAGCAGTAATAGTAGGTAAGAATAAAGACACCAAAGCTTTGAATTATCAGTTTGCATTTGTCTGCTACTTACCTCAGGGTTTCTTTAAGCACAGCTCTTATCATTGGCAATTTAGGGACATCATCTGCAGTGGGAACATGGTCCTTGCCCAACTTATTAACTATTTCTTCATACACAGACTGCTGAACTTCAGGATGTTTTGCCAACAAGAACGTTACCCAGGACAAAGTAAAAGAAGTCTAAGAAAAAAAATCACCATAATCAGGAACAGCCAGAGTAGATAAAAATATTTAATTTAATGCCAGGAAAAACAGTCAAATGCCAACTGAAGATTCATTATACACACATTCATGCACAGCCATAAAACAAAAGGGCTATGATTAACATCTGGACTTGTTACGGCATGATGTCAGGTTACATCATCATCTTCCTCAGCCCTTTTCCACCTGGAAAAACACACATACAAAAACTCCTCCCTCCATATTTCTACCAAAAAGTAATAAGAAAATTAAACTAAAATGAAATAAGATACGGCAAAAGCCATCAACAGTAATGGAAAAAATTATTTGCTGGCTTTTAGTGACTGCACTGCATTTCCTCCCAAGAAAAATATCTTGCAGGAGGCAGAATGATGAAATATTACTTGAAACATTTCCAGAGACCGTAAACATATTTCTTTTTCCTCAAAGCATCCTACTTGTCGTAAAATTGATACAATATAGGCATCTGTTTGTCTCATGAGACAATAGATTTGGCAAAAATTGATATCATGTCTTCCAAAATTACATGTAATCATTTAATAAGCAGTGCTACAGCATAGCATGCACTGTCTAGCAGCTGGAAAGTTCTGGTGCCCAACTAAAATGGCATCATTCTACACCATATTTTTCTTGTTTTCTTGTGAAAATTTAAGGAGTACGAAAGGGGAATACCTGCGGAGTACTTGGAGGGAAGAAGAGCAGCTTTATGAATTATGGTTTAAAACAGCCAAATATTACTCATCTTTTCTATTTATTGAGGAGGTACTTACATTAAAATGGAAGATTAACTGAAAGAAAAAATGCACATTTATGAAACTAGCTATCATGAGGGGCTGTGTAGAATTAATTCAGTTCTTCTCAATCAGTGTGCAACAAAGTCCAAGGAGATAAGAAGGTGTGAGCAGATAAATGCAGACTCCGGTCCTCCCTGCCTGGCCGCTGCCCTGCCCCTCTGCAAGAAGGCAAGCACTGTAATACACAAATTAGTTTTTTAAATGGGTCCTGCTCAATTAACGAGTTATGGAGGGCTGCCTTGAGTCAAATGAGGGGTGCTTGAGTCTAAAAAAGTTGAGAACCACTGAAATAGGCATTTAAATGGATGCTGTGAGGCTAAAACAAATAACTCCCTATTATGTCTTGTTGGGTGCCTCTAAATGAGACGCTTTACTGTGAAGGTGACTAATTAGCTCTGCAGTAAAGTGTCACCATCTACATGTGCACCCCTATTAGGCCAGAGTAAGCTAATTAACTCTGCCATAGGACAGTTCTGCTTGACACAAGTACTATTCTATAGTGGAGTTATTTACTCCACCACAATGCACGTGTAGATGGTGACCGGGGCTGGCTTGGGCACAAAGGTGCTAGCCCTGCGCTGGAGCACCCTTGTGCTGCAGCCAGCCCCTCTGCAGCACGCTGAACTGGGGTGGAGCAGTTCCAGGCTAGCAGGCTAACCTCTTGGCCACCCTGCTACGAGGGCTGTGCTGCCCTTGGCTCAACATGCTGCGGTCCTGGGTACACCTGTGAACACTGCACCCGAGAGCAATAAATACCAGCACAAGCTGGACTGCTGTTTATTGCATCACATTAATATCATGCATAGATGCACCCGCTCTGTACAAAGATAGGCATAGAAAACAAGGACATAAAAAAAATAATGCAGCTACTGGCACAAGTTACTTTAAAAGGAGTCATGAGACAACAGCAGAAGGAGACGAGCTGGTCCAAGTGTTGAAAGTGAAGGAGTAAAGAAGAAAGATATATTACTACATCAGAAAGGTACATTTTCCTTTAAGCCTGGTTCCCTCACAATTGCTCTCTATAGAGAAAAAAAAATACTTGAGGGCTGACATCAATTCAGTATTTCTTCACAAGTATGGGAGGTGAAGTCACAGTCTCTTAATTTATCCTTAACAATGCTAGAGCAATAAAACTGAAAGAAATGTCAATCCAATTTATTTTTCACTATTCATGGTGTTTGTATATTCATGTCTCTTATGCGGTACAAGGAAAACACATGGATAATTTCACTGTTACGAATTTGCTTTACTTTCAGGTTCTTGCATCCTATCCTAACACAATGTTGCAGTGTTGGGGTTGTAAATAAATTGTGGAAAAAGGAACAACTCGTGGAAACATTTCTTTAGGACTTACTTTTAGAAAGCCTAAATTAGAAAGCAAGTTAGACATCAGAGTGACCTTTTAAGCCAGTTATTATTCACAGACTGGGACATAATGCTGGTAGTCCTGTCCCCAGGAGTTCTCCTTTCAGTCCCAACCTCCTGTTCTCATGACATTCAGAGAAACTGCCCTTCACTCGAGCTCAACTCTGCACTGCTCCTCCTTGCAGAAGGTGGCAATAATGCCAAACTACATACAGAAGTTATTGTGATATAAACAGTGTTCCCTTTCAGGTCCCCAGCTCCTTCACATCCTCTTCAAAACTGGCACTATGCTAGAACAGCCAAAATGCTTTGTAGCCAAACACAGCCTTACAATTTTGTTCAAAGCCTTCCATAATCCTTGAGTTCCTTCAGTTTCTATGATAAAACAAGACCTGAAATGACAGCAGTGGGGAAACAGGAGTCTCTCAGTTTCTGTCTTGTACTAAAAATGAGGAAGCCAAAAGCACAGGTTTCTCACAAGAAAGTAATTGTTGCCAATCAACGAAGGTTGAGTCAAATGTAAAGAGACTCCACTAGCATGAACTTGTACCCTGCCCTTTCAGTTTAATGGAAATTCACTTTTTTATAAAAGAGTTAAAATTCGTACTTTTAAAGTCTGGAAAACTAATGGGATGACTTAATGAACTTTAATAAAAATAAAACAAAACAAGCCCTAAAAGCTCTCCAAACTCATAAGCTTCTGGAAAGCTTATAAATTGAGAAGTACTCCATTGAATAAGTCCTTGTGTGTCTTTATTCTGGGGCCCACAAAGTTTTTTTTCTTCACAACACCCACAATGTCCAGACTTCTTCCAGACCCAGATCAAGCTGAATCTAACTGTCAGCAAATGAGCTGGCTTGTTTATTTCAAGGCTACTGACAAGAAGTCCAATATGGTGGTGTTCCCCTTTATCAAACCTATCTAGGCTCAATGCAAAACAGCTTGTTTAACTACAGATTCTAAGATACAGCTAATTTATTTCTCTGCTGATGATGCCAGCCATTGAGTGACATTATTATGTATGCCAGACTGATGCTATGAAGCTATGGAGAGGAAAATGTGACTAGAAACAATTTCTGTGCACCTCAATATTAAAAACAACTAATTCACTGGCTAGTCTATCTTGGCCTGTCTAGAATGGCACATCAAACACATGGATCACACTCGAACTTCACTGCCTCTGGGCCCCATTAAACCCTCTCCCTGCCTAAGAATGCCTCCAAAAATAGGAGGGGGTGGCTGAAAGCTGGCTAAGCTTAGGCTTTTTCCTTGATGA
The DNA here is from genome assembly GCF_030867095.1 of Alligator mississippiensis. Lineage (NCBI taxonomy): Eukaryota > Metazoa > Chordata > Crocodylia > Alligatoridae > Alligator > Alligator mississippiensis. The sequence continues at coordinate 251,963,287 of NC_081827.1, forward strand.
TGGAATCCATATCACCCTCCCCTTAAGTGTTGATCTAAAATACACTTGTATCATCCAAGTAATGCAAAGGGACCCCAGTGAAGGTCAAGCTTCTTATCCACAATGCTCCTCTGTTGATTAATTGTAAACAGCAAAATCCATTAGCAAGTTCTAGATGTCAGCTTCTGACCGGGGGTTTTGGGTTTTTTTATAGGAACCTCAATCATGTGCCTATTGCAGTCCTCCTTAAATGACAATAAATATTGATCACATCCACATTTTAAAACAAACCCAAGATGAACATAAAGAAAAACTTTCTAGCAATTAGCTTCTGTTTATTAAAACATGAAGTAGTCTCCAAAGAAAATGGTAAGATCTTACTGCTTTGGCAGTTCAGAGTAAAACTGCTCATTCAAGAAGAGCAATCCTGTACTGGCTCAGTGGACAAACTAAATCTTTTGATAAGAATTTTCCATCATTTCTATGGTGAACAAAAAAATACTTAAAATGTAAAGGCAGCTTAGCTGTCAAGCAATCAAACTGACCAAAAAGAAAATAACAAACAACAACAATGGTAATAGTAAGTCTCTTACTGTGTCCACTCCTGCCAGAAGCATTTCGGTCATATTGGCATAGATTTCTTCCAAGGTAAGCTCTTTACTTAATAGGAGATATGTGAGCAGCCCACCTTTTACTTCTTCTCCGTGTTCTAGCCGGGATTGAATATCCTTTAACTTGTTATCAACATGGATTTGACCTTATGAATTAAAAAAA